>NC_056734.1:186426882-186786882 GCF_019279795.1 Protopterus annectens
CCCAGATATTAGTCTGGGAAAAAGTTCCGACTACCATTATAGAGTGCCGTCAGGGGTTAGACCTTCCAAATCAGGTTAACAGTGACATGCCACTCAAAAAGAAGCAGAACACTAAGCACATTTTACCTGCTCCTAAGAGACCTCAGTGTGAATGACAAAACTTCACTTATGGTCTGTTTAGTGCCTTTATGTCTCTGAAGCCTGCACAGGGGGTTTCTGTTCCTGCTCCCCCTTGGTGTTCTACCACTCTTAAGAGGCCTGTGGCGCAGGATTCCTCTGATGAAGATGCTAATTCTGATGAAAAGTCACTTATTTATTACTCTCAGACTCCTCCTCCATTAGACTGTGGTTCTGAAGAAGAGTTTCATCAGTCCTGACTGTGTTTTTGAGGAGATTTTGTTTGGTTATATTATTTCCAGAATAATTTCAAATGGGACTGGGCTGAGGTGTCTGATGTTCTGAAGAGGTAGTGTGAGCTTTTGTGGATGGAGTCTCCAAGGCCCTCTGCTGTTCCTCCGGTTCTTGCTGCCCTGCTGGATGCTTTTACCACTGCTTCTTAGGCTGCTGACCCTCAGCCCCCTGCTCCCAAGAAACCTGATAGGCTTTATAAAGTGCCTGATGACTACAAGTTTCTTTGTAAGTGTCCCTCTGCTGACCGTTCTGTGGTGTCAGTGGCTTCTGATAAGCTTTCCAAATTGTTGCCTGCACCTAAGTTACTTATCTCTGATAAGGAGAGCAGAACCATGGAGAGTGCTAGGTAGGAAGGTGTATGCTTCTGCTACGCTCGTCTTTAGAGCTGTGAACTATCAGACACATATGACCAGGTATGTGTTGTTTTTTTCTCTCTCAAAGCCTGTCAAGCCATTTCAGATCTTCCTGATTCTGAAGGGAAGGCCTCTGCTTTTGCCTTGTTAGGGACATCCTCCCAAATTGCTCATCATTCCATTAAATGCAGCTATGACGTGGCTGTGGTAGGACAACTCCTGCTAAGGGTCTGTATCAGCTTATTGAAAGCTGATAAGAGCGAACATTCTTTGATCGAACCCTAAACGTCGAGCAACCTAAATAGCGAAGACATGGAACAGCGTTTTTTTTTTCCCCAGGGAAAAAAATTACTGGGCCATTTTTGGGAGTTTGCCATTTCCTCCACTGTGGTGCAATCTCGGAGTTGGTATATTTAAGTAGGGGGGTGTGGGGGCAAAGCCCCCCCCCCCCACTTTGTTGTGTTTTAATTTTTTTTTTTTCAGAACAACAATTTTTTTCCCTGGGGAAAAAATCGCTGTTCCATGTCTTCACTATTTTGGTTGTTCGATGTTTTGGGGTCGATCAAAGAGCGTTCACTCTTATCAGCTTTCGATAAGCTGATATAGACCCTCCTGCTAAGGCTACCTAACTCCTCCTACTCAGTGGCCTCCTTTTACTGGCAAACCAGGTGCCATCTGACCATCCTGTTCTTCTCCCCAAAAGAAAAATCCTCAGGAGGGGAAGCAGAGGGAATAGAGTCCTCTGCATCAGAATCTTCATAAGTAGGTAAGGACAAATCCAGGTCACCAGAAGAGTCAGAAAAAACAGAATCCTGATCAGAAGATTCATAATAGAATTCAGTCCTAGGCCTCTTAAAAAGGGGGGGGGGGTTGACTACCCCTGATTACAGTTATTAGATCTTCAGCCATTCTTATAATTTGTTTTTTAGGCATAAAGGCCTGAGCATGTGGCCTGGGAATCGGTTTTTTAGACATGGATCGAGATTTGGGCATAAGTAATGAAGGAGGTGTCGATTTAATATGCAAGTCTGTAGGTCTGAATACACCCTCAGAAGCCGGTGCCTGCACAGCGGCTCCGGACCCATCCAATGTAAAGACATCCGCAGATTCCATAGTTGAAACATCTCGCGGCATACCGGACTCCGAATGGGTCTCAGTAGAGGCCTGCGAATCAGAAGTAGCAGGTATCAGGGGCTGCAAAAGCGCCTCACTGAGTACCAGCGAACTGGCGACTGGCTTAGGAGAAGCGTTGTCAGCAGTTTAGGACCTCGGCGGCCTGTCTTTCTTTATCTTTGCATTTTTTCAGAATCCCGGTAGTTGGATGGCTAACCGACTACATTTCTGGATAATTAAACCGAGAACCAAAATATTTAGAGGGGAAAATATACCGATGACGGATAGTGCGCTGATTAAATAAAGCACAAAACCGACAGCAAGGTACGTCGTGGTCAGGGCCTAGGCAAGGAATACAGTACGAATGAAAATCTTTATGAGGTATTTGCTTTCCACAAGTAATGCAATTATTAACTTTTACTGACATCAGTAAGGAGCAAGAAAAAGTTTCCCCAACGGGGTACTTAGCTTTAGTTGAAGACTTCAGTTCTGAAACTCGAAAACAAAAATTTCAGGAATCGACCGACTGGCACTTACAAACTGCTTCTGCTTCGGGCACCGCACGGCAAGAAAGACTGAATTAATGGCGTCGGCTGCCTGTTTTATACCCCTGACGACCTGACGTCATGGAAGAAGGGACAGCAATCGACGCAGGACCCAAGACTTTGTTGATCAGGCCGAATGAGTGCTACAGTACAGTTTTGTACCTATTAGTTAAATGACTACATAAATTTAAGTAGTGTTTTAAAACTAAGAAGAGCTAAGTTATAGCATACAGCATTTAGTTGAGATTATCAACATTACTTATTTGTATCAAATTATTTGTATTTTATATTTATATTTATTCTGAGTATAGGGAATATAATCTATGTAACAACGTTTGAACACTTAATACTTGATTATTATTTTAATATATATATTTAAATAGGCATTTAGCTATTCCTCCTGTACTAGACATTGTTGATGATGCTTTTTCGGAATCTAGTTTAGCCCCTGATTCCCTGCCTCCTACTCCCAGAAAACCTGACCGATACTACAGGGTTCCTGAGTCCCACAAGTTCCTTTTCAAAAATCCTATTGCAGATCCAGAGACTATTTCACAGGGGCCCCAAAGGCATTAAGGCTTCTACTGCTAAAAATCCTACCCCTTCAGATAGAGACTCCAGGGCGCTGGGTAGATGGGGTAAGAAGGTTTACATTTCTGCAACCTTGGCCATTAGGGCTTTAAACTGCCAGTTTCATATGTTAAAATATCAGCAACATGTTATTGGACTGTTTAAACAGAAAATTATGTTGATTCCTGACTGTGTGGAAAATAACAAATTACAGGATTTAATGCATTCTGCCGAACAAGAATTGGTCCTTTCCAGCCCCTTCAAGGTCTTCTCAGTCCAAACCCAGACACAGCAAAAACCCCAGGTTTCAGTCCCAGGGGACTCACAGAACTAAGCAGTGGGGGGCCTCCACTTCCAAGTCTGGGAATAATAAGACTCCCCCCTATGGTAAACTGTCTCATTGACTTCCTTTTAAAATTTCCAAGCACTTATCAACTGACTGCCCCTTTGGGGGGAAAGATTGCTCTTCATGCAAAGAATTGGGAACTCATTACCCAGGACAAATAGGTTTTAAATATATAGTGTCCCAGGGATACAGATTTCACTTCCACACGTTGCCAACACCAAGTGGGTGGCCGGACCTACCCCCAAATCAGTGGGCAGAGGCCCAAAAACAAGTACTTTCTCTCTTAAGCTTGGGGGCTATTCAGATGGTACCAGAAGAGGAAAAGGGACAAGGTTTCTACTCGAGACTTTTCCTGGTACCCAGAAAAGACCGTTCATGGTGTTCTGTCTTGGACCTGTCTACTGTAAACACCTTTTTGGAGATTCCAAAATTCAAGATTCTGACTCTTCACCAATTACTTCCTATGCTAGGCAAAGATGCCTGGTTGGCAACACTAGATTTAAAAGAAGCATACCTGCACATCCCAATCATGGAATCTTCCAGAAAATATCTACTCTTCAAAGCAGGCTACACGCACTATCAGTTCTCTGCACTGCCCTTTGTCTTATCTACTGTGCCCAGGGTATTCACAAAGTGCCTAGCTCCAGTTATTGCATTTTGCAGGCAAAGAAATATTCAAGTATACCCATGCCAGGACATACTTTTGAATCATCTGGCCTTTGTAAAAAGGGTTCTAACTTGTCTGGGGTACACCATAAATGAAAGAAATCCCACCTGGTACCGTGTCAACAAATTATATACCTGGGAGCAAGCTTGAATACAACTTCCCAGATGGCTTACCTCACGCCAGAAAAGCAAATTCATTTGACAACCTACTTCAAACAAGTGGCCACAAAAACCCTGGTATCTGCAAGACAAATACTGCAAGCCTTGGGGTTCATGGCCTCCTGCATTCTTCTAATTCCATATGCAAGACTGCATATGAGGAAACCACAGTGGTATCTAAAAAGCCTATGGTGTCAACATTCTCAAGACCTAGAAACAATGATTCCTATCATACCTTCCCTACGCATAGAGTTCCTTTGGTGGGCAGAGGCCTACCACCAAAACAAGGGACTACCTTTCATACCATCCCCTGCCGCCCAAATCCTAACATCAGATGCATCAGACCATGCATGGGGGGCTCACCTGGCAGGGAAGTGCATTCAGGGCAAATGGAACCCAAGTCAAATGCACCTGCATATCAATCAAAAAGAAATGTTAGCTGTACAGAATGCTCTGACAGCCTTCAAGGACCACATTTTTCCAGGACAACTAATGGTAAAGACGGACAACACCACTGTTATGTGGTACATAAATAAGCAGGGGGGTACACATTTTTACCCCCTCTGCATACTAGCCATGGCATTGTGGAACACAACCTTGACCTACCAAGTGCACCTAGAAGCTCAATTCCTGCCAGCAAAATTAAATACACTGGCAGACGGACTAAGCAGAAACCTCATGGACCCACACGAGTGGAAACTGGAATCAAGGATTTTCAACATGTTGACAAGCAAATGGGGGAGCCCAGATATAGACCTGTTTGCCTCTCCCCAGAACTACTAATTGGATAAATTTTGCACAAGGACTCCCCACAAACAAGCCTGGTAAGTGGATGTTCTGTCCTTCAGCTGGAAAAGCCTATCAGTATATGCCTTCCCCCCTCTGCTCTCCAAAGTACTACTAAAAATCAAACAGGACAAACCAAGGATGATTTTGATTGCTCCAGACTTGCCATGCCAACACTGGTACCTCCTCCTGCGCAGTGTGTTACTGTTATCTCCATGGCACCTGCCTCAGACTCCTTCCCTGCTGTCTCAGCAGGGGAACCAGATTCTGCACCCACAGCTTCTAACACTGAATCTTGCAGACTGGCTAATTACTTAATCTCTCTTTCACCATCCCTCAGCAAACCTGTGATGGATATCATTTTGGAGGCAAGGAGGTCTAGTACTAGAAAATCTTATGCTGAAAAATGGAAAAGATTCTGTGCCTGGAGCCTATCTCAATGGATGAGCACAGCAGTGCCCAATTTACCTCAGCTTTTGCAATACTTAACTGAGATGCTTCACAAGGGGCTGTCTTTTTCCTCAATTAAAATCCACACCTCAGCCATTTCAGCTCAATATAACACAGAACCTCCCCTCTTCTCTCATCCACTGCTCAAGCAGTTCCTCAGAGAGGCCAAAAATTTGAGACCACCCAGGAGAGCTCCAACCCCAGCCTGGGACCTTAACTTTGTCTTGGAGAAACTCAGTCTACCTCCTTTCGAGCCAGCTGCTACTGCAGACTTAAAATTTCTTTCTTGGAAAACAGCTTTCCTTTTAGCAATCACTTCAGCTAGAAGGGTATCTGAATTACAGGCCCTTATGGCAGTGGAGCCTTTCATCATCTTTCATGGGGACCGGGTGTCCCTCAGAATCAATCCTTCATGCCCAAGGTGGTATGCAGTGTGGCTCTTAATCAGTCCATTCATTTGCCAACCTTCTTTCTCAATCCACAGAATAAAGGGGAATGGATACTGCATTCATTAGGTGTGCACAGACAACTTAGATTCTACTTGGACAGGACTAAACCTCAAAAGAAATCTGAACAACTGCTGGTGGCATTTGCTGCAGGGGCAGAGGGGAAGGCTATTTCAAAGCAAACCATTTCTAAATGGATACGCCATTGCATTAATTTCTGCTATAAGCACCATGGAACACCTATTCCCCAGGGGATCAGACCTCACTCTACCAGGGCTGCATCTACAGTCTTTCTCAGCGGCGTCCCTACCAGGGACATCCTAGGAGCTGCTACCTGGAGTTTTGTACATGCTTTCACCAAGCAATATCATTTGCCAATTTTCTACAAATCCAGAGCTGGCCTTGCCACTGCAGTATTGCAGGGCCTTATAGCTAGCCCTAATGCTATCTAAATTCCTCCTCCCAACCATAGCTTTGAGAATCTACCCAAACGTAATGACTGCAACAGTGAAACATGAAGAACATAGTACAGTTGTGTATACTTACCATAAATGTAGATGTTCCAGTATATTCACTGTTGCAGTCCTGGTTACCCTCCCTCCAGCCCCCTAACTTCTTTTGGCTATACCTCTACTTTCCTTTACTATGCTTAAAAGCCTTTTTGGTCTATTTGCTTTTTTGTTGGATGTATATCTTTCTGCTTTTATGTTTAATTGCTTCCCATTAGGGGGGCACCTGACATCTGGGGCAAGAAAAACTGATGTAATGGTGGCTGCATGTTTTATACCCCTGACGACCTGATGTCATGGAAGAAGGGACAGCAACCGACGCAGGACCCAAAACTTCGTTAATCAGGCTGACTGAGGGCTACCTGCAAGCAGATAACCCAAATGTAATGACTGCAACAGTGAATACACTCGAACATTTACATTTATGGTAAGTGTACACAACTGTACTTTCCTCAACTTCAAGGTTGTCTCTCCTTTGAACTAGAGATCATTGACTTTTCACTTTGGTGTCTGTGGCTAAGTAAGAAGGTCAAACTACACTAGTGCCCTCTATAATGCAGGAGATGGCAGCGTGGAACCTGTAGCCAAGATGGTTCAGCTGTAGTTTGTGGAGTTTGCTGCCAGCAGCTCCCCTTGACTTCTTTCAGTTGTACAGACTGAATGTCCCTCCCCCACTGCAGGTACCATCTTCAGTCTTTTGGTGTCAGACATGAAGATTAGTATTACTTCTGAGTAATCATTGCAGAAACTGACGATGCATGCCCCCAAACCTTAGTTGTTAACATCCAGGCCACCTCAGACTCTGAAATCAAATTAGATTGTATTGAAACAGAACTATGCAAACTGGGCTCAAACAAAGCACAGGGAAGAGACAGAGTTAGTAATAATGACCAGAAAATACTTCAGCATGAATTTAAAATACAATTGTATCAGTTATTCACTTGTTCATTTAAATATGGTTACATTCCTCAAGGTTGGAGACGTGCACTTGTTAAACCTATCTTTAAGGGGAAGTGGAGTAGGACAAACCTAGAGTCATACAGACCCGTAAGTTTACTTTCATGATATGAAAAATAATGGAAAAGGTTATTTTGAACTTGAAACTATATATCTTCATGAATATGATGAAAATACATTAATAAACATGTGTAACACAATGTTCTATAACAATATAATAACAGCTATAAATTAAAAGTTGTGCTGTGTTGCAATTTATATAGACTTGACTTCAGCATTTGATAAGGTTATACACAAAACATTGATAAATAAATTATAACAACTAGGTATTAGTGTACTGTGATAAAATGGATAGCTGCTTGGTTTACAGATAGGATATGGCAAGTATCATATAGCAATTGGACAGGTGAAATTCTAGGTTACAGTCAGGGTATCCCGCAGGATTCCATCCTAGGCCCATACTTGTTTAGGTTGTATCTTTCATATTGATCTTTTTTATCTGAGGTGTTCTATAGTCTGTATGCAGATTACTTGAAAACGGGTAAACTGATGATGTGTTGCAGATAAGGCATGTCTGCAAAATGACTTTACTAAGTTGACCATTGGGCACGGGAGAATAATATGCTGATAAATGCATCAGAAGCTGAGCATATGAGAGTTAAGAGACATAGATTGAAAAGTGAATACTTAATACAGCACACAGTGATTGAAACTGTAGATTCATTTAAGGACCTGGGTATATGGGTGGATCCAGCTTTGAGTTTTTCTAATCGTGTCAACCAGTTGGTTAATGATAGGTATAGAACTATAGGTTGTATAAAAGGAACTATAGGTTGTATAAAAAATATTTACAAAGTCTAGGAAATCAGAAATGATGAAATCATTGATTGGTATCTACTTTAGACCCAAACTTGAGTATGAAATAAAAATATGGAAAATTTATAAGAAAACAAGCATGAGTAAACTGGAAAGAGTACAGTGGAATATATCAAATGTATCCACAGATGTGAAAATTTAAGTTATTATGAAAGACTAAAATTTCTGAACTAGTAGAGTGTCTCTTATAGATGTCTAAGTGGAGATCTTATTCGGGTATATAGGGGATTTAGAGACAGCTTCCTCTGGGAATGTTTAGGGTTATCATAAAGTAGCAGAGAATTATCAGACTACCTATGTAGAATGCTCTGTATAATTGGGAGGTGTACTAATTGGTTCTCTGAGAGAGTAGCTGATGCATGGAAAAGATTGCCAAATAATTTTAAAGCAAGCACTAGTTTAGATATTTTAAGAACAGCCTGGACCCTTATTAAGAGAATGACTGTTTTGGTATATTGGCAGGCTAGAAGGGTATTATCGCCTGTGCCTGAAATATTTGTATGTATGTATGTAATTTTGACTACAGGAAGTTGATAGACACCGTAGTTTAAGTGCAGCAGTAGCAGGCCTAAGCTCCATATTCAAGGCTGGGGCGAGTTTATCCATGCACCTGTTCCTTTCCTGTCAAGGCAATTGGATGCTTCCTCACTGGCATTGTCCTTTGTGACACTAACCCTCTTGAGGCTGGCATTGATGGTTATATTGCCAGTGCTGATGGCCTCCCAGTTATTGATAATGGTCCCCCTGACACCAAGATTTACTGAGTCGATTGGGCCATGAACATCATCAGTATTGTGTTGACTGTTCCAGGGTAAATAGTGTTAGCATCAACCAAGCTGCATTCTGCTTTTTCAGCTTAGGTTCTGGTGTTGGTGTTAATGTTGGTGTTTTCTTTTTCATTGTCAGTGTTAGCATTGGCTTTCTTAGTTCTCAGTGGAGGAGTTCCAGGAACTTCACTCTCAACATTGATTTCAACAACAGTATTGATCCTGGACCATCAGATTTCCACTGTTTGTCTTCCCCCTTTCACCCTGTCAGCATCTACTGTAGTTTATTCCCTTGACACAGTTTCCTGCACTGGCCAACTGTTAACCTACTGGGAGAGAAAATAGAACCAAGGGTGTTTATGGAGTCCAGTCAAGAATTTCAGGTTGTAGGCTCTCTTCTTCTTCTGAGTCACTACCCCCAGTCAGTTAAGAAGAGCAGGTGGGAGAGGAAGCACCCTGATTCTCTTTTGGAGGACTTTGCGCCAGATTTGTACATTGGTGATGGGGGGAGGCAGAGATTCCACAGATTCTATCCTGCCAGAGGACTCCAACTTGGGAAGATTCTAGAGATGATGCGGTAAAGGATGGAAGGCTAGCCAGCCCCATGATTTCCCACAAAGGACTTTTCAGAAGATCTTTAGGTTTACCAAGCAGTTTTCATGGATGGTTCAACTAGTGTCAGATATTGTCAGGTTAATTACTTAGGAAGCTTAAAATGCTCCTGTAACAGTGACTTCTGTTGTTAAGAATGTGGGCCTAGTGTTGCTTCCTTTATACTAGGTTTCATGTCCACTTTCATCCTCATGGTTCTCATAGCCAGGCTGTGGTATCCCAAAAACCTGTAAGAACATTCTCATTAGTCTCTGAAAAACACCATGTCAAGGATTTTTACAGTCCAGAGGGAGTTCATATGGTGGGTACACAATGTACCGGTCAACCCAGGGATGTCAGCTGTATTCATTCAAGGTTCCAAGATCTTGACTATAGGCACCGCAGATTTTGAATAGGGGCTAACACGGGTGAATTTAAAGCTCATGGCAGATGAACTAAGCAGTGCAGAGGAAAAAGCACATATATTCCTCAGAATGTTACAGCATAATCTGAACCCTTTGTTTTCAGATCAGTGCAGGCACCAGGTACTCTGAAAGTAGTAACAAATAGTGGAGTTGCACTTGTTGGCGTAACAGCTTGCGATTCTGACCACAGAGCAAGAGTTCCACTTTCTACCCTTCTACATCTTTTCAAAATAAAATTCTTTGGCAGACCAGCTGAGCAAGTTCTCCAGACAGACAAGTCTTTCGTAGCAAGTGAAGATGGACTTTTTTGCTTCCCAGCGCAACCACTGTTTCAAGACATTTTGCTGTAGTTACCCACTTAATAAGGTATTGGCAATGAATGCATCTTCAGTGACATGGAACAGGTATTTGGTTGAGGTAACCTTGGTTCTTCCAGGTGTTACAGATGAGCAGGGTGAAATCTGTGCGGCTATCAATCCCTTGCATATTACTAACTCAGCAAAGACCAACACAAGTGTACCCACACCTCAAGAGTGTCTGGCTGGCATATATTGTAGAAACGTAATTCTCTTGCGAGACTGTGCTTCCTTGGAAGTTGTCTATATTCTGAAAAAAAATAAAAAACAAGGAAATCTTACATGGCAAAATGGAAAAGAGATTTTTTTTTTTCTGGTACTCCGAATGCACATAGAATCAACAGCAACTTCTGTTAAGAGTTCTATGATGTTTAACAGAACTTTTGATAATCCTGCGGCTTTTGCCTCCTTTCATGGATGGCTGTAGAAATACGTCAAATGTTTCTTGCTGTCTTGTGTTATAACCAGTAGCTGCCACACTCCAGTCACGCTTAATACCAAATGATAGGAGAGCAGGGTTGTACTCAATGGTTTCCTAATATTGTACCCTTTCACCCTGAGTTCAGTGCTATGCAGTGGTATGCTGAGATCAACAACTGAATCTCACCTTCTCACTTTTCACATGCCACACACAAAGATCTCCAAGAGGAGCTACAAAGATGTTCTGTGCCATCGCATCTTCCTGCTTCAGTGGTAATAGGCTGCTACTATCGAAACCAGTCCATTCCCGTCTGGTATTCAAGGTTAGTTATTTAAGACTATGAAAATAAGCCAGCCATGTTAACTCTAACAAAGCAGTTTCCCTTCAGAGTATGGATACCAATAGTTATATTTTACCAGCTTTGTACAGTTACTCCTCTAAAATTCCTTAATTGGCCAGCAAATGCTTTTATAGTTGAATAATAAAAGAGTTTTCTTAAAATTATGCAAATCACACTTACAATTCAGTATACAGAAAAAGTGCATAATTTAGAGGTAAATTCAAATACAAATGGTCGAACAGTCCGTTATCTTCAGAAAAATTGTGTCACCATCTAGCTATACCTGCAAATAACTTCTAACTAAAAGTTAAATGAAACCACTTATTTCTAATGTGTGCATTTACACAGTAATGGAAGGCACACAAGACAAAACTACACAAACTTGGAGGGTATTCAGAAAAGTGTAGCACTGTACAAAATGCTGCTTAATAGGGTCATACTTTTTAAAATTTTCCTACTTTTCTGGAACATGGCTAGACATGCCTCTAAATTAAATACTTTTACACTAACTGCAAAAACATTCAGCTTTGAGTCATATGTAGCCACATTTTGTAATGTTAAAAAAGTGTTAAAAAACATGATTATGTTAAGTAGCACTTCACACAGTAGTATTCCTTTCTGAATACCCACCATAAGATGATTGTTTTCCTGGGAAGCAGGCATTTTTTATTTATTTTATTTTTATTTATTTAACATTTGTTTACCGGGAAAGTCCGATTTGGAACTAAACCAATTTTCAGCAGAGGCCCGGGGAGAAACACTCCAAACTCATGTCTTTGCAAAGGGGGAGGAAACCGGAGCACCTGGCGGAAACCCACACAAACACAGGGAGGATCTACAGACTCCACACAGAAGACACTCCAGCCAAGAATCGAACCGGAGAACCTCTTGCTGTGAGGTGACAACGCTGCCGCTGCACCACTCATTTTCTGTGCATGCAGGAGTTTCTCCAAAGTCTTGTTCAAACTTTTAACAGCAAGTTAAAGAGAGTCAGAGTAACCGATGCATTGTTGTTAGTAGAAAAGGCTCATTACTTGCTCAATATTCATAAGATCGTCCACGATCAACATTGGTAGATATTTAGTTAGCATTGAATCCTTTGACATGCTTCCGTCTTTTACATTTGGTATAGCTCATTTATGTTTTTACTTCCTGCTAGGTCATAATTTTAAACTTTTGCCTGAAGACTGCCTAGAACATTTTAAATCTTTTAAGGACAGTTACTTGTTGACAGAGCAAATCTTTGCTGTGCTTCAGCAACCTTTTGAGGAATATAAAGGGGGGGGGGGGGTTGAATGGGGGACCTTCTTCCTGAGGTATAACCTTACAGTCTACAAGAGTTGATTGCTAGATGACCCTTGACCACTCACCCCCACCCCCTTGGCAGGATGTGAACTGGCTTCTGAAAGTCAAAGCAAAATGACAGATGTCCACTTGTGGCTAATTCACAAATATAATGAATCATGCTACAGTTGGAATCCTGATACTGCAATATCTACTGTTATGGTAATTATGCTCACACAGTTGGACTTCTCCCCCCCAAAATAGTCTGTATTTTCCCATTTGTGTTTTAGTGCTTTGACTTTCCTGTTTTGATAAGCCCAAACAATTTGTAAGTTTGTGAATTAGTGAGAAGAGGTCTTAAGTCATTTCTTTACTCATTCTTTAGTTATCAGCTTAATCTGTATCAGTGTTGCAGGAGAGATGAAGCTTATTCCAGCGCGCAATGAGCATGAGGCATATGAAACTGATCATGAACAGGGCACCTGCCCATCACAGGGAACACATACTTATTCACTGTCACGCTGCACACTTACCCTGTGGGCAGTTTCTAGGAGCATCAGTTCATCTGTGTCATGCTTTTGGGATATGGAAGATACTGGAGCAACCAAAAAAAGCCCACACTTGGATCAGAGAGCATCTGCAGGCTCCACAAAGAAGGCCCTCCATTTGAGAACCAAACTGAAAAACTGAGTGCTGTGAGGCAACAACATTAATCATTGCTCCACAGGGCCATCCATCATTTATTTGATTTCCTTCATTTTTTGTAACAAATAGATCTAACTCAGTTTTGTGATCTTTGATTACTGTATTTGGCTTGAGTTATGGCTAAAGAGAGTCTACAGATTTGTTTAATTACAGTGATAACATTTTAGTTTGTTTTTTTGTCCCCGTGTCTGCCAATCATTATGCCTTCCCCAGTCATATTCTGTCCATTCATTCTGATATCCTGTGGAATTACCCAATCCCAGTACAGGAGAAAGAGCTATCCAGATGGGCCATTATTTGGGCAGTCATGTGGGTTACTTATGCCCTTACCTACTTCCCAGCAATAAAGCTGTATGGATGTGCGATCAACGTCATTGCAGAAGCCCTTCTTACAAGTGCACTTTTATGAACACTGATACTGAAGCTACCACCAAGCAATGGCTTGGTGAGTCTAACACTTAATCCCAGGTCCTGCTTTTTGATTGATGCCCTCCTCTGACAGATTGTGGTAGTATGCAACTTGCTTCTTTGTACATATTTGAGATAAAGAAGCGTTGGCTATCCTTTTGGTTCATCTCAATTAAACAGGAAGTAGTGTATGAATTTCTCTTGTACAAAAAAGGAATTTGATTTTTTATGAACTGGACATCTAGGTCAGCTGTAGAAACACTTAAATGGAATTACATGGTCTCTGGATGCACATTTTCAAGTATAGACTTTCCATTTAAATAAATGTTGGAAGGCTAAACATATAGGTCTAGAAATGGAGGCACAGCGACTATAATAGATCTTTAGCAAGTGGGTGATGGGAGTACAGCTTAAATGTCCTGCTGTTCCTGCAGAAGACTGTAACCTGATTCCTCATCATGGTTGTACAGACTTGAATGCTTCAGGATTTTAGAATGCAAGTGGCCATGCCTTGTAAAGCCATCCAGAGGTGACCGTTAGTCCCCAAACTTCAAGCAGATATGGCATTACATATATTCAGGCAGTGGATGTTGGTGAGAAAAAATAAGACAGTTGGATAAGTGGTGCTACATGGATGTGAATCAAGTTTATGGTCATCTTTACTGAAACCTTATTGTTATGCTTCTGGCTTGCTCCCCAATGACAAGAGGTATGGATAAAAAGGCATAAGGAGATGTAAAAAAGTTGGGTAGGAGATCCAAGATGCATATAAGCCATCCATGCAGTTTCATTTGCTGTCACATTAATGTTTTCTTACAGGGCATGCTCCTTCTCTTTTCAGTTTGACAGGATTTAATTAAAGGGCATGTGTATTTAATTATATGAAAGGTTGGATGATTTGTGAGAGAGAGAGGTATGCATTGGTTAGAATGGCAGAAGACGTGTAAGCTAGTATACAATTAGAGACAGCTCTGCAATGTTTGGAGTGTGCCTGATGTATTTCTCTTTTTTGTTTGGGGAGAACAGTGTTAGCGCCCATCCACTTATTTCAGTAAAGAAGGAAAGAAAGAAGAAATGTAATTGTCATAGCCAGCTTTAGGCACCAGCGAACCCTGCGGTCGCTGGGGGCCCCCCAACCACAGCAAGTTATCTTTCTTAGATAGTTTGTAACATGTCTGTCAAACCAACAAAAGCTAGTACATCAATCTTGTATACTTAATAAACCAGGTGGGTAATAATGTTTATTTATATTTCCTTTAAAATTCAGAAATATCTTTGCTTATAGTAACAGCGTTTTATCAAGTAAGAGCCTTCACAATTCCATTAAATATTTTGCCACTAACATAGAGCCCATGGTTTAGTTAAACCCTGCTGGTGGACATTCTGTACACTAAAACTAACCACATAGCCAACTTCTGGTACCTGCAATACCTGTGACTGCAAGGGGGCTCTCTTTAATCATCCTCCACTTTGTGGGGGCCCCACAAAAGCTGATGCTGGTTGAGGAAAATGAGAAGAAAAATTTATTAATTTCATGATTATTCTGTTTAACCTGAACAGGGCTGTGATATGATTCTGTTAGGATAAAGCTGATAATGAACATGAGCAATGTAAGCACTAGAGAGGTCAGCAGCCCAGTGACCAGTGTCCATGCATACCTTGGATTTGAAGAAGAGCTAATACTTCTGATCTTCATTGATGGATGTCCTTCAAGGATGCATCTGCAGTCCTAACAAATGGGTTGTCCTGTCGTCAGGCAGCCCTTCGGTCGGCCGGATTCCAAAGTCTGGGTCTGGCCTCGGCTGGTGTCGCACTTCACCCGACGTCATCTCTGCTGGTCTTCGGGTATAAAGGCATCAGCCGACGCCATTTTCCTAAGTCTTTCTTGCCGCGTGGCGCCCAAAGCAGAAGCTGTTCGCAAGTGCCGGTCGGTCAGATCCAGAGATTACTACTACCGAATACTACTTCGAAGACTTCTAAAAAGCTAAGTACCCCGTTGGGGACTCTTTCTTCCCTCAGCCGATGTCAGAAAAAGTAAATAACTGTTTAACTTGTGGGAAACAAATACCTCATAAAGATTTCCACTCTTACTGCTTACCTTGTTTAGGCCCAGACCACGACGTAGCAGCCTGTTTAGCCTGTGCTTCCTTCAACCGACGAACGCTTAGGCGTCGGTCGGAGTTTGCTGAACAGTTTTTCGGCTCAGATTTTGCGTACATTATGCCGTTGGATCCTCCGACTTCTCAAATTGTTAAAAAACGCAAAGAAAAAGACCGACACTCGCGGTCCGCGGTTTCGGCCGAAACCACAGTTAAGCAAACCGCGAGTGTCTCTATTTCGGCCGAAACCGAGCAAACGGGTCAATCTTCAACCGAATCCATGACTACTACCGAGGCTCCTGCTACCCTAGTTTAATCGGCCTCTGAAGTTTTGCCTACTAATGTGGTTCCTATAGAATTATCAGACACCATCCCTTTGGATGTCTCTACCCCAGCACGTGGTGCTGCTAGGCCTCCTGCAGCCATGTCTATTAAGGCCTTTGCCAGGGCTAAAGCAGCCAAAACTGCTAAATCAGTGCCTGTTAAGCCCCCCTCACACAGGCCCATTTCCAGTTCACAAATGCTTACTCTGGCAGAGGATCTCATCTCTTTAATTAGGGGATCCCAATCTCACCCAGACAAGGCCTCTCAGCCTCCAGAAAAGAGACCTAGAGCAGAGCCCCCAGAGCCAGTGTCCTCAGATGATTCTTCGGATGACTCAGACATTACAGACCATCCAGAGGCTCCTTTTTCTACTTATGAAGATTCCGATGCTGAAGAATCTATTCCATCTGCCTCTCCACCAGAGGAATTTTCCTTTGGGGAAACCTTACATGCCATGAGAGAGCAATTCCAATGGCAGGGACAAGATTTCTCAGATTCAAGAAAAAGGCTTAGGACCTTTCTACACTTTTAGCTATACCTCCAGTTCTGCCTGTTGTGGATGATGCATTTAATGATGTTTGCACTGCTCCTGATACTTTACCTCCAGCCCCTGCCAAACCAGATAGGTTTTACAGGGTACCAGACACTCATCACCACCTATACAAGGCCCCACTTGCAGATCCTGAGACTATCTCCCAGGGGCCTAAGGCAGTAGCCGACCTCAGCAAAAACCCTCTCCCTTCTGAAAGGGAATCCAGGTCCTTAGAGAGATGGGGTAAAAAGTTTACACCTCTGCTACTCTCTCAGCTAGAGCTTTGAACTGTCAGTTTCATATGATCCAATACCAAGAGTTTATGCTTGATCAGTTAACTAAGAAACTGTCCTCTGATGACTCCTTAGATAAGAAATATGTTTTAGAAATGGTGAATAACATTCAGCAGGTTAGTAACCATTCTTTAAAATGTGGCTATGATGCACTGGAGGCTTCATTTAGATCAGCCATGACTGGCACAGTTATAAGAAGGCATGCATGGTTGAAAGAACAGGTCTTGCCGGATCATGTTAAAGCAAAGCTGTTAGATGCTCCTATGGATAAGGCCAGTCTATTTAGTACTCCTGCTCAGCAAGTAATGAAGAAAATGGAAGAGAAGGCAAAATCTGTACAAACAGTTCAGGATTTCTTACAGGTTCAGCCCCCAAGGTTTAGCAGGAACTGGCCTTCCAAAAATTGGTCCTTTCCAGACTCCTCTAAATCTCAGAGAGGCAGGAATAGACGTTCCAGAGGCAGAAATCAATCCAGAGGAGGTGCCTACAGAGGACGCCAGTGGCAAGGCAATAACCAGCGAGGCACAGACACAACCACTGCCACTGCAACAGGACAATCACAGTGACTTGGCTCTGACACCGCCTACCAGGGAACAAATAGCAGCACCCTTAGGCGGAAAGTTAGCCTTATTTTCAAAAATTGGCACTATATCACAAAGACAAGTGGATTTTGCAGACCATAGACCAAGGCTACAGGTTTCACTTCCACACCTTACCAGTAAAAAGAGGAATGCCAAACCTACCTCCAAATCAGAAAACAGAAGCTCTAAAGCAGATAGCTCAATTAACAAAATGAGAGCTGTGGAAAGAGTACCACCAACAGAACAGGGCAAAGGATTCTACTCCAGACTCTTCCTAGTACCAAGAAAAGAGAAAAGTTGGAGACCTATTCTCGACCTGTCTGCCTTAAACACATTCATCATTGTCCCAAAATTCAAAATGCTGACCCTACAGCAACTTCTTCCCATGCTGGGCAAGGAGTGTTGGCTGGTAACTCTAGATCTCAAGGAGGCATACCTGCATGTCCCCATACGACCAAATTGCAGAAGATACCTCAGATTTCTTGCAGGATCAGAGCATTATCAATTCTCAGCATTGCCCTTTGGCTTATCTACTGCCCAGAGTATTCACAAAATGCCTGGCATCAGTAATCGCTCATTGCAGGCTACAGGGAATCCAAATTTATCCATACCTGGACGACTGCCTGATACAAGCGGACAACAAAAGCAAGCTGACAAAAGACTTACAAAGAGTCATTTGCTTACTACAAGCCCTGGGATACACAGTCAATTTAAAAAGTCAAGACTGATACCATCCCAAACAAGAACATTCTTGGGTGCGGAATTGGACACAGTAAAACAGATGGCATTCCTAACTGCAGAAAAACAAGAACAACTCCTCTTTACTTCTTGGCATTAACAAAGCAGAACAAACTAACAGCAAGGAAAGTACTGCAGGCCTTGGGCTTCATGGCATCATGCATAATCCTGGTCCCCATGCCAGACTGCATATGAGAAAGCTACAGTGGTACCTAAAGAATTTATGGTCTCAACACAGGCACAGCTTAGAAACCGAAATCCCACTAATCCCATGCCTGAAACAAGAGTTCCTATGGTGGGCTCAAGCATGCCAGTCAAACCCAGGCTTGCCCTTCCACAACTTTCAAGCAAGCCAAACCATCACAACGGACGCCTCAGACCTAGGTTGGGGGCACACATGCTGGACAAATGCATACAAGGATTATGGACTCCAGACCAGCTGCACCTGCACATAAATCAAAAAGAAATGCTGGCAGTAAAACTAGCAATCCAGAAGTTCAGACCATTCCTCAAAGAAGGCCATTTAATGATAAGGACAGACAACACCACAGTCATGTGGTACATCAACAAACAGGGAGGCACTCATTCATACCCCCTATGCAGAATGACTCTGGACCTTTGGAATATGGCTCTGAGCTACATCATCCAGTTACAGGCAATATTTGTACCGGGAAAAGAAAACATCCTAGCAGACATGTTAAGCAGAACTACCTCGGATGCTCACGAATGGATGCTACACCCGGACATCTTCAAGGCCATCACAAAGAAATGGGGAATGCCACAAATAGACCTATTCGCATCCCCACTCAATCACCAGCTCAACAAATTCTGCACAAGGACATACCACCCACTTGCATGGAAGGTGGACTCTCTATCCTTCAGTTGGAAAGGCCTGACAGCATATGCATTTCCACCTCTTCCTTTGATGCACAAGGTACTACTGAAAATCAAAGAGGAACGTCCAAGGATAATTCTGATAGCTCCAAATTGGCCAAGACAACACTGGTATCCATTGCTGAGGAGCATGTCTCGGGGAGAACGTGGACACTACCCTGATGCCTTTGATGTTAACTCAGAACAACTACAACATCATGCATCCAAACCTAAAAACTCTGCAACTGACTGCCTGGAACATCACATAACAGCAACTAACCCAGATTTATCCCAAAGGGTTAAAGACATTATCCTTGAGGCCCGCAGACCTTCAACAAGAAGGAACTATGCAGGAAAATGGAAAAGGTTTGTCATTTGGAGTACTGAAAGAGGAAAAGATGTGTCAAAGATAGATATTGCTAACATCCTGGAGTACTTGGCAGAGCTTCTCCATACAGGCCTGTCCTATTCCTCCATCAAGATACATGCATCAGCTATTTCTGCAGAATACAGCTTCGATCCCCCTGTCTTCTCACATCCTCTACTCAGGCAGTTCCTCAGAGGAATCAAGAATGTAAAACCTCCTAGGAAACCACCATTACCAGCATGGGACTTGAACTTTGTGCTAGAAAAATTGACACTCCCTCCCTTTGAACCAGCAGCAACAGCAGATCTTCAACACCTATCATGGAAAACTGCTTTCCTACTGGCAATTACTTCAGCAAGAAGGGTTTCGGAACTACAGGCCTTAATGGCAGTACAACCCTTCCTAATCTTCCATCAAGATAGAGTGTCCATGAGAACTAATCCTACATTTATGCCTAAGGTGGTTTCCAGAGTGTCTCTAAACCAGGCAATCCACCTACCTACCTTCTTTCCCAATCCACAGAACAGGGGGGAAAGACTGCTGCATACCTTGGATGTACATAGACAGTTACGCTACTACCTGGACAGAACCAAGGGTAATAGAAAAACTGACCAGCTTTTAGTAGCTTATGCAACAGGAAGGGAAGGAAAAGCAATTTCCAAACAGACAATCTCCAAATGGATAGGAAATTGCATAAGATTCTGTTACTCCTACCATGGAAAGCAAATTCCACAGAACATAAGACCTCACTCTACAAGGGCTACAGCCACTACCACTGCTTTCTTATGAGGAGTGGCTACCAAGGACATTATTGAGGCGGCTACTTGGACCTCCGTGCATACATTTGCCAAGCATTACAACTTACCTCTATACTCTAGATCCCGAGCAGGGTTTGCCACTGCTGTATTGCAAGGGATCCTAACTACACCATAATTCTTCTTCCTCCTCCCCTAGTTTGGCTATGGTATTCTACCCATTTGTTAGGACTGCAGATGCATCCTTGAAGGACATAGTACAGTTTTGTACCTACCATAAATGTAGATGTCTGAACAGGATAGCATCTGCAGTCAGGATTACCCACCCTCCTTCCCCTCTGTGGTACTCCTAGGGTATTTACCCTCCTAATAGCTAGCTAGGGGGGGATCTCTTATGGTGTATTTGTTTGTATATATGTACATACATGCTTATTTTTTGTGTTTGCCTACTAATTTTTTGGAAACATTGGCATTTATCCAAAATTTAGTTTTCCAAGAGGGCAACTGGCATCTGGGGCAAGAAACACTGAGGAAAATGGCGTCGGCTGATGCCTTTATACCCGAAGACCAGCAGAGATGACGTCGGGTGAAGTGCGACACCAGCCGAGGCCAGACCCAGACTTTGGAATCCGGCAGACCGAAGGGCTGCCTGACGACAGGACAACCCATTTGTTAGGACTGCAGATGCTATCCTGTTCGGACATCTACATTTATGGTAGGTACAAAACTGTACTTTTTCTCTTTTAGGAAGTTTTATAAATACTTGCAGAATACCAGATACTGTAACTCTCAAGTTCTTCACTGAAGAATTCAGTGCAATACCAATAGTAGAATAAAGGCTGAAAATCAGGAACACATTTCAAACATTACTCTGTGCGCGCGTGTGTGTTTGTGTTTGTAAAAATGTTAGTGAGTTTTATCTGTGCACACACAATAATTCCAGGACACATAACATTATTCTTCTGAGTGTTAGTAAAAACTGTAGCTAACAAGAAATTATATTTGAGAAGGTCATAAAATATATAATGGAACATTCAGACACTTAGGTCTTCTAAGACTCTGGGGGATCCTTACTCCCTAGACTGCATAAATGGATACAGGGGGGCTCCCTAAATCATCCTTGACTGTGTGGGGGCCTCACAAACGCTTGTTTAAGGAAAAATCAGGAGAAAAAATATATTAATTTTCTGATTATGCTCTTTAACCTGAACAGGGCTGTGATATGACACTGTTAGGATAAAACTGATAATGGCCTCTGCTCTCAACTGCACCCATTCTAAAATCAGCCCCATTCAGATGTGTGTACAGAAAGCTGCTGTACTTTATATGGGCGGTTGTGGTGTTATTCCTCACAGTCAGTCGTAGATGTGTGCACATGAGGTCAGTAAGGTTTACTATCATATGATCAACGTTCACAACACATTTCGCGCTAAAACATTGACTCAGATATTCAAAATGGAATGTCGAGAAGGTCAGAATCTCACAAACTTCCTAATGCGACTTCAACCATTCTTGACATCCGTGGACTGATGTCGAACACTGCATACCACGGGACAAGACTATGTAGCAGGGGAAAGCCCCTCTGTGCCCCCCGATGTGGAGGACTGTACCCCCATGCCCCCGCAGATTAAATATTCCTACTCCGAGATCCCACTGCAGTGAGGAAAAGGGCAAGTATCCTGATCCACACTGGACAGTGATCTTGTCAGAAGGCTGACCACATATGTGCAAATGCACACTGCATTCGCTAACCAAATACTCGCATGAATGAAGGTTTGACAACACGGGTTCAGCCAACCAAATTTTGGCATCCTGTGGTAGTCAGACCTTCCCCCGGAATTATGATAGTAAACTGGTCATTAAAGCTTGTGTTTGGGTTAAGGATAGTGTGGTCATTGTTTTTTTTACTTTTCTCACATACCTCAGAGGTGTCCAATGAAGATTACTACAGCTTGTGTAGGAAGCACAAAGTAGAATACGTTACTATAATCATCATTTTTTCACTTTCCTCACAATCACACTTAGGACACATATACAGATGGCTGCCTTTGACAGTTTGGGTTGAGGAGTGAGGAGACCTACTAAGTATATGTATATCAGCAGTCCCTTGAAATACATGACTGTGGCAATTTGAACCTCTGCCTTCATCGCAGTCTAACACCAGAGGGATGCATAAGCAGCCTTTTGGAAGGGACTGGGAGGCAGGTAGTTCCCAGATAGGACCTGTGTATCCAGACAACAAAGGGTTGCTAGTTTATTGTGAGCTACTGTTTTGTCGTCTTTGAACATTAACCCCTGGGTACAGCTTACATCTTCTTTGAAGGAAAAAAAAAAATAAAACTAAAATTCTTTTCTTATTTCCTAAATGGTTATTATGGTACTGTCTTGGTCAGGAAATGTATGGCTGCACAGCAACACTTTCTTTACTTAATCATAATCTCTGTTCAAGCCTTTATTGGATAAAAAGGTGTGTAAAAAGAAAAAAACTTTAAAATGCACTTCAGAGCATATAGCGTCTTGAAAAAGCTGAAAAGTAAGACAAAATGTGAGAAAAGTAAGAAATAAAACAATGTGCACAGTATGCAAAGTCCAAGATGGGGAGGGGGGAACGGGGAAGACTGGAGGCTATTGTGTGTATGGGGGAGGTCTGAAAATGTATGCCTAGGACACCATTTCACCTAAGTCCAAACCTGTATATAAAGTTGCTGCAATATATCATTGCTGCAACTAAATGCCAGTAACTGTAAATGTCCCTTTGTGAGATGGGCCAACACAGTGTAGTACACAAGTCTTGTAATGTAAGAATATTGTAGCTAAAGGTCAGTGTGTGCATACTACTCCTAAAAGTTTGCAGCATGAACTAAAAGGTTGCTTAGGAAGGGTGGCACTGACAGGGTGGTACATAGACTGGAAGTGCCTAGGGGGCCCCCAGCTTGACATCTGCTGGGGGCCACCAAAATGCTAACACCAGCCCTGGTATTTGTCCTCCAAAGTTCTCACCTGGAAGGGAGTAAATGGATGGTAGATGTTGTTTGATGAGACCCTGAAATCCTTAGCTTAACATCTCCTTGTACATCCACAGGTGCATATGCTCACACTACACATATTGACCCAGTAGGCCATTAAGAGCCTGGCCATTGCAAGTCTCATCTTTTAGAACCCTTTGTCAGTAAGGGCCAATGTGTTATCCTTGAGTGAACATTTTAGATCACTGTCAACTCATTAATATTTGATCTGATGTTATCTAGTCACTTTTCTTCATGCTATGGTCTTGGATCTGAGCCGGCAGACACAGACAACAGCTTAGCTCAAGCTCCTCCTCTTCCATAATGCTCCGCTGCCCTCCAATCCCTTAGATCTCATTTGCCACTTCAGTAAGACAGATGCAGATTGCTCAGCTCCTCATTAGTTGTAAGTGTATCTTTAGGATTTTTTGTTATTGGGTTATTCCCATTTCTATCGATTGTGATAGTTATCCTACCCTTTATATCCCCTCCCGGTTGGTTACTTAGTCTTTTCTTTGGTGCCCTTTTCCCGGGTTTGTTGCGTTTTTCTTCTGTACTTTGTTGGCCTAGCTAGAGTAGTTAATTTAAGTAGTAGTGAGTGGTTGGTGAGTGTTTCGGATGGTCTTGTGTTTTTCTGAACTTTGGCTTGTCTTGGACTTTGAGTAAAGGTTTTCCGCCTAGGTTTGGTCATGTCTGATAAACCCTTGGGTTTTAAAAGATGCTCCTCGTGTGGTCGGGAAATGCCTATTTCTAACTCGCACAAGGAGTGTCTGTATTGTCTCGGTGGCGACCACCTCGAGGTAGAGTGCGGCATTTGTGCCACCTTCAGTCCGAGAGCCTTGGTCGACCATCGTAATAAGTTGCTTATCAAAGGTTTAGTCAAATGAGGCCCCTTGGTCACTGGTTCCCTGGCCAAGGCGGGCTCTTCAGGGGCTAGAAAGAAGATTCCTGTGGAGGAGGCCCCGTCCAAATGTCCCAGGCTGTCGGATCCCTAAGTCCTTGGATCCGGCTCCAGCCAGGGCGTTTTCGGATCCGAGATTCTTGGGTCCCAGAACATTCAGGGAGTCTACTCCTGGATCCAAGGGTTCAGATCCAAAGCCTTCAGATCCAACTCCTTCGGCTCCCTCTCTTGGATCCAGGATTCCAGTTTCTGGACCTTCAGATCTGAGGGTAGGAGCCATGCCCATAGACCGACCCTCTCGGATCCGAGAGATTCGAGGGTTGTCATTTCGGATCCTTCGTTGATATCGGCTCTGATTAGTTCAGATCTGAGAGTCATGCCGGAGCCAATTGTAGTGGAGAATCTTCCCTTGGATTCCTTGACTTTAGTGCAGGCCCTGCCTTCTCCTAGTAGATGTTCTTCATGTTTCACTGTTGCAGTCATTACATTTGGGTAATCTTCTTGCAGGTTGCCCTCAGTCGGCCTGATTAACAAAGTCTTTGTTCCTACGTCGGTTGCTGTCCCTTCTTCAATGACGTCAGGTCGTCAGGGGTATAAAACATGCAGCCGATGCCATTACATCAGTCTTTCTTGCTGTGCGGTGCCGCAAGCAGAAGCAGTTCGCAAGTGCCGGTTGGCCGATTCCCGAAATTTTTGTTTTCGAGTTTCAGAACCAAAGTCTTCAACTTAAAGCTATCCTGTTGGGGAAACTTTGTCTTGCTCCTTACCGGTGTCAGTAAAAGTTAATAATTGCATTACTTGTGGAAAGCAAATACCTCATAAAGATTTTCATTTGTACTGTATTCCTTGCCAAGGCCCTGACCATGATGTACCTCGCTGTCGGTTTTGTGCTTTATTTAATCAGCGCACTATCTGTCATCAGTATATTTTTGCCTCTAAATATTTTGGTTCTCAGTTTAATTATCCAGAAATGTCGGTTAGCCATCCGACTACCGGGATTCCGAAGAAACGCAAAGATAAAGACAGAGACGGGCCGCCGAAGTCCAAAACTACCGACGACGCTTCTCCAAAGCCAGTCACCAGTTCGCCGGTACTCAGGCGCTTTCGCAGCCCCTAATATCCGCTACTTCTGATATGCAGGCCTCTACTGAGACCCATTCGGAGTCCGGTATGCCACGAGATACTTCAACTATGGAACCCGCGGATGTCTCTACCTTGGATGAGACCGGAGCCGCTGTGCAGGCACCGGCTTCTGAGGGTGTATTCAGACCTACGGACTTGCATGTTAAATCAACGTCTCCTTCATTACTAAGGCCTAAATCTCGATCCATGTCTAAAAAAACGACGCCCAGGCCACATGCTCAGGCCCCTATGCCCAAAAAACAAATGATAAAAATGGCTGAAGATCTAATAACTCTAATCAGGGGTAGTCAAACCCCCCCCCCAAGAGGCCTAGGGCTGAGCTTGATTATGAATCTTCTGATCACGATTCTGTTTCTTCTGACTCTTCTGATGACCTGGATTTGTTTTTACTGACTTATGAGGATTCTGATACAGAGGACTCTATTCCCTCTGCTTCCCCTCCTGAGGATTTTTGTTTTGGGGAAACCTTACAAACTTTAAGGGAGCATTTTCACTGGGAAAGCCAGGAATTTTCTGATTCAAAAAAGAGGCAGGGATTTCCTTCTGCTACCTCAGCATAGGCCTTTGGCTATACCTCCTGTACTAGACGTTGTTGATTCTCGGAATCCAGTTTGGCCCCCGATTCCCTACCTCCTGCTTCTTGTAAACCTGACAGATATTACAGGGTTCCTGAGTCCCACAAGTTCCTCTTCAAAAATCCTGTTGCAGATCCAGAGACTATTTCTCAGGGGCCAAGGACATTAAGGCTTCTACTGCTAAAGATCCTACCCCTTCTGATAGAGACTCCAGGATGCTGGATAGATGGGGTAAAATGGTTTATACTTCAGCAACCTTGGCATTCAGAGCTTTAAACTGCCAATTTCATATGTTAAAATATCAGTAACATGTCATTGGACTGCTTAAACAGAAAATTATGTTGGTTCCTGACTGTGTGGAAAATAAAGATGTACAGGACTTAATGCATTCTGCTGAACACGTTGGAAAACATACTTTGCAATGTGGTTTTGATTCTTTAGAGGCCTCTTGCAGGGCTGCTTTTACTGGGTCTGTGCTTAGAAGGCATGCTTGGCTTAAGGAGCAATCTTTGCCTGATCATGTTAAAGCTAAATTGTTGGATGCTCCTTTAAATCAGGACCGCCTGTTTGGTAACAAGGCTGAAGAAATTCTTAAAAAGATGAAAGATAAAGCTAAATCTCTGCAGACTGTTAAAAGATTTTTTACAAGTGCAACCTCCAAGATTTAGTAGGCACTGGCCTACTAAGAATTGGTCTTTTCCAGCCCCTTCCAGGTCTTCAAAAGCCAAACCCAGCCACAGCAAAAATCCTAGGTTTCAGTCCCAGGGGACTCTCAGAACTAAGCAGTGGGGGGGGGGGGCCTCCACTTCCAAATCTGGGCATAACAAGACACCCCTCTGTGGTAAACAGTCTCAATGACTTCCTTTTAAAATTTCCAAGCACTTATCGTCTGAATGGCCCTTTGGGGGGAAAGATTGCTCTTCATGCAAAGAACTGGGAACTCATAACCCAGGACAATTGGGTTTTAAATATAGTGTCCCAGGGATACAGATTTCATTTCCACATGTTGCCAACACCAAGTGGGTGGCCGGACCTGCCCCCAAATCAGTGGGAAGAGGCTCAAAAACAAGTACTTTCTCTCCTAAACTTGGGGGCTATTCAGCTGGTACCAGAAGAGGAAAAGGAACAAGGTTTCTACTCTAGTCTTTTCCTGGTACCCAGAAAAGACAAATCATGGCGTCAAATCCTGGGCCTGTCTACTCTAATCACCTTTCTGGAGATTCCAAAATTCAAGATGCTGACTCTTCACCATTTACTTCCTATGCTAGGCAAAGACACCTGGTTGGCAACACTAGATTTTAAAAGAATCATACCTGCACATCCCAATCAGGGAATCTTGCAGAAGATACCTACGCTTCAAAGCAGGCTTACATGCATTATCAGTTCTCTGCATTGCCCTTTGGCTTGTCTACTGCGCCCAGGGTATTCACAAAGTGCCTAGCTCCAGTTATTGCATTTTGCTGGCAAAGAAGTATTCAAATATTCCCATACCTGGACGATTGTCTAATTCAGGCAGAAAGCCAGGGCATACTTTTGAATCATCTGGCGTTTGTAAAAAGGGTTCTAACTTGTCTGGGGTACACCATAAACGAAAATAAATCACAACTGGTACCCTGTCAGCAAATTACATTCCTTGGAGAAAGCTTGAATAGAACTTCCCAGATGCCAGAAAAGCAAATTAATTTGATAACCTATTTCAAACAAGTGGCCACAAAAACCCTGCTATCTGCAAGACAAATACTGCAAGCCTTTGGGTTCATGGCCTCCTGCGTTCTTCTAATTCCATATACAAGACTGCATATGAGGAAACTACAGTGATATCTAAAAAGCCTATGGAGTCAACATTCTCAAAGCCTAGAAAGAATGATTCCTATGATACCTTTGCCTGCGGCTAGAGTTCCTCTGGTGGGCAGAGGCCTGCCACCAAAACAAGTGACTACCATTCACACTACCCCCCTGCCGTCCAAACTCTAACAACAGATGCATCAGACTATGCATGGAAAGGACTCATCTGGCAGGGAAGTGCATTCAGGGCAAATGGAACCCAAGTCAAATGCACCTATGTATCAATCAAAAAGAAATGTTAGCTGTACAGAATGCTTTGACAGCCTTCAAGGACTACATTCTTCCAGGACAACTAATGGTAAAGACTGACAACACCACGGTTATGTGGTACATAAACAAGCAGGGGTGGTACACATTCCTATCCCCTCTGCAGACTAGCCATGGCATTGTGGAACACAGCCTTGTGCTACCAAGTGCACCTACAAGCTGAATTCCTGCCAGGAAAATGAAATACACTGGCAGACGGACTAAGCAGAAACCTCATGGACCCACACGAGTGGAAACTTGAACCAAGGATTTTCAACATGTTGACAAGCGAATGGGGAGCCCAGATATAGACCTATTTGCCTCCCCCCAGAACTACCAATTGGACAAGTTTTGCACGAGGACTCCCCACAAACAAGCCTGGAAAGTGGATGTTCTGTCCTTCAGCTGGAAAAACCTATCAGTCTATGCCTTCCCCCCGCTGCCTCTGCTCTCCAAAGTTCTACTAAAAGTCAAACAGGACAAACCAAGGATGATTTTGATTGCTCCAGACTGGCTGCACCAACACTAGTACCCCCTCCTGCGCAGTGTGTCACAGTTATCTCCATGGCACCTGCCTCAGACCCCTTCCTTGCTGTCTCAGCA
Source organism: Protopterus annectens (assembly GCF_019279795.1). Taxonomy (NCBI): domain Eukaryota; kingdom Metazoa; phylum Chordata; order Ceratodontiformes; family Protopteridae; genus Protopterus; species Protopterus annectens. The sequence goes on from NC_056734.1 coordinate 186,455,247, forward strand.
GGAGAACCAGATTCTGCACCCTCAGCTTCCAACATTGAACCTTGCAGCCTGGCTAATTACTTAAACTCACCCTTATCATCCCTCAGCAAACCTGTGATGGATGTCATCTTAGAGGCAAGGAGGTCTAGTACTAGAAAATCCTATGCTGAAAAATGGAAAAGATTCTGTGCCTGGAAGCAGACTCAAGGGATGAGCACAACAGCGCCCGATTTACCTCAGATTTTGCAATACTTAACTGAGATGCTTCACAGTGGCCTGTATTTTTCCTCCATTAAAATCCATGCCTCAGCCATTTCAGCTCATTATAACACAGATCCTCCCCTCTTCTCTCATCCGTTGCTCAGGTAGTACCTCAGAGGGGCCAAAAATTTGAGAAGACTCAGGAGAGCTCCAACCCCTTCCTGGGACCTTAACTTTGTATTGAAGAAACCCACTCTACCTCCTTTCGAGGCAGCTGCTACTGCAGACTTAAAATTTCTTTCTTGGAAAACAGCCTTCCTTTTAGCAGTCACTTCAGCTAGAAGGCTATCTGAATTACAGGCCCTTATGGCAGTGGAGCCTTTCATCATCTTTCATGCAGACAGGATGTCACTCGGGACCAATCCATCCTTCATTCCCAAGGTAGTATCCAGTGTGGCTCTTAATCAGTCCATTCATTTGCCAACCTTCTTTCCCAATTCACAGAACAAAGAGGAACGGATTCTACATTCCTTGGATGTGCACAGACAACTTAGATTCTACTTGGACAGGACTAAGCCTCAAAGAAAATCTGTACAACTTCTGGTAGCATTTGCTGCAGGGGCAGAGGGGAAGGCTATTTCAAAACAAACCATTTCTAAATGGATAAGCCATTGCATTCATTTCTGCTATAAGCACCATGGAAAACCTATCCACCAGGGGAGCAGATCTCACTCCACTAGGGCTGCATCTACTTCTGCAGCCTTGCTCATAGGTGTTCATACCAGGGACATCCTAGAAGCTGCTACCTGGAGTCCTGTACATACTTTCACCAAGCATTACCATTTGCCAATTTTTTCTAAATCCAGAGCTGGCTTCGCCACTGCTGTCTTGCAGGGCCTTATAGGTGGCCCTAATGCTGTATAAACTCCTCCTCCCAACCATAGCATTGGGAATCTACCCAAATGTAAGGACTGCAGCAGTGAAACATGAAGAACATAGTACAGTTGTGTACACTTACCATAAACGTAGATGTTCAAGTGTATTCACTGTTGCAGTCCTGGTTACCCTCCCTCCAGCCCCCTAACTTTTTCTGGCTATACCTCTACTTTCCTTTACTATGCTTAAAAGCCTTTTTGGTATATTTGCTTTTTGTTGGAGGTATACCTTTGTGTTTTTATGTTTATTTGCTCCCCACTAAGGGGGCACTTGACATCTGGGGCAAGAAAAACTGATGTAATGGCATCGGCTGCATATTTTATACCCCTGACGACCTGATGTCATGGAAGAAGGGACAGCAACCGATGCAGGACCCAAGACTTTGTTAATGAGGCCGACTGAGGGCTACCTACAAGCAGATTACCTAAATGTAATGACTGCAACAGTGAATACACTTGAACATCTACATTTATGGTAAGTGTACACAACTGTACTGTCTCACTTTAGGGAGCACAAGAGAAGACCTTCAGGCTCCAGGCATGGCTCTCCCAGCAGGTCCCCTATATCCTCCCGATCTTCCAGGAGTGCCCTTCCTATGGATATGGACAGGATGATGCGGGCCTTTCTGAAAGCTCAGAATGGAGTTGGGGCTTCTGGCTTCTCCGGCCCACAGATCGGAAATCCAATCTCCCACTTCCCATTTAACTGCTCCTCATCTGACCAGTGGCTTGGATTCTCAGGACTGATGAGTGGAGCGGAGGCCAGGAGAGTGTCGGGGTCCTGTTTGGGCTCTTCCCTAGCAGGATCAGTGGTTGGTACTGTTTCTGCTGCCCCAGGACAGACCATGCCTCCGGTCAGGGCTGCCAACCCAGGGTCAAGGAGATTGGATTTGGGCCTTGGATTTTTAGACTAGTCTCTTCCCCTAGGCACCTCGGCCTTCAAAAGCTCTGGTCTGGTGCTGTCCATCAGAGTGGGGGGCCAGGGGGATCTACTTTCTCTTCTGCTAGGGTATTATCAGTGAGAGAGGGGGATGGGACCTCCTCCAGTCCTTCCGCTTTCCGGGCCGCGAAAAGATCCTTCTCTGCGATCAGAGCTGCCTCCACACATGGTCATAGTACCCAGCCTTAGTATCTGAGCGGTCTAGGTGATCCTGCTTCCAGTCAGCCCGTCCAATCTAGCCTCCAGGAGGGTGCCTCCCCCTCAAGGGTCCCCTCCTCTTCTGAGTCTTCCCCTCCTCTGGCAGAGGAAGTTCCCAGGAAGAGGACATGTAAGAGGAGACATCCTGACTCCCCTGTGGAGTCATTAATTGAGGAGAAGGATGCTGATGAAGGGGATGGGTCCCCGAGATCTCCATCAGAGGACATCACGTTTGGAGACTACCCGAGATCCTCAAGGCCAAAGGTGGTTGTTCTGCCCACTCTCCGTCCTCGGAGGAAACCGAATTTTCCTGACACCAAAAAGGAATTGGCAGAGCAGAGTTCTTCTGTCCATTCTCCCAATTGTGAATCAAGAGCTCTGGACAGATTTGGAAAGCGAGTGTTCGCCTTGGCTGCCTTTAGCTTGTGAGCATTAAATTATCTTGTGCATTTCACCAGTCTCCAGAAGGATTTGATAAAGGAACTGTCTACTACCCTCTCTGCATTCATGTCTGAGGAGGAATTTAAGGTAGTTTCTACGAAGTTGTCAACCCTTCATTCAGTTGCAAATTCATCCACGATGCTAATCTCCAATGCTGCGGAAGGGTTCTCACAGGCAGCGGGCTCAGGCATCACCATTAGGCGTCATGCCTAGCTTCGCCTGAGGGGGTTTTCAGAGGCCTTCAAGACGTTGTTTATTAATGCCCCCTTTGATGGTTCCACTCTCTTTGGTCCCACTGTGAAAGAGACGTTAACCCGCAATGAACAGGAAGGGAAGACTTTGTGGCTGTTGGGATCAAGTTTTCTGCTCCTCAGACGTCCTTTTCCAAGACCCAGAAGGGGAGTAAGAAAATGTGGTTCCGGAAGGTGCAGTCTTTCTTCCAGGATGTTCAGGAGGATTCCTCTTCCAAGGAATAGGGAGGAGGTTTCAATGGTAGACATCTCCCTAGGGGCAGGGGAGGCCTGCAAAATTAAGGTTCCAGGGAAACCTTATCTGAGAAACCTTTGCAGCGTCCATGAGGTGTTGCCTGACTGTCCTTCCCTGGAGGCATTTGGGGGTTGGTTATCTTTGCACCCTCTAGCCTGGGCAAATGATCAGTGGGTGCTAGCAATTATATCCAGGGGTTATTGCATTCCCTTTTCGATAGTTCCCCCAAAATCCAGAACCCTTCCGGATGTGCCACCCAGTCAGGAAGAGTTGGCCCGACAGGAGGTTGCAAACTTTCTTCACAAAAGAGCCATCCAAGAGGTCCCAACAGGGCAGAGAGGATCCAGAACTTATTCGTGCTTCTTTTTAGTTCCAAAGAGAACAGAGGACCTACGTCCGATTCTGGACCTCAGTCTCATGAACCTGTTCATACAGAAGTTGAACTTTCAGATGGTCACTGTGCAGTCAGTTGTGCCCTTCTTGTACAGCAATGACTGGATGTGCTCAGTGGACCTGCAGGACGCATACTACCGTATAAAGATGGCACGACGGTCCAGGAGTTTTCTCCAATTTCGTCTGGGAGCTGATCATTTTCAGTTCAGGACCCTACCCTTTGGCCTCACCTCAGCCCCCTGGGTGTTCACCAAATGCATGGCAGTGGTGACAGCTCATCTCCGGCTGCAGGGAATCCAGGTTTTTCCCTATTTGGACGATTGGCTGCTACAAGGCATCAACCACTGGACAGGATTCACACTTTACTCTCCCTGTTTCATCAGTTGGGCATTACAGTGAACATGGCCAAATCCTCTTTGTTTCCAACCCAACGTTTGGAGTTCATACGCACTCTGTTGGATACCACCACGCAGATCCCAGCCCTTCCTCTTCTCCGGGTGTCTCTTATTTGTGCCCAGGTTTAGGTTCTGCTGGAGCAAACATGTCCTCCAGCTCCACTCATTCTCAAAGCTGTAGGATCCATGGCGGCTGCCATTTATTTGGTACAGATGGCTCGGTACCATATGAGAGTTCTTCATTGGACCTTTGCAGTTCAGTGGTCAGCGTTGCTGCATCCACTATCATTCGTCACTTGTCTCACCCCAGTGTGTCAAAATCATCTTTTGTGGTGGATTTGCTCACCGGACCTCCTAGCGGGCAGGTCATTCACTTCACCAATTCCTACGGCGACGATCACCTTGGACTCTTCCCTCCTAGGGTAGGGGGGACATTCCCAGGGACAGAAGGTCCAAGGGACATGATCGCCATCAGAGACCAAACTACACATCAGTGTTCTTGAGATGAAGGCAGTCCTTCTGTCATTGCAAGCCTTTCAGGATTGCCTCGCTCAGGGAATGATTGCATTTCTATCAGACAGCATGGCAGTTGTCTGGTATATAAACAAGCAAGGGGGCACACGTTCTTATCTGCTGTGTTGCAAGGCCATGAGGGTCTGGGAATGGGCGATGTCCATGGGGCGCTTTCTCATTGCAACATTTAGTCCCGGAGCATCCAACATTTTTGCAGACACATTGAACAGGGCTATCTTGACCCCTCACGAATGGTCCCTGAATCCAGTGGTGGCTCATCAGATCTTCCGTCAGTGGGTTTATCTGAGCTGCAATCTGTTTGCATCTCCTCTCAACTGCAAGTGCAGCAAATTCTTTGCATTGATAGCTGCAGAGGAGGAATCCCCCAGGGACATGCTCACCCACAATTGGCCTCCGGGTCTCCTGTATGCCTTTCCTCCTTTACCTTTAATTCCCAGAGTACTTCAGAAAGCCAGATGCCTCAAGAGTCAATTGATCCTCATTGCCCCCTTCTGACCTCGGCAGGTGTGGTTCCCCCTTCTACGGTCTCACTTGAATCATCCACCGTGGGTGCTCGATCCAATTCTGGATCTTTTGTCTCATCCCTCTCTGCTCCTGCTCCAGAATCTTCAGACCTTACATCTGACACCTTGGTATGTCCACTTCCAGTGATTTTGGCCAAGTCCAGGCTAGCTTCACCCTTAAAGGATATTATTTTTGCTTCCCAGAGGTCTTCCACTAGGAAGGTTTATTCCAGTAAATGGAAGAGGTTTTCGATTTGGGCAAAGAATAAGAATCTGGACCCCTTCTCTGCTTCTGTTCCCGAGATCTTTCTTTTTTTGACCTCTCTTTTTAAGAAAGGGGCCAGTTTTTCCATGATCAAGGTTCAGTTGGCAGCTTTTTCAATTTTCACCTTAGTGGTGATTCTACCTTTTCTTCCCACATTTGTAAGGCCTTTTTAAAAGGTGTTTTTCTCTTATGACCTCCTGTGAAGCATCCATCTCCTCCGTGGGATTTGACTTTGGTCCTGCAGGCATTGACGAAACCACCCTTCCAACCGGCGGCCTCTTGTGATATCAAATTTCTTAACTTTGGTGAAGAGAGTTTCGGAGCTGCAAGCTGTTACTGTCAAGCCTCCCTACTTTGTTTTCCATAAGGACAGAGCATCTCTGAAGCCAGATCCATCCTTCATGCCTAAACTGGCCTCAACAACGAATCTCAATCAATGCATTCATCTTCCATTATTTTTTCCTAACTATACCAATGGTGGGGAATATACCCTCTCTACCTTAGACGTTCATCGTCAACTTCATTTTTATCTACATAGAACTCAAGAGTTTAGACGTTCAGACCAGTTATTTGCAGCCTTTTCTATGAATAGAAAGGGAAGAGGAATTTTGAAAGTCACTGTCTCCCACTATATTTCGCAGTGTATTTCCTTCATTTATTCTTCAGAATGTGTTCCTTTGTCTGCACCAGTTAGGGCTCACTCCACCAGGGTGGTTTCTACCTCAACTGCATTTGCAGATCATCAGTCTTTAGATGACATTTATGCAGCAGCAACATGGTCTTCTCCTCACGCATTCATTTCCCACTGTAAGTTAGATTTGGTTTCTAGAGGAAGGGCTTCCTTTGGCTCCGTGGTTCTTTGGCATGTCCTTCCTTGAGACCTCCCAGGATTTAGGTAGCTGGGGACTCTAACCCTAGCATGAGGAATGGTGACAAGATAACATCAGATTTATAGTTATGTACTTACCATAACTTGGCATCTTTGTTAGTGACCATTCATCATGGTCCCACCCTCCAGCCCCCTTCCTGGAAGATTAGTTGGATTATGGTGGTTCTGTTTTGCTGTCAGTGCTTTGGTCTGTCGTTTTTCCTTATGCAAACTCGATCTGAGGGAATGGAGGGCAGTGGAGCATTATGGGAGGGGAGAAGCTTGAGCTAAGCTGTTGTCTGTGTCTGCCTGCTCGGATCCAAGACCCTAGAGTGATGAATAGTGACTACAGATAATACAGATGCCGAGTTATGGTAAGTACATAACTATAATTTTAAAGATGGTTAGGAAAATATGTTGTTTGATATGGAGTAGAAGCTTATTCCACAGGACATACTTTGGGAGAGCGACCTAGTCCACTAACTGGTACTCTTAATATTTTGATGTAGATCTATGTATCACCTGCCATCAAAATTGCTGTTTAGACTTTTATTAATCTACAAATCCAATACAGAACCCATTGCTGCTAAAATGACTTGTGCCCAAATTTTGTTTTGGAGTCTGTTACATTTCTCATCAAAATGAGTCGTTTCTGCTAGTCATTGTATATATGTGTATATGTGTTTGATTATTAATAGTCTCTACTGGAAACCTAGGAAGAAGAATAGTAAAACATAGGTAACCGCAATGCAAAGATATATGCTGGGATTCAGTAAACTCCATGCAGGCTTCGCACGAAGCGTACAAGGGAGTTCACATATTTGTGTGCCGAGCAGCAGCGCTTAGTGAATGTGTGTTTTGCGATTCAGCTTCAGGCGTAAGCAAGCAGGGTTTTGTGGTGGCTTGGAAACCATTTAAAGCAAAACGGGTAGCAAAGTTAGTTACAGCATGGCAATCTAGGATGTTCATCGTGCATACAGCTGCAGTCATAACAGATGGGTTTTCCTGCCATCAGGCGGGTCCTTGGTCAGCCAAATTCCAAAGTCTAGGCCTGACATCGGATGTCGTCGCTTCTTCCCTGACGTCAGTGCGACAGGGGTATAAAAGAACCAGCCAACGCCATTTTCTTCAGTCTTTCTTGCTGCGCGGTGCCCGAAGCAGAAGCAGTTCGCAAGTGCCGGTCGGCCAGCTCCTGAGATTACGAATATTTTTCAACCGAAGACTTCTTAAAAGCTAAGTACCCCGTTGGGGAAACTTTTCTTGCCTCAGACCGATATCAGACAAAGTTAATAACTGCATTTCATGTGGGAAGCAAATACCGCATAAAGATTTCCATTCCCTCTGCATTCCTTGCTTAGGCCCAGACCACGACGTCTCGGCCTGTCGTTTTTGTGCTACATTCAACAGATGCACTATTAAGCATCGGGCGGAGTTCGCCCAACACTATTTTGGCAAAAAATTTAATTACATTATGTCGTCGGATACTCTGACTCCAGTTTTGAGTAAAAGACGCAAAGATAAGGACCAACAAACGAGGTCCGCGACTTCTACAGACACCACGCTAAAGCCGACTACAGGTGCTCTGGTTCTCAGCAAGGCACCTACACAGTCCCTGACTACTGATGACACTTCATTAGCGGTGTCTTCTGTGCCTGAGGTCGCAGGCTCTTTGGCCCACATCCCGACTACAGATACCGAGGCCACTCTTGGCGGAGAAACTCAGAGTTTAGACAGGCCTGCCACCTCTCAAGGTGTCTTCAGGCCTTCTTCTTTTTCCTTTAAGGCTTTCACTAAATCTAAAGCAGCCATGCATGCTAAAAGACAAGCTCCACAGGGACCCTCTCAAGGCCCCATGCCTAAAAGCAGATGCTCAAAATGGCTGAGGATTTGATTACTCTTATCAGGGGTTCTCAACCCCCCTTGGACAAAAGGCCCAGAGTGGAGGAAGAATACCCTTCCTCGGACCAGGCCTCCATTACTTCAGAACATTCTGAGGACCAGGAACATTCATACTCCCCTTTTGAAGATTCTGATGCAGAGGAGTCCATTCCCTCTGTCTCCCCCCCCGAGGATTACTCTTTTGGGGAAACCTTGCATACCTTGAGGGAACACTTCCACACCTTGAGGGAACACTTCCACTGGGAAGGCCAAGAGTACTCAGACTCCAAGAAAAGGCTCAGGGATTTCTTCTTGCTCCCTCAGCACAGGCCTCTGGCTATACCTCCTGTCTTAGACATACTAGATGATGTGTATTCAGAGGCCAGCCTTAACCCAGATTCTTTACCTCCAGCTCCAGTTAAGCCTGACGGGTATTACCGGGTTCCTGATTCACACCAATTCCTATACAAAAGCCATGCGGCTGACCCAGAAACTATTTCACAGGGTCCCAAGGGAATTAAGGCCTCCACTGCCAAAAATCCATTACCTTCAGAGAGAGATTCCAGAGCTTTAGAAAGGTGGGGGGAAAAAGGTATACACCTCGGCCACCTTAACCATGAGGGCATTAAACTGTCAGTTCCATATGTTAAAGTATCAACAGCTTTTTGTTATCTCAGTTGAAAAGCAAAATGTCACAACCTGAACAACCAGACTTGAAGGAGTTGCAGGATTTGTTGCATAGTGCAGAGCAAGTGAGGAAACATACCTTGCAATGTGGTTTTGATGCTTTAGAGGCCTCATGTAGAGCTGCTGTTACAGGATCAGTCATATGTAGACATGCTTGGCTCAAAGAGGAAACCTTACCAGATCATGTCAAAGCTAAATTACTAGATGCACCTCTTCAAAAAGATGTATTGTTTGGTGTTAAAGCTGAGGAGGTATTAAAGAAAATGGAGGAAAAGGCAAAATCAATGCAAACAGCGAAAGATTTCCTACAGGTACAGCCTCCACGTTTCAGTAGAAATTGGCCTTCAAAAAATTGGTCCTTTCCAGCCACGGACAGACCTCAAAGAGGTAGATACAGGCGCCCGAGGGGTAGAGGGCAATCTCAAGGATCATTTAGAGGCAGACAATGGCAAGCACCTACACCAAGAGGTGGTGAGGATAGTTCACAGCCATTCAGAAAGCAGAACCAATGACTTTCCCCTTTGCATGCCAAGCAAGGCTCAAATGGCAGCACCTTTAGGCGGAAAACTGGCATTATTTTCGAAAAATTGGCATATTGTCACAAAAGACAAATGGATCCTGGACATTATAGACACAGGCTACAGATTCCACTTGCACACCCTTCCAAAAATGAGAGTCATGCCAAACCTGCCACACAATCAAAGGGCAGAGGCACAAAAACAAATTTCAGATCTCATGGACATGAAAGCTATTCAAGAGGTACCTGCACAAGAACAGGGTCAAGGTTTTTATTCCAGACTATTCCTGGTACCAAGGAAGGGCAAAGATTGGAGACCTATTTTGGACATATCCATCCTAAACACATATTTACTCGTACCAAAATTCAAGATGCTCACATTACAGCAGCTTCTTCCCATGCTGGGCAAGGAGTCTTGGCTGGTAACATTGGAACTCAAGGAGGCATACCTGCATGTCCCAATCAGACAAGATTGCAGAAGATACCTCAGATTTCTTGCAGGTTCAACCCATTATCAATTCTCTGCATTGCCCTTTGGCTTATCTACTGCGCCCAGAGTGTTCACAAAATGCCTGGCATCAGTAATTACCTTCTGCAGACTTCAAGGGATACAAATATACCCATATATGGATGACTGCCTGATCCAAGCGGACAGCAAACACATACTTCTGAAACACCTGGCGTTTGTAATAATGTTGTTGAATTCTCTGGGATACACAGTCAACAAAAAGAAATCAAGACTAATACCCTCTCAAACAATAATTTTCCTGGGTGCCAGCTTGAATACAAACACCCAGATGGCCTACCTCACGCCAGAGAAACAAGGGCAACTAACTCAATACTTCAGAAAACTGGTAACCTTCACCAGGCTGACTGCAAGGAAAATCCTGCAGGCTCTGGGATTCATGGCATTTTGCATCCTGCTAATCCCATGTGCAAAGCTGCATATGAGGAAACTTCAATGGTACCTAAAAAACTTATGATGTCCTTCAAGAATGCAACTGCAGTCATAACATATGGGTTGTCCTGCCTCAGGCAGCCCTCGGTCGGACGGATTCCAAAGTCTGGGTCCGGCGTCGGCTGGTGTCGCCTCCTCTCCGACGTCAGAACGGCTGGAGTATAAAGGCATCGGCCAACGCCATCTTCTTCTGTCTTTCTTGCCGCGCAGTGCCCGAAGCAGAAGCAGTTTGCAAGTGCCGGTCGGTCAGCTCCTGTGTTTTCAGTTACCGAAGTCATCTAAAAGCTAAGTACCCCGTTGGAGAACATTTTTTCTTGCCTCAGCCGATGTCAGAACAAATTGAGAAAGTTAATAATTGTTTGTCTTGTGGCAAACAAATACCTCATAAGGACTTCCATTCTTACTGCCTCCCTCGCCTGGGCCCAGACCACGACGTCTCGGCCTGTGCTTGCTTTAATAAGCACACTCTCAGGCGCCGGGCAGAATTTGCCGAAGACTTTTTCTGCGAATCCTTCGCTTATATCATGCCGTCGGAACAACCGACAACACAAATTTCCAAAAAGCGTAAGGATCGGGACCGACATCCGCGGCCCGCGTCCTCTACCGATATTTCTCCTAAACCCTCCGCGAGTGCTTCGGTCCCTTCGGAAGCAGTAAGTCAACCGCTCCAGGCCGACGACACAGCGGTAGCACGTCCTTCGGTCCCGGAGACTACACCGGTGCCGGTTATTGATTTTCCTCCAGAAACCGAAGTTATGGATCTGCCCAACACCATTCCCGTGGACAAGGTTACTCCTGCACGTGGGGCAGCTAGGCCTCCTGTATCCATGTCCATCAAGGCCTATGCACGTGCCAAGGCCGCCAGCCAGGTCAAGGCCCATCCTAAACCTACTGCCCAGGCCCCTTCTTCTGATAAGCAGATCATGTCTCTTGCTGCAGACCTCATCTCTCTTATCAGGGGGTCTCAGCCTCACCCAGACAGAGGTTCTCAGCCTGCAGAGAAAAGGCTTAGAACTGAGCAGGCTGACAACCTCTCTTCAGATGAAGCCTCTGGGGATTCTGAGCATTCTGATACACAAGAAGAATCCTTCCAGGCCTATGAGGACTCTGATGCTGAGGAGTCTATTCCCTCTGCCTCTCCTCCAGAGGATTTTTCATTCGGTGAAGTCCTCCACTCTATGAGGGAGCATTTTAAGTGGCAGGGTCAGGAATTTTCTGATTCTAGGAAAAAGGCTTCGTACCTTCCTCAAGTTACCCCAGCACAGGCCTTTGGCTATCCCTCCAGTTATGGATGTCCTGGATGATGTTTTCTCCGACTCCGGTGCTAACCCTGATTCTTTCCCTCCTGCTCCTCAGCCGATGTCAGAACAAATTGAGAAAGTTAGTAATTGTTTGTCTTGTGGCAAACAAATACCTCATAAGGACTTCCATTCTTACTGCCTCCCTCGCCTGGGCCCAGACAACGACGTCTCGGCCTGTGCTGCCTGTGCTTGCTTTAATAAGCGCACTCTCAGGCGCCGGGCAGAATTTGCCGAAGACTTTTTCGGCGAATCCTTCGCTTATATCATGCCGTCGGAACAACCGACAACACAAATTTCCAAAAAGCGTAAGGATCGGGACTGACATCCGCGGCCCGCGTCCTCTACCGATATTTCTCCTAAACCCTCCGCGAGTGCTTCGGTCCCTTCGGAAGCAGTAAGTCAACCGCTCCAGGCCGACGACACAGCGGTAGCACGTCCTTCGGTCCCGGAGACTACACCGGTGCCGGTTATTGATTTTCCTCTGGAAACCGAAGTTATGGATCTGCCCAACACCATTCCCGTGGACAAGGTTACTCCTGCACGTGGGGCAGCTAGGCCTCCTGTATCCATGTCCATCAAGGCCTATGCACGTGCCAAGGCCGCCAGCCAGGTCAAGGCCCATCCTAAACCTACTGCCCAGGCCCCTTCTTCTGATAAGCAGATCATGTCTCTTGCTGCAGACCTCATCTCTCTTATCAGGGGGTCTCAGCCTCACCCAGACAGAGGTTCTCAGCCGCCTGCAGAGAAAAGGCTTAGAACTGAGCAGGCTGACAACCTCTCTTCAGATGAAGCCTCTGGGGATTCTGAGCATTCTGATACACAAGAAGAATCCTTCCAGGCCTATGAGGACTCTGATGCTGAGGAGTCTGTTCCCTCTGCCTCTCCTCCAGAGGATTTTTCATTCGGTGAAGTCCTCCACTCTATGAGGGAGCATTTTAAGTGGCAGGGTCAGGAATTTTCTGATTCTAGGAAAAAGGCTTCGTACCTTCCTCAAGTTACCCCAGCACAGGCCTTTAGCTATCCCTCCAGTTATGGATGTCCTGGATGATGTTTTCTCCGACTCGGTGCTAACCCTGATTCTCTCCCTCCTGCTCCTGTCAAGCCAGACAGATATTACAGGGTCCCTGACACTCACAAGCATCTCTTTAAGGCCCACTCTGTGGATCTAGAAACTATTTCACAGGGCCCCAAAGGAGTGGCTACTTCCTCAGCCAAGAATCCACTACCAGCGGATAGGGAAGCAAGGTCCCTGGAGAGATGGGGTAGAAAAGTTTATACCTCTACCACCCTTGCCATGAGGTCACTTAACTGCCTTTTTTATATGTTTCAGTACCAGGATTATTTACTGGATGACTTACAGAAAAAGCTAGCCTCTCCTGAGTCTATTGATAGAAAGGCATTGCAGGATCTGGTGCATAACACTCAGCAGGTTAGCAATCATTTTCTACAGTGTGGTTATGATGCATTGGAGGCTTCATGTAGGGCAGCTATGACAGGGGCTGTTATACGTAGACATGCTTGGTTAAAAGAACAGCCACTGCCAGACCATGTTAAAGTAAAGCTACTTGATGCACCTCTGGAAAAACAGAAGCTTTTTGGTGCTAATGCACAAGATGTGTTGAAGTCCATTGAGGAAAAGGCTAAATCAGTTCAGACAGTCAAAGATTTCCTCCAGGTTCAGCCACCCAGATTCAGCAGGAATTGGCCTTCAAAGAATTGGTCCTTTCCAGACACTGACAAGTTTCACAGGGGAAAAAACAGGCGTGCTCGAGGTAGAGGGCAAAACCGAGGCTCTTACAGGGGCCGCCAATGGCAACCACCAAATCTAAGAAGTGGCGCAGGCAGTCCAGCTGCACCACAAGGACAATCACAATGACTTGACTTTCATGCCGCCTACCAAAGCTCAAAGAGAAGCACCTTTAGGCGGAAAATTATCCTTATTCTCAAAAAACTGGCATATCTTAACCATGGACAAATGGATTCTGGATTTAATAGACAAAGGTTACAGATTCCACTTCCATACTTTACCAATAAGACAAGGCATGCCAAACATGCCACATCATCAAAGGGCAGAGGCACTCATTCAAGTTTCAAAGCTGCTAAGCATAAAAGCAATAGAAAAGGTCCCTCCTCAGGAACAAGGCCAGGGATTTTATTCAAGACTGTTCCTTGTTCCAAGAAAAGAAAACAAATGGAGGCCTATACTGGACTTGTCTACTCTAAATACTTTTCTCATTGTGCCAAAGTTCAAAATGCTGACGTTACAGCAACTCCTTCCCATGCTGGGCAAAGGGTCTTGGCTGGTCACTCTGGACCTCAAGGAGGCATACCTGCATGTCCCAATCAGACACAGTTGCAGAAGATACGTCAGATTTCTTGCAGGGACAGAGCATTATCAATTCTCAGCATTGCCGTTTGGCTTATCTACTGCGCCCAGAGTGTTCACGAAATGCCTGGCATCAGTAGTGGCACACTGCCGACTCCAGGGGATTCAAATATACCCCTACCTGGACGACTGCCTGATACAAGCAGACAACAAACAAACAATGATAACAAACTTGGACTATGTCATTCAATTACTACAGGCCTTGGAATACACAGTCAACATTCAAAAATCAAGACTACTGCCATCCTAACAGATTATCTTCCTGGGAGCCAAACTGGACACAAAAACACAAATGGCCTTCCTCACAAAAGAAAAACAAGAGCAGTTACCAGACTACTTCAAAGGCCTAGCAAAGCTCTCCCAGCTGACTGCAAGGAAAATCCTGCAGGCCCTGGGTTTCATGGCATCTTGCATTCTTCTGATACCTTTGGCAAGGCTTCATATGAGAAAGCTGCAATGGTACTTAAAAAGCTTATGGTCACAACACAGCCAAAGCCTAGAGGACGTATTCCCACTTATTCCATGTCTGCAAAGAGAATTCTTGTGGTGGGCTCAAGCAAGTCAGTTAAACCAAGGCATGTCTTTCAACAAACCTCAAGCAGGTCAAATCATTACAACAGATGCCTCAGATCATGGATGGGGGGGCGCACATGGAGGACAGATGCATCCAAGGGCAATGGAACCCAAGGGAAAGGCATCTGCACATAAATCAAAAAGAGATGTTGGCAGTGATACGTGCAATCGAGACTTTCGAAAAATCACTTCAACAAGGACATTTGCTAATAAGGACAGACAACACCACGGTTATGTGGTATATAAACAAGCAGGGAGGCACTCATTCTTATCCCCTCTGCAGGCTTACAATGATTCTCTGGGAAAAATCCCTAAGTCTGAAGATACATCTGCAATCCCAGTTTGTGCCAGGAAAGGACAGTATACTGGCGGACAAGCTGAGCAGAAATTTCTTGGATCCACACGAATGGATGCTGCATCCTCACATTTTCTCACAAATAACAAGGACATGGGGAAGACTGGACATAGATCTCTTTGCTTCTCACATGAATCATCACCTGGAAAAGTTCTGTACAAGGACCCACCATCCTCTAGCCTGGAAAACGGATGCTCTCTCCTTCAGCTGGAATTCCCTAACAATTTATGCATTCCCTCCTCTACCACTGCTGACCAAGGTGATACTGAAGATCAAGGCAGAACAACCAACAGGCATTTTGATAGCTCCAGACTGGCCAAGGCAGCACTGGTACCCATTGCTGTTGAGCATAACTCGGACCAAACCGTGGCCTCTGCCCCTATGGCCTCTGCTTCTAACACAACACAATTACAGGTCTGTTCATCAAAACCTTAAAACATTGCATCTGACAGCCTGGAGGTTACCATAACTCCTTCCGATATCTCTCTTTCCAAAACAGTCCAAGAGATCTTACTGGAAGCACGCAGACCTTCCACCAGAAAAACCTATTCAGCCAAGTGGAAGAGATTCATCATCTGGAATGCTAACAGGGGTCAGGATACAACAGTATTGGGTATACCTCAGATATTGGAATACTTGGCAGAAATGTTTCATACTGGTCTCTCATATTCTTCCATAAAGATTCATGCCTCAGCAATCTCAGCAAAATGCAATTGTGATCCTCCTGTGTTTTCGCATCCTTTACTAAGACAGTTCCTAAGAGGGATAAAGAATATCAAACCTCCCAGGAAACCGCCAGTACCTGCATGGGACCTCAATTTCGTCTTGGAAAAATTAACTCTTCCTCCCTTTGAACAAGCAGCAACTTCAGAATTGCAATTTCTCTCATGGAAAATGGTTTTCCTATTGGCAATCACATCAGCAAGAAGAGTCTCGGAGATACAGGCACTCATGGCAGTACCTCCTTTTCTCATTTTTCATCAGGACAGAGTCTCTCTAAGAACCAATCCTTCATTCATGCCAAAAGTAATTTCCAGGGTGTCTCTAAATCAAGCCATTCACCTGCCTACTTTCTTCCCCAATCCTCAAAACAGGGGGAAAGCACTGCTGCATACTTTGGACATACACAGGCAACTACGCCACTACTTGGACAGAACTAAGACCACCAGAAAGTCTGACCAACTGCTTGTAGCCTATGCTGCTGGAGTACAAGGAAAAGCAATCTCCAAACAAACAATTTCCAAATGGATTGGACACTGCATCAGATTCTGCTATTCTTTTCATGGAAAAAGTGTGCCAGCCAATATTAGGCCACACTCCACCAGAGCTATAGCCACATCTACAGCTTTCCTAAGAGGAGTGGCTACAAAGGACATTCTAGAGGCTGCTACATGGAGCTCCGTGCATACATTTACCAAGCACTACAACCTGCCTTTATACTCCAGATCCCGAGCAGGCTTTGCTTCGGCAGTCCTGCAGGGCATTTTAGCTACACCATCACTTTCTTAGTTCCAACCACCCCCAGCTTGGCTATGGTATTCAACCCATATGTTATGACTGCAGTTGCATTCTTGAAGGACATAGTATAGTTTTGTACCTACCATAAATGTAGATGTCCGATAGATATGCAACTGCAGTCGGATTTTCCCACCCTCCTACCCCTCTGCAACCTTCTTTATGGGTCCACTCCCCCTACTCCTATTAGCTGGGGGTATCTCCTATGGTGTATCTGTTTATTACTGTTGTGCATGTCTGGAATTGTTTATCCATTCACCAAATTTAGCCTTCCTAGGAGGGCACCTGGCATCTGGGGCAAGAAACACTGAAGAAGATGGCGTCGGCCGATGCCTTTATACTCCAGCCGTTCTGACGTCGGAGAGGAGGCGACACCAGCCAACGCCGGACCCAGACTTTGGAATCCGGCCGACCAAGGGCTGCCTGAGGCAGGACAACCCATATGTTATGACTGCAGTTGCATATCTATCGGACATCTACATTTATGGTAGGTACAAAACTGTACTGTCTCAACACAGCCACAGTTTGGAAACAATTATACCACTGATTCCATGTCTTCAAAAAGAATTTCTGTGGTGGGCTCAAGCATGCCAAAGAAACATAGGTCTCTCATTCTGCAAGCCTCAAGCAAATCAAGTCATTACAACAGACGCCTCGGACTACGCCTGGGGGGCGCACATGACAGATCGGTGCATTCAGGGCAAATGGTCACAAAAAGAAAAGCACCTACACATCAATCAAAAGGAAATGCTAGCAGTAATAAATGCTGTTATGGCTTTCAAATACCTACTGCATCCAGGTCAGCTATTGATAAGGACAGACAACACCACAGTGATGTGGTACATAAACAAACAGGGAGGAACCCTTTCATATCCCCTATGCAGGCTAGCCATGTCTCTTTGGAACATGGCTCTGGAATTACAAAAACAACTTCAAGCACAGTTCCTGCCAGGCAAGGAAAACACGCTGGCAGACAACCTGAGCAGAAATATGACAGATCCACACGAATGGAAGTTGCATCCTCAAGTTTTTACAAAGATAATTCAAGCATGGGGAAGGCCAGACATAGATCTCTTTGCCACCCACAGAAATTACCAATTGACAAAATTCTGCTCAAGGACCTTTCATCCACAGGCCTGGAAAGTGGACGCACTCTCTTTCAGTTGGACAACAATGACAGTTTATGCCTTTCCACCTCTTCCTCTGCTGCCCAAAGTTCTATTAAAAGTCAGAGCAGACAGGCCAAAGATGATTCTCATTGCTCCAGACTGGCCAAGACAACACTGGTACACACTCCTGAGGAGCCTGATGCATTCCCCACCATGGATCCTGCCTCTAATGCCTCTTCTACTGACTCAGCACAACTTCAAAACTCTTCACAGTCAGCTGAAAACACTCAATCTAGCTGCATGGAGGATTCCTTAAATTCACAACAGACCCTACTCTCCAAGGAGGTGCAGGATGTCATTTTGGAGGCCAGAAGGCCTTCTACTAGAAAAGCCTACTCCGCAAAATGGAAACAGTTTTGTGCCTGGAATCAGAAAAAGGGTCAGAATCCTGGAATACTGAATTTACCTCAAATATTACAGTACCTAGCTGAGATGCTAAGCAGTGGACTTTCATTCTCCTCCATCAAAATCCATGCCTCAGCCATTTCTGCAGAATACAACACTGATCCTCCTTTATTCTCTCACCCTCTCTTAAGACAGTTCCTCAGAGGGGCTAAGAATATAAAACCCCCAAGGAAGCAACCAGTACCTGCTTGGGACCTCAATTTCATTCTAGAAAAACTGACCCTGCCTCCTTTTGAGCCAGCTGCTTCAACAGAACTGCAATATTTGTCATGGAAAACAGCCTTCCTTCTGGCTATTACCTCAGCACGCAGGGTTTCGGAACTACAAGCCCTCATGGCTGTGCAGCCTTTCATCATTTTCCATCAGGACAGAGTTTCCTTACGAACCAATCCTTCCCTTATGCCAAAGGTGGTATCCAGGGTAGCCTTGAATCAGGCTATCTACTTACCTACCTTTTACCCTAATCCACAAAACAAAGGGGAGAGACTACTACATTCCTTGGACATTCACAGACAGCTCCGCTATTATTTGGACAGAACAAAGCCTTTCAGAAAATCAGAGCAACTCTTTGTGTCCTATGCTACAGGTGCTCAAGGGAAGCCTATTTCCAAACAGACAATCTCAAAATGGATAGCCCACTGCATACGCTTTTGTTACTCTTTTCATGGTAAAACTGTACCTACAGGCATCAGATCTCACTCCACAAGGGCCACAGCTACCTCTGCAGCTTTCCTCAGGGGGGGTTCCTACCACAGATATTTTGGAAGCAGCCACTTGGAGTTCTGTACATACTTTCTCCAAGCACTATCACCTACCATTATACTCCAAATCTAGAGCGGGCTTTGCTACTGCAGTCTTGCAGGGCATCCTGGCCCCTCCTAGTTCCACTTAGTGCCTGCCACCCCTTTTTTAGCTTTGGGATTCTACCCATCTGTTATGACTGCAGCTGTATGCACGATGAACATAGTACAGTTTTGTACCTACCATAAATGTAGATGTTCGAGTGCTAATACAGCTGCAGTCCAGGTTTCCCTCCCTCCTTCCCCTCTTGGGACAGGCCTAATGGCTAACACCTCCTCATACAACCTCAGTGGGGTATTCTTTTATGGTGTGTTTGCTTGCAACTACTGTTTTTTGATTATATTGCATTGCATTACTACATAATTTCATGTTTTGCCTTCCTTCTGGGGGCACCTGACATCTGGGGCAAGAAAAACTGAAGAAAATGGTGTTGGCTGGTTCTTTTATACCTGTCGCACTGATGTCAGGGAAGAAGCGACGACATCCGACGCCAGACCTAGACTTTGGAATTCGGCCGACCGAGGACCCGCCTGATGGCAGGAAAACCCATCTGTTATGACTGCAGCTGTATTAGCACTTGAACATCTACATTTATGGTAGGTACAAAACTGTAGTATGTATGTTAACGTATTATATTGCGGGGACAGGTCAGGATAGTGTATGTGTACACTCCAGCATACAGACCATTAGAGTTTTTCATCTCTCTCCCTATTTCCAGTTTGTGCACCATGTGGTACACTGTGGAATGAGCACCTTTCTGCGCTCATTGTTTCTGTAGCAGTTACGGTTTTACGGGTTCAGGTTGCTAGCCCAAGACCCAACCCTCCTCAGAGGGAAGGTTTTTTATTTATTAATGTATTATGTTATGGGGACAGGATAGGACAGTCTATGTGTACACTCCAGCATACTGGGCTAGCGGGATTGCACGGAATGCGACATGGACCACAATGGTTTTTCATATATTAATGTATTATGGTGTGGGGACAGGACAGTGTATGTGGACCCTCCAGCATACTGAGCTAGCGGGCTTGTGTGGAATGCCACACAGACCACCAGGGTTTTTCATATATTAATGTACAGTGGATATAAAAAGTGCACACACCCCTGTTAATATGCCAGGTTTTTGTGATATAAAAAAATGAGACCACAATAAATAATTTCAAAACGTTTCCCACCTTTAATGTGACCTATAACCTGTACAATTCAGTTGAAAAACAAGCAAATCTGTTAGGGGAAAATATAAAAAATAAAAAAATGTACAGTAAGCTGGTTGGATAAGTGCGCACACCCTTAAACTAATACTTTGTTGAAGCACCTTTTGATTTAATTACAGCATTCAGTCTTCTTGGGTAGGAGTCTATCAGCATGGCACATCTTGACTTGGCAATATTTGCCCACTCTTCCTTGCAAAAGCGTTTCAAATCTATCAGATTGCAAGAGCATCTCTTGTGCAAATTTTCTATTGCATTTAGGTCTGGGCTGTGGCTGGACCATTTCAAAACTTTAATTTTCTTCTGGTGAAGCCATTCTTTTGTTGATCTGGATGTATGCTTGGGGTCATTGTCATGTTGAAAGGTGAAATTCCTCTTCATCTTCAGCTTTCTAGCAAACGCCTGAAGGTTTTGGGCCAAAAGTGACTGGTATTTGGAACTGTTCATAATTTCCTCCACCTTGACTAAAGCCCCAGTTCCAGCTGAAGAAAAGCAACCCCAAAGCATGATACTGCCACCACCATGCTTCACCGTGGGGATGGTGTTCTTTTGGTGATGCAGAGTGCTGTTTTTGCACCAAACATATCTTTTGGAATTGTAGCCAAAAAGTTCAACCTTGGTTTCATCAGATCATAACACATTTTCCCACATGCTTTTGAAAGACTTGATGTATTGTTTTGCAAATTTTTGCTGGGCCTGGATGTTTTTCTGTGTAAGAAAAGGCTTCCGTTTTGCAACCCTACCCCATAGTCTAGACATATGGAGAATACGGGAGATTGTTGTCACATTTAGTACAAAACCAGTACTTGCCAGAAATTCCTGCAGCTCCTTCAGTGTTGCTGTAGGTCTCTTGGCATCCTCCCTGACCAGTTTTCATCTCATTTTTTCATCAATTTTGGAGGGATGTCCAGTTTTTTTGCAACGTCACTGTTGTCCCATGTTTTCTCCACTTTTTGATGATTGTCTTTACTGTGTTCCATGGTATATCCAATGCTGTGGAAATTTTTTTGTACCCTTCCCCTGACTGATACCTTCAACAATGAATTCCCTTTGATGGTCTGTAAGTTCTCTACAACCATGGCTTTTGCTGTAGCAGGCAACTGAGTACATGTCAGGAAAATGCTACTAGGATTGCTGAACTTTATTTGGGGTTAATCAGAGTTTGTTTAATTGATGGCAGGTATTTACCCAAGAAGACTGAAGGCTGTAATGAAATCAAAAGGTACTTCAACAAAGTGTTAGTTTAAGGGTGTGCACACTTATGCAACCAGCTTATTGTACTTTTTTATTTTTTTTATATTTTTCCCCTAACAAATTTGTTTGTTTTTCAATTGAATTGTACAGGTTATAGGTCACATTAAAGGTGGGAATAGTTTTGAAATGATTTATTGTGTTCTCATTTTTTTATATCACAAAAACCTGGCATTTTAACAGAGGTGTGTACACTTTTTATATCCACTGTACATGTTGCAGGCATGAGACAGGACAGTGTATATGGTGCTGAGTATTGTGGAATCCCATTCCAGGCAGTCTGAATGATCTGTAAGGATACATGGACTGCTATTTATAAGAAACCGTCATGGAAAGTGTGTTTATTGAATAGGGATGCACAGATGAAGTTTAGGGATGAACACTGGGAAGGAGGACAGGTGAAGCATTGTAGTGTACTGTACGAGTAAATGTAAAAGGAAGATATTTGGAGCAGGAACACTAATCACATCTCCACATGGCACAGTACAGACTGCACAGTGACAAATGTATATGATGCGACTCTCACACAAGGTGACATAACAGTGAATGTTGTCTGTGTGATACAACTATCCAGACATGAATAATGGAGAGGACAAGTGAAATGGATGTTAAATACAATTGGGGGTGGGTGCATATTGTGAAGCTGTGCAAATTGATTTACCTGAATTGTCAGCAGAGGCTTCTAACAAGTAGGACACAGATACAGGTTCACGGCCAACAGGAAAACCATTGCGCACACTCATGGGCAATATCAGTAGTTGTGTTACATACAAGAGAGTAGTCACCACCATGCATACATACTGGTGGACATTCCACATACCTTACAGCACACAGACCACATAATAGCTGGTCTGCTGATAGGGTGTGATGTCTACACGTTCCTTGGTTTGTGCATTTGTTTGCATAATGAAACAAATCCCACCATGCTTTTTTTTTCTCATGTGTTGTCATGGCTGTGGCAGCAATATTTAATGTGTATTGATACTGTCTGCATTATGCCAGTATCATAGTTGGAGTCAATGATTGTCCACAGCTGTAGGGACACAGCATTTGTATGTCATCCTTGACATGTGTGATTTCAGTCATGGACTGGAAAGTGCCTAGCAGACAGCCCTGATGTACACACTTGATAAATGGACACAAGATAGAGGTCACGTCACACATTTCTACATACTTAGATGCCACGTATGTGATCCACTGTTCTACCCACTTGGTGAAATAGGTGTTGATGGACACATCTGTCATTGTGGAGTGAATACCTTAGTCCGGACTCACATCGACTGCCTTGGCCTCTTCAAGTTCCACAGGATGATGCTTTTTAAGGACATCTGACAGATGTAGCAGACATAGCTGTAGCATCAAAAATTCACACATGTCCATTGCACACAGCAGAGATATTACTAGTGTCCATTTAGAGAAGGTTCATGATGACATATTGGTCTACCTCACAGAACAGGAGTCAGGATGTATCTATACATGCATGCATCAGTAGCTGTCCCCAGCCCACTCAGATGGATGCATGTCAATGTACACCCTTCTACAGGAGTAGTCCATCTGGAGGGTGTGTTGAAGTGTGTATCACACCATGTCAGGTAGGCTTATGTTCTGAGTTGCACTATAGGTGATCTGTGATGTTGTCACAGCCCATTGTTTCTGTGTGGTATGCCTTCATGAAGGTAACACAGTGCATACTGCCTGTCTTGATCTCATCTAGGGCTTGGACACAGTCCCCCTACTTGGGTATCATTGACAAACTCTACCAGCTGGGGATTAACAGTTATGTTACTAGATGGTTAACCAATGTCCTCGCCGACAGAGCACATACTGTGAAATTTGGTGAGTCAGCCCCTACCATTGCAGTTGTCACCACTGGTGTGCCCCAAGGATCTGTGCTGGGCCCTGTACTGTTTGGAATTTATTTCTCAACAGTCCAGACTACAAAATAGAACCTGTAGCACACCAAGTTTGCTGATTCATTCATATTGGTTGCAATCATTGAGTTCACCAATGATGTGACTATAGTACAAGAGGGGCTAACACACACAAATGATTGGTGCCAAAGCCACACGATCTACTAATAGGTACAGAATGTGTCAGTATTTGTGCCTTTTGCAAAGTGGAATTTCCTGTTAAATACTCCATTGACAACACCCCCCCATGCTGAAACCAGTGGTGCAGGATTTGAGAACACACTTAGGAAGCTGAACTGCAACCAAGTATCCATAGTGGTATGGAAAAGCTATGCTGTGCACCTCAGCAGTCAGGCCATTGTATCCAGATCGGAGGATGATGCAATAGCACTGTACTCAAACCTCATCTAAACACTAATATAATGTTTCCTTTTGCCTGTACCTCACCAGACAAATGCAGCAGGTGGACAGACTGTGGGGGTTTCACACCAAGAAAATGCAGGTCGTACAAACAATGTTATGATGTACATGGATATACTGAAACCCTTGTTCCTGAAATCTGTATTGGAAAGGAAGAGGTGACTTGTGCCTGGACTGCAGAACATCTCTGACCCTGCCCTGATGTGTATAGTGCACATCCGTAAATCAGTTCTGTTGAGAAGAAGATAGTAAAAACATTGATGTTCTTCGTGTTTCACTGTTGCAGTCATCACACTTGGGTTATATGCCTGCAGGTAGCCCTCAGTCGGCCCGAATGCCAGAGTCTTGGGATTTCTGCGTTGGATGCTGTCGCCACTTCCATGACGTCAGGGGTATAAAACATGGAACCAACGCCATTACATCAACTTTTCTTGCCGTGCGGGAGCCCGAAGCAGAAGCAGTTCGCAAGTGCCAGTCGGCCACTACCTGAAATTTTCATTTTTCTAGTTTCAAACCTGAAGTCTTCTAAAGCTAAGTACCCTGTTGGGGATTCTTTTTTCTTGCTCTAACCAATGTCAGAAAAAGTTAACAATTGTCTTGCCTGTGGAAAGCAAGTACCTCACAGAGATTTTCATTCTTACTGCATCACCTGTTTAGGCCCAGACCACGACATCCCTCGCTGTCAGTTTTGTGCCTTGTTTAATGCCCAAACTATTCGTTGTCGGGGTATCTTTGTTGCTAAATTCTTTCGCTCTCGTTCTTCGTATTCCAAATGGAATGCTTTAGTAAGCCATCCAACTACCGATCTTCCATAAAAACGTAAGGATAAAGACAGATACAGACCGTATAGGTCCAAAACTGCTGACAACGCTTTCGTTAAGCTAGTCACCAGTCCGCCAGTACTCAGTGAGGAGCTTTTCCAGTCCCTGATTCCCGCTTCTACAGATTTGCAGGCCTCTGCTGAGACCCATTCGGAGTCCGGTATGCCGCAAGATGCTTCTTCGATTATGGAACCTGCGGCTGTCTCTACCTTGGATGGGTCCAGAGCTGCTGTGCAGGCACAGGCTTCTGAGGGTGTATTCCAACCTTCCGATGTTCGTATTAAACCGACTACTTTGTTTCAGACTAAAATGACCAAGTTTCTCAGGCCCAGAGTTTGCATTACCCCTAGAAAACTGATGACCAAAGTGAATGCTCAAGCTCCCATGCTACAGAAACAAATGCTTAGAATGGCTGAAGACCTTATAACTCTAATTAGGGGAAGCCAGCCTTCCCCCTCTAAAAGACAAAGAATTGATTTCCCTTCTGATCTACCTATGAGGATTCAGATGCAGAGGATTCCATTCCCTCTGCCTTCCCTCCAAAGGACTTTTCTTTTGGTGAAACCTTGCATATCTTAACAGAGCATTTCCGCTGGGAATGCCAGGACTACCCACAGTCCAAAAAAGAGACTTTTTAGACTTGCCTCAGCACAGGTCTCTTGCTGTAACCCTGTCCTGGATATTGTAGATGATGTTTTCATGGAATCCAGTCTTACTCCTGATATTTTACCACCAGCTCCTAGAAAGCCTGACAGATACTACAGGGTACCTGGCGCTCACAAATTTCTCTTCAAGAATCCCACTGCGGATCCAGAGACCATTTCCCAGGGACCTAAAGGTATTAAAGCTACTACAGCCAAAAATCCTACCCCTTCAGACAGGGATTTGAGGGCTTTGGACAGATGTTGCAAGAAGATATATACCTCTGCAACTCTTGCCATCAGGGCTTTGTATTCCCAGTTTCACATGTTGAAGTACCAACAGCATATTACGGAACTAATTAAACAAAAAATGTTGTTGCTTCCAGATTTTGCAGAAAATAAAGATTTGCAAGAGTTAATGCATTCTGCAAACCAAGTCAGTAAACATACTTTGCAGTGTGGTTTTGATGCCTTAGAAGCATCTTGCAGGGCTGCTGTCACTGGGTCTGTACTGAGAAGGCATGCCTGGCTGAAGGAACAAATCTTGCCAGACCATGTCAAAGCAAAATTACTAGATGTTCCATTAAACCAGGAACGTTTGCTTGGCACAAAAGCAGCAGACGTTCTTAAAAAAGATGGAGGAAAAAGCTAAATCTATGCAAACTGTTAATGATTTCTTACAGGTACAGCCACCTAAATTCAGTAGGCATTGGCCTTCAAAAAAACTGGTCCTTTATAGTCCCTACCAGGTCTTTTCAGTCCAAACCCATGGGCAACAGACTACCAAGGCTACTGTCTCAGGGTACACAGAGATGTAAACAATGGAGTGCTCCCCCTCAAAAACAAGGAGTGGTAAGCCACCCCTTATGGAAAAAATTTACAATGACTTGTCTTATCATCCTTCCCAGCCATGCCCACGTACTTGCACCCCTAGGAGGAAAACTCACCCTGCATGCAAAAAACTGGATGTCCATTACCCAGGACCGATGGGTCCTAAACATTGTATCCCAGGGATACAGATTCTACTTACACTCACTGCCAACCCCAAGTGGGTTGCCAGACCTTTCTCCAAACCAGTGGGCAGAGGCTCAAAAGCAAGTACTTTCTCTTCTCAGTATCAGGGCTATTCAACCTGTTCCAATAGAGCAAAGAGGACAGGGTTTCTACTCCAGACTGTTCCTGGTGCCCAGAAAAGAGGGCTCTTGGCACCCTATCCTGGACCCGTCTATTCTCAAAACCTTCTTGGTGGTCCCAAAATTCAAAATATACTACAACAGCTGCTTCCTATGCTAGCCAAGGACTCCTGGCTAGTCACCCTAGAACTAAAAGAAGCCTATCTGCACATCCCCATAAAGGGAATATTGCAGGAAATATCTACGTTTCAGGACAGGCTCTATGCACTGTCAGTTCTCTGCACTTCCCTTTGGCTTATCTACTGCACCCATGGTATTCACAAAGTGCCTGACTCCAGCCATTGCATACTGCAGGCAGAGAAAAATTCAAATTTATCCATACTTGGACGATTGCCTGATTCAGGTGGACTGTCAGGAATTGCTACTTCAGCACCTGCCATTTGTAAAGAGACTTCTAACTTTGGGGTACACCATCAATGAAAAGAAATCACATCTGTTGCCCAGCCAAAAGATTGTATTCCTGGGAGCAAGCTTGAACACAACTTCCCAGATGGCATTCCTTACTCCAGAAAAACTACTTCAAACTAATGGCCACCAGGACCCAGCTGTCTGCAAGAAAAATACTGCAAGCCCTAGGGTTCATGACCTCATGCATTCTACTAATTCCATATGCAAGACTGCATATGAGGAAACTTCAATGGTATTTAAAAAGTCTCTGGTGCCAGCATTCTCAGGACCTGGAAAAAATTATTCCTATAATTCCTTGTCAAAGGGCAGAGTTCCTTTGGTGGGCAGAGGCTTGCAACCACAACAAAGGACTCCCTTTCACTCAAACCCTTGCCGCCCAAACTCTGACAACAGATGCATCAGCCTATGCATGGAGGGCTCACATGGCTGGCAAATGCATTTAAGGCAAATGGAGCCCAGGACAAATTCAACTACATATCAATCAAAAAGAAATGTTAGCTGTGTAGAATGCTGTGACAGCCTTCAAATAACTTATCCTTCCAGGACAACTCTTGATAAAGACAGACAACACCACAGTTATGTGGTACATAAACAAGCAGGGGGGAACTCATTCCTACCCACTCTGCAGGTTAGCCATGGCCCTGTGGAACACAGCCTTGAGCAACCAAGTGCACCGGCAAGCTCAATTCCTGCCAGGCAAACAAAATTCACTGGCAGATGACTTCAGCAGAAATCTACTGGACCCACGAGTGGAAACTGGAACCCAACTCATTCACACTTCTTACCCACAGGTGGGGGACACCAGAGGTGGACCTCTTTGCCTCCCCAAAACCATCAATTGAGCAAATTTTGTACCAGAAATCCCCACAGCCAAACATGGAACGTGGATGGCCCTATCCTTTACATGGGGAAACCTCTCAATTTATGCCTTTCCCTCTCTGCCCCTCCTCTCAAAAGTACTATTCAAGATTAAACAGGACCCCTCCTCTCAAAAGTACTATTCAAGATTAAACAGGAAAAACCAAGGACAATCCTTATTGCACCGGGCTGTCCCCATCAGCACTGGTACTCACTCCTACGCAGTCTGGCAGCAGTGCCACCCTGGCACCTATATCAGACCCCCTCCCTGCTGTCCCAGCAGGAGAGACAGATTTTGCATCCTCAGCTGCAAACCCTGAACCTTGCAGCCTGGCTTATTCCCTGAGTACACCCCCAGCAACCCTCAGCAAACTGGTGCTGGACGTCATCCTTGAGGCCAGAAGGCCTAGTACTAGGAAATCCTATTCAGAAAAATGGAAAAGATACTGTTCTTGGAACCAGTCTCAAGGAAAGGACACAGCCTTGCCCACCTTACCTCAAATCCTACATTACCTAGCAGAGCTGCTCCACAAAGGGCCTATCCTTCTCTTCTATTAAGATTCATGCCTTGACCATCTCAGCTCATTATAATACTGAGCCACCTCTCTTTTCTCACCCTCTGGTCAAACAGTTCCTGAGAGTAGCTAACAATTTAAGACCCCCGAGGAGAGCTCCCACCCCTGCCTGGGACCTTAACATTGTACTAGAGAAGCTCACGCTTCCCCCTTTTGAGCCTGCTGCTACATCACAGTTAAAATTCCTTTCTTGGAAAACGACCTTACTTCTAGCCATCACTTTAGCAAGAAGAGTGTCTGAGTTACAGGCACTAATGGCTGTGGAACCCTTCATTATTTTCCATGCTGACAGGGTTTCCCTTAGGACCAACCCACTTTTTTATGCCCAAGGTGGTATCCAGTGTGGCTCTAAACCAATCCATCCATTTTCCATCCTTTTTCCCTAATCGTCAGAATAACGGGTAAAGGATCCTGCACTCTTTGGACGTACATAGACAACTCAGGTTCTACCTTGACAGGAATAAGCCTTTCAGAAAATCTGACCAGCTGCAAGTCAACTTTGCTACAGGGGCAGAGGGCAAGGCCATTTCAAAGCAAACCATTTCCAAATGGATAGGACACTGCATCCATTTCTGCTACAAACACCATGGAAAATCCACCCCACAGGGATCAGAACTAATTCCACTAGGGCTACCTCAACCTCTACAGCATTTCTCAGGGGAGTCCCTACCAGGGACATCCTGGAAGCTGCAACCTGGAGTTCTGTACACACCTTCACCAAGCATTACCACTTACCTGTCTTTTCTAAATCCAGAGCTGGATTTGTCACAGCAGTCTTACAAGGCCTGCTAGCCAGCCCTACTATTACTTGACTGCCTCCACCCTTCCTCAGCTTTGGGAATCAACCCAAGTGTGATGACTGCAACAGTGAAACACGAAAAACATAGTACAGTTGTGTACACTTA
Organism: Protopterus annectens; assembly: GCF_019279795.1. Lineage (NCBI taxonomy): Eukaryota > Metazoa > Chordata > Ceratodontiformes > Protopteridae > Protopterus > Protopterus annectens. The sequence continues at coordinate 186,484,123 of NC_056734.1, forward strand.
CCATAAATATAGATGTTCGAGTGTATTCACTGTTGCAGTCCTGGTTACCTTCCCTCCAGCCCCCTGCCTCTTCTATGCTTTCTACCTATCCTCATTTTGGCCATATCTTATAGCTATGGTATTTACGTTTTACTGGAGGTGTTCCACACCATGTAATGGCTTCCTATTTGGGGGCTTCTGACATCTGTAGCAAGAAAAACTGATGTAATGGCATCAGCTGCATGTTTTATACCCCTGACGACCTGACATCATGGAAGAGGTGACAGCATCCGACGCAGAAATCCCAAGTCTCTGGTATTTGGGCCGACTGAGGGCTACCTGCAGGCAGATAACCCAAGTGTGATGACTGCAACAGTGAATACACTTGAACATCTACATTTATGGTAAGTGTACACAACTGTACTTTCCATATGCTGTTGTAAAATGCTCTCTCTACTGTTAAGCAAGTGCACAAACACATGCTCACACACGTTCACTCACTCACACACACACACACACACACACACACACACACACACACACACACACACACACACTTAACTGCAGTGAGAAGAGAACCCCTACCTAATACGCAGACTACAGAACTCAGCACTTTACGCAAGCGCCACAGCACAAGTCCGATTTTTACATGGTTGCAGGTCAACTTATAATCGAAGATATCAGCAGGTCATATGGCAGCCAAAATGTTTGGAGACCTGCATAGGCTCACAGCTTCATATGTACATAGGAGACTACTAGCTAATGACCCTGCAGTGTGTGTAAAAACACATGCACCCTTATTGAACATAGTTGGATGGTTATTGTTAGCGGAGCAATTTTGTGAGCAGCACCAACTGGCCCTGTCTATAAAGAATGTAGGGGCTACCCTAGAGGTGACTTTACAGTCATCCAACCAGTAGTTAAGGTTGCGCTTGAACAGGGTCCTTGAGAAGCCCTGATTCACATGCAGTGTGAGCCTATTACAGTGGAGTGTGAGTTGTCATAGAGGGATGTAGCTGTCTCCCCTGAATGTTCTGTTTGTCACAGGCTAGTTTGAGAACCATGGTGCAAGTTATTCTTGTCCCATTTGATTTGTAGATGTGCAGTATTTCTAATGGGGCAGGGTCCGAGACTGGTGTGCAGGGCAAGCATAGGTCAAATCTCAGCAGCCTGCATGATACTAAGTGCACTGACAGGTCTTTCAGTCTTTCCATGTAAGTCATGTTTAGAGGCCCTGGAGTCTTCCAGGCACAACCCAATTACTGCAGGTGTCTGGTGAGATACAGTCAGAAGGGATCACTGTATTCAATTAGTGGTCTGATCAGGGTAGATGTATGACCACTCTGGTCTTAGATGTGATGTCAGTATGTATGATGTGCACAGTGCAGAATGTCTGTGTCACCAGTGTGGCTACATAGTGATGAAAGTGTAGATTGCTATCAACATCTGTTCTCAAGTCTGACAACACTGTGTTTGAGCTTTGAGGGGTGCTGTGTATATCATAATTAACAGGGGTACTTCATTGCTAAAGGGGACAATGAGCAATTGTATACTTTAAGATTCAGTTTGTAAGTTTGGCAGCAATCATTTGTGTGCGTCAGCTCCTTCTGTAATATATTACCATTATTGGGAGACTTTGTATTAGTGCATCCAGTTACCAGTCATCTGCAAACTTGGTAAACCACAAGCCATCTACCATGGCCTGCACTTCAGGGAAGTAGTTTGCAAATAGCTGAGGGCCCAGCACAGACCCTTATAGTATTCTAATGGTAATTGACTACTGGTGGAGTTGCAGTCCCCAACTTTGAGAATGTATGTTATGTCAAGTGAGTCAGTTGCCTATCCCTGTACTACTTTGTGGCTTAATTCTCACGTGGGAGATCTTCAGTATGACACATGAATGGGGGGACAGTGTCAGAGGCCTTGGATAAGTCAATATAGGTGGTATAGGCAGTATGTCCTGTTATCCATCATCCAGGTCTGTGGGGTCAGTATCCAAGAAGTCCACAAGATTCATTAAGCAAGATCTACCCTTGACAAAAACAAAATTGTTAGGGTCAAGTGTGTTGAAGATCACTTGTGTCCTTGTGGATATGGTCCATGCTGATTCCTTCCTTAGCCTTGCAGGTTAGTGTTTTTAGGCATATGGGTCAATAGTTGCAGTTCTGCATGTTACCAGGTTGATGTGCATTGTGTAGCACATGACTGTTGATATTACAGTTTGTATAGTGGTTGATATATGTGTGGAAAAAATACTCAAACACCAGGATTGCAGTGCTTGGGGGTGGCAACAGATGGATGGATGCATTGTAAATGCATGACATATTGTTGGATAGGACCATCAGTTTGTTGCACATGTAATTTCATGTCATAGACAGGAAATGGACAGTAAACAGCAGCAATACAGCATAATATAAACATTTCCATAGTGCTGTGAGCTGGTGGATATTAATGGCTGATGATAAGCTTAGGGGATTAGATGGTGAAACACCCAGTTTTGCTTTTAGGAACAATAAATCACTGAAAAGGCTCTTATGTTATGAGAATAATAGGAAGCAATATAAAATGAACCAAAGAGTTGGTACTTTTGGTTGCAGAAGATGCAACTTTTGCTGATATATTAGGAACAGCAATAAATGTATTCATCCAACCACAGAAAGAATATATTAGTTCCGATATTATGCTGATTATAGAACCAGGGATCTAGTATATTTAGAATATTGTGCTAAGTGTCCTGTCTTCTATGTAGGGAAAATGAATCGAACCTTGAGAGAACGTATTAGGGAACATGTATATGCTATAAACAAGGAGGATGAGACCAATGCCCTAGCCAGGCATTTTTTTTAGCAAGGGGTTAACCACCTCTCAAGCATTGCTTCTTAGCACTTGAATTGATTTCTAGAGGTCTTCGCTTAGGTAACATTAAAAACATTACAGAAAAATTAGAAATTAAATGGATTACTGGATTTCGAGTTGACAAGTCGTATAGCTTAAATGACAGAGTCTCTATTAAGCCATTTTTTGTGGATAGAACATTGAATAGATAGCCTTAGTTATAGATATTTTTATATTTCATTTTTATTCTTTATCTTGTAGGTACTATTATAGTATTAAGAGTTACATGTTGTATGTTGATGTTTTAGCTATAATATGATTTATTTTGTTGCAGGATATTTTAGTTAGTTTTTAAATGAAGGTTCATTTGACTTTAACAATATAGTGATATTATCGTATACTATTAAGGTTGCAATGAATTCTTCTTTGCTATTGGATGTTTTAAATACCTGCTTCATATTTAAATGAATGATTTGTTTACTGTTTTCATTGAAATCTGAAGAAGCGTCGTATTTAGATGTGAAAATGCTTATTTAATAAACGGTTCTTACTATAGTCGTTTTTGTGCCTTCTGATGTTGTTTTATTGGTCAGTTTATTTTATCTTGAGAGGCAGTTTATTATCTGGAACTTTGATTTTATTAGTTGTGTATGTGTGTTAGACAAATTTGAAGGTCATGGCAGTCCAGATAGCAGGAATATAGTACACAATGCACCCACAGTCATACATTTGAGAATAAATGTGATACTACATGGATAAATGAATACATAAATGACACAATCCCAGTGGCTCAGCTCACATACATATAATTAATATCTGCTGCACCATGTCAAGTGTTATAAGTGAGAGTAACTGTAATGGGAAGTGGAGCAGCAGTAAAAGTGTATGGAATATGCTGTATTCATACCTAGGACTATGTGTATGCCAGTCCTACACTTACACCTGTTGCCACAAGAAGGTTGAGAAAACACGTGTCTATGTTGCAGTTCATTGCTATAAACTGCAATGCCACAAAAGTAAAACAAAGGTTGCACACCCTGTACTAGAACCCAGGACCATCTGTACACTTAACACTTGCTGCCACACGACTAGTTAAATAACATTCCCTATTTTGCTAATCATTCTTAAGGTCTCAGTGTTGACCGCTGTGCAGTGTGACTTAGTGGGTTTGCGCAGAGCCTAATAGTATTAATTGAATGCATCCAGTTTCTATTTTGACTGTCTGGGTCTTGTCTGCCCAGTTGTGTAGTTTGCACTAATCGGCACATCATGCAAACAGTGCCCCCCCCCCAAAAAAAAATAAAGAAAAGTAAAAAAGGAATAGGTACTTGAAATGAGGAAAAGCAATCTGTGATGTACACACTAGAAAATCTTAGTATACATGAGATATTTCTACATAGGTCTGGATTACAGCTCTAACGCCAATGCACCTTCAGAACACAGAATGCATAACTTGTAGCATATCCGTCTTTGCTACACAAACAGTTTTGCATCAAAGAACTTAAATCAGTATACACACAACCAACTGCAACAGCATCTACACTGATATCAAACCATACAAGTGTTGTTTATACATGTATTAGTTTTGGATGCAGTGTACCTAGTGATTGCACATCCTGTTTTAATTATTGCTTGCACATGTACAACTCTGCCTTGCATTTCTGTGTTTGTTGGCCATTCTTCTTTTATCTGAGCAGTAATCTGAGACATGCAGTGTGTAAGGCATTCTGTGTCAGTAGTATTAAAATTCTGTGTCAGTGGTATTAAAATGTGTTGAGATATTAAGTAGAAATAATATCATTTGCATTTGCCAACAAATGAAAGGCAGGTTGGATTTTAAGGAACGCAACCTGTGACTTGTGTGCTACTTACTTAATTTCCACCCTTACATATAACACTTTGTAGATCTAACCTCACACACCCAGTGGAAATAAGTCAGCCTGCATTGCTGTTGTGTTTTCCTTTTGCCAACCACTAATCATTCACAGTTGCAATCCATTAAAACAGACTGAGGGAGTGCCTGCACTATGTTTACATCTCCTACACGGAGCCAATGTTTTTGGAATTCACCAGTTCTAATGAGTTCACACCTCATTTGTATCTTCACTGTGCTAACAGCCCTGAGTCTACACCATATAAAAATGCAACTGTGCAGCTAGGCAGACTGATGGCGAGGACAGTTGTACAAGTTTGAAAGACTGTAAACCCCTTTTTCTTCAGGATATATCAGTACGGAGGAGTACTGAACTTCAGAAAGTATGCTTCTGTTTTGCACCTACATACTGCATATTCTGGAATGTATTTGAGAAAGATCTGGAGCAAAAGCTTTTACACTTTTATATGTATGCATTAGTTAAAAGTGTACTGATGGCATGGGCATGTTTGTCAAGCCATTTCAGAGATATACATGATTGCCAATGCATGAAAATGGAATGATGTGTGGTAAAGTGTACATATGTTCTAGGGACAGGTCCTTTGATAACATTTTAGTATCACAAGAGATGGCTTATTAACAAAATGGGTCATTTGCCTGTTGTTTTGGGTGCGGGAGCAAAGCTGAGTTACTGTTATGGCACAGACAAGGATGGACTGTTCATTTGGGGGGAGGCAAAGGTGAGTTACTGTTATAGTACAAACAAGGATGGCCTGTTGTTTTGGGTGGCAAAGCTGAGTTACTGTTACGGCACAAACAAGGACGAACTGTTCTTTTGGAGGGGGAGCAAAATTGAGAGACTGTTGTGGCACAAACAAGGGTATGTTGCTCTTGTTAGTCTTCTTAATGTTCTTCGTGTTTCACTGTTGCAGTCATCACACTTGGGTTATCTGCCTGCAGGTAGCTCTCAGTCGGCATGAATACCAGAGTCTTGGGATTTCTGCGTCAGATGCTGTCACCTCATCCCATGACGTCAGTTTGTCAGGGGTATAAAATATGCAGCCGCCGCCATTACATCAGCTTTTCTTGCCTGCGGGAGCCTGAAGCAAAAGCAGTTCACAAGTGCCGTTTGGCAGCTACCTGAAATTTTCGTTTTCAAGTTTCAAACCTGAAATCTTCTAAATCTAAATACCCCATTGGGATCCTTTTTTCTTGCTCTAACCGATGTCAGAAAAAGTTAACGATTGTCTTGCCTTTGGAAAGCAAATACCTCACAGAGATTTTCATTCTTACTGCGTCACCTATTTAGTCTCAGACCATGACGTCCCTCGCTGTCGGTTCTGTGCCTTGTTCAACGCTCGAACTGTTCTTCGTCGGGCTATTTTTGTCTCTAAATTCTTTCACTTTCCTTCTCCTTATTCTGAAACGGCATTGGTAAGCCATCCGACTACCAACCTTCTGAAAAAATGCAAAGATAAAGACCGAGACAGACCGCATAGGTCCAAAACTGCCGATGATGCTTACGTTAAGCTAGTTGCCAGTCCACCGGTACTCAGTGAGGCACTTTCGCAGCCCCTGTTACCCGCTTCTACAGATTTGCAGGTATCTACTGAGACCCATTCGGAGTCCGGTATGCCGCAAGATGCTTCCTCGACTATGGAACCTGTGGATATCTCTACCTTGGATGGGTCCGGAGCCGCTGTGCAGGCACCGGCTTGTGAGGGTGTATTTAGACCTTCCGACTACTTCGTTAATGACTAAATCTACCGAATCTCTCGGGCCCAGAGTTTGCATTACACCTAGGAATCCGACGACCAAATCACATTCTCAAGCTCCCATGCCACAGAAACAAATGCTTAGAATGGCAGAAGACCTTATTACTTTAATTAGGGGAAGCCAGCCTTCCCCCCTAAAAGACAAAGAATTGATTTTCCTTTCGATTCTTCAGACCATGAGTCTGATGACTGTGACCCCTGTGATTACCAGGACATACCCTTATCTACCTATGAGGACTCGGATACAGAGGAGTCAATTCCCTCAGCCTCCTCCCCCAGAGGATCTTTCTTTTGGTGAAACCGTGCATACCCTAAGAGATCATTTCCGCTCTGAATGCCAGGACTACCCACAGACCAAAAAGAGACTCAGGGAATTTTTAGACTTGCTTCAGCATAGGCCTCTAGCTATCCCCCCTGTCCTGGATATTGTAGATGATGTCTTCATGGAATCCAGCCTTACCCCTGATACTTTTCCACCTGCTCCTAGAAAGCCTGACAGATACTACAGAGTACCTGACTCTCACAAATTTCTCTTTAAAAATCCCATTGAGGATCCAGAGACCATTTCCCAGGGACCTAGAGGTATTAAAGCTTCTACAGCCAAAAACCCTACCCCTTCGGACAGGGATTCTAGGGCTTTAGACAGATGGGATAAGAAGGTATATACCTCTGCAACTCTTGCCACCAGGGAGTTAAATTGCCATTTTCACATGTTGAAGTACCAGCAGCATATTATTGATCTAATTAAACAAAACATGCTGTTGATTCCTGATTGTGCAGAAAATAAGGACTTCCAAGACTTAATGCATTCCGCAAACCAAGTTGGTAAACCTACTTTGCAGTGTGGTTTTGATGCCTTAGAAGCATCTTGCAGGGCTGCTGTCACTAGGTCTGTTCTGAGAAGGCATGCTTGGCTGAAGGAACATATCTTGCCAGACCATGTCAAGGCAAAATTACTTGATGCTCCATTAAACCAAGAATGTTTGCTTGGCTGTAAAGCAGAAGAACGTCTTAAAAAGATGGAAGAAAAAGCTAAATCTATGCAAATGTTAAAGATTTCTTACAGGTACAGCCACCTAGATTCAGTAGGCATTGGCATTCAAAAAATTGGTCCTTTCCAGTCCCTTCCAGACCTCCTCAGCTCAAACCAAGGGGCAACAGACCACAAAGACTACAGTCTCAGGGTATGCACAGATCTAAACAATGGAGTGCTCCCTCCTAAAAAACTGGGAGTGGTAAGCCACCCCCCCTATGGAAAATGTTCACAATGACTTGTCCTTAACCCTTCCCAGCCATGCCCAAGTACTTGCACCCCTAGGAGGAAAACTCACCCTGTATGCAAAAAACTGGAAGTATATTACCCAGGACCGATGGATCTTAAACATTGTATCCCAGGGATACAGATTCTATTTCCATTCTCTGCCAACCCCAAGTGGATTGCCAGACCTTCCTCCAAACCAGTGGACAGAGGCCCAAAAGCAAGTACTTTCTCTTCTCAGTATCAGGACTATTCAACCTGTGTCAACAGAGTAAAGGGGACAGGGTTTCTACTCCAGGCTGTTCATGGTGCCCAGGAAAGAGAACTCTTGGTGCCCTTTTCTGGATCAGTCAGCTTTAAACACCTTCCTAGTCGTGCCAAATTTCAAAATGCTTACACTTCAGCAGCTGCTTCCTGTGCTAGCCAAGGACTCCTGGCTAGTCACCCTAGACTTAAAAGAAGCTTATCTGCACATCCCCATAAGGGAATCTTGCAGGAAGTATCAGTTCTTTGCACTTCCCTTTGGCTTATCTACTGCACCCAGGGTATTCACAAATAGCCTGGCTTCAGTCATTGCTTACTGCAGTCAGAGAAATATTCAAATTTACCCATACTTGGACGATTGCCTGATTCAGGCGGACAGTCAGGAATTGCTACTTCAGCACCTGACATTTGTATAGAGACTCCTAACTTCTCTGGGATATACCATCAACGAAAATAAATCACATCTGATACCCAGCCAAAAGATTGTATTCCTGGGAGCAAGCTTGAACACAACTTCCCAGATGGTATTCCTCACTCCAGAAAAGCAAGTTTATTTGACAACCTATTTCAAACTACTGTCCACCCAAACCCAGCTATCTGCAAGAAAAATTCTGCAAGCCCTAGGGTTCATGGCCTTATGTATTCTACTGATTTCATATGCAAGACTGCATATGAGGAAACTCCAATGGTGTCTCTGGTGTCAACATTCCTAAGACCTGGAAACAGTAATTCCTATCACTCCTTGCCTAAGGACAGAGTTCCTTTGTTGGACAGAGGCTTGCAACCACAACAAGGGACTCCCTTTCTCACAATCCCCTGCCATCCAAACTCTAACAACAGACGCATCAGACTATGCATGGGGGGCTCACATGGCAGGCAAATGCATTCAAGGCAAATGGAGCCCAGGACAAATTCACCTGCATATCAATCAAAAAGAAATGTTAGCTGTACAGAATGCATTGGCAGCCTTCAAATACCTTATCCTGCCAGGACAACTCCTGATAAAGACAGACAGCACCACAAACAGGAAAGGCCAAGGACAACCTCTGCAGGTTAGCCATGATTCTGTGGAACACCGCCTTAAGCAAGCAAGTGCACCTGCAAGCTCAGTTCTTGCTAGGCAAACGATATTCACTGGCAGATGACTTGAGCAGAAAACTAATGGACCCACACGAGTGAAAACTGGAACCAAACTTATTTAAACTTTTAATACACAGGTGGGGGACACCAGAGGTGGACCTCTTTGCATTCCCCCAAAACTATCAACTAAACAAATGTTGCACCAGAATTCCCCACAGCCAAGCTTGGAAAGTGGATGCCCTATCCTTCACATGGGAAAACCTCTAAATCTATGCCTTTCCCCCTCTGCCCCTCCTTCCAAAAGTACTCTTCAAGATAAGACAGGACAGGCCAAGGACAATCCTTATTGCACAAGACTGGCCATGCCAGCAGTGGTACCCACTCCAAAACATTCTGACGACAAGTTTGTCCTGTTTGTTGCATTTGCCTGTTGAGGCTACACACTCAAGTGTGCTAGCCTGTGTTACATATTTATTGCATTTTCCTGCTGTTTGTTGAAAAAAGAAAAAAAAACAAAAAAAATGATCCTTGTTTCCCATCCTTCCTGACCTAGAGTAGTCCAAATACAGGCTTTGCTGTATTCTGGACTTTTGGAAAGTTCCTGTGTTGCCCATTTCTTTTCTTGGATAAAGGGAGGCTTCTTTGTTCACCAGTGGCAGTGGGGAAATTAAAGCAGCCTATTTATCCATGGAGGAGTGTTCCCAGCACAAGAATCTGGTAGTCTACTGGCCGTTTTGGGCCAATTTCTAGCTCTTTCAAGTCCGCCTGTATAAAAGCCACTTTGGCACGGCTTTGTGCGATTTTGCGCATAGCGCAGCATCGGGCAGCTCCGCTTAATTGGGTTTAAACCATTCTCGGCTCCACAAAGTCTGCTCTTCACTTTTTCTCTTAGAACTGATCTAGTTCTCATAATAAACACCCTATTCCTACTCTAAAGCCTGGCACTTGTTCACTAAAGCAATTATATAAGTCAGCACTAAAAAATTAAAAGCACTACACTCTCACAAACTCCCCTTGAGTACCTTGTTCCCCATTGGCCTTTTTTTTCAATTATAAAGGAATTCCCAATACTATTCTAGAATGTCCAAAGGTCAGTTGTCAATCTCCTCGCCGGTCCAGCTGGTGAATCTGGGAATCTTGAGGCAATGTTACAACTGCCTCATGTACACAGACAACCCTCTCCTTCTCCCAACAAATTCCAACAACAACAAGAGTCTGATTTAGAACATTCTTACATCTTAGTTACTTTAGATGTCAAGGACTTATTTACCTGCATACCCAATGAATATGGGTTGCAGGCTATCCGAGAGGTCATGGTAGCACATAGTGACTTTTCAGTTAACAGACAGATCTTGATAGGCCAATTACTAGAACTAATATTGAGTAACAATGTTTTCTTGTTTAATGAGAGGTACTATCTACAAACATGGGGTGTCGCTATGGGCACCCCGTGTGCCAACTCTTATGCGAACTTGGTACTATTTAGTTGGGAGATGAACTCCTTGTTCAACAGCCCCTGGATGGAGAAAATTAGTTTTTATAGAAGATTTGTGGATGATGTCCTTCTGTTTTGGACAGGGACAACAGAAGAGCTACAGGAGTTTGTGCTCTATCTAGAGTCCACTACTAACTTTCTCAGGTTTACCTTCGAGTATTCTATATCTAACCTCAGTTTTCTGGATGTTAACCTTTATTTTACAGAAGAAGGTACTCTTACATCCAAATTACATAGGAAACAATGTTGGAGAAATAGCATATTAGAGTACAGCAGCATGCACCCCAGGCATGTGTTCTCTGGCATAGTGAAAGGGCAATTTACCAGACTTAAGAGGATTATACCAGATCCCTTTGAACTTGAAAAGGAAGCAGATAATATGGTGAACATTTTCCTTACAAGGGGCTATAGTAGTGAAATGGTTAGGAAGGTTCGTGACAGTTTATTTCCATCTAATGCATCTGATAATAATAATAAAGAGGAACATCAATCTAGGGGTATAGTGTCTGGACGAGAATTAGAACTGACTCAAGAATGTTCTGTTAATGAGGGATTGAATAGACATCCATATGGTAACTGGGGAAGGAATAATAAAAATAGAGTAGCATACTTAATGAAATACTCCAATGACAACGAGCAGATCAGGAAGATAATAATAAAAAATTGGAACATTCTGACTGTTTCAGAAGATATTAGAACACTCGTTGGTTCAGAACCTCTGTTCATCTTTCGAACATGCAATAATCTTAAAGAAATATTTGCCAGAAATTTCACACAGATAGATACTTGTATAGAACAATTAGTTCCAGGCACTTTTCCTTGTGGATCCTGCAATATGTGTAAATATATTACAGATGAACAAATCTATACCTTTGACTCTGGAGTCTTTGTTTTTAAACCCAATAGGCATTATGACTGTAATAGTCATAATTTGATATATATGGCTAATTGTTTTGCTTGTCCAGCCTTCTATATTGGACTAACAACAAGGAGAATGAGAGATCGCATATATAACCACACATATGACATACGTAAATGCAAAGAAACAAATGCTCTGGCTAGACATGTCCATCAGTATCCTGAACATGGTTTTAAGTTTAGGGTCTTGCAAGATCTTCAGCAGAGTAATAGAATGGGTGACAACATGAACCAGTTAGCTAAATTAGAATTACAATGGATATTCAAAACAGGAGCACACAGAGACCCAGGTCTCAATAATTACATCTCTTTGAAACCCATTTTGAAGTCATAGAATTTTTTTGTTTTAACTTTGACCATAGTTGTAAATTTCACTCATCTTCACTCAAGGTTAATATGTATGGTAAGGAACTTTAGTCTAGTTATAGATTGGTATTCGATCTATTTTTGATAATTACTTTTTAGTTAGAGCAGTCACAAATATTGGTTATACTGCTTGAACATAAATATGCTTTAATACACTTGGTCTAAAGTAAAGTATATTTTTTGGTCATGGTATATGTATTGGAATTGTTATTGTTTACATTTCCGAATAACGTTGGTGAAAAACCATCTTTTTACATCATTTTATGCAGTTAGACTGTGAGGTTATCCAAGCTGGTAAATAAAATTTAAATAGAGCTTGCGAACTTTAAATTATTACGGCTCTAGTCGCTCACGTCAAGAAGTTCTGACATTTACGTTATGACGTATCAGGATGGACGTAAATGTTTACATTAGTTCATGCATATTTTCATTTAAATACGATGATCGGAAGGTTTTTAAATGTTTTAAGTCCTTTGTTGACCTCAGGATTTTTTATAATAAGTTGCAGTTTATTGCTCCTTAAAAGGTAAGGAAACAGAAACACTGAAATTTCTGTAAGCCTTGCCTCAAACTAGATTGGATTGTTTTACAGACTGATGTCTGGACTATATACAGTGAATTTTAACTAAAAAGCACAGAATTCTGTGACGCAAGTTGAATATTTCTTATACAGTTTAAACATTTAATTGATCTATGCATTTTATAAAAAGTTTTTTAAAAAAAGATTGGAAAAGGAATGTTTTGGATAAGTATATGCATTTCATACTCAGAGATGAATCAATGTCTGTTTTTTTGCACGCTGTTTTTTGTACGCTGCTTACTTAATGAAGAGCAGTTTGAGTAATTTAGAGTGTTTACATCAAAGCCTGCAAGAGTATGTAGAAGTTAAATTACTGAATGACGACTTGAATTTAATTGTTTTATTGGTTAAGCCTTGCCATTGGATGTTTACCATTATTTAAGCATAGCAGTTTCAGTAGAGTAATTGTGATCTGATGAAGCGTGCCCTGAGCACGTGAAAGCGCTTATCCATTTTTTATTTCTTGTTGCAATAAAGAAGATTGTGCTCCTAATTCTCGTGGTGTATCCTGTGGTTTTCGTTTTGGATTTTGAAGCTGTTTTTGCCTTGGGATACTTTAGAGAACGGTGATATTTTTTCAGTTTACTTCAGTTAACAAATTCCAACACATGTGAGAGATGCAACCATATAGCCAAACTGGAGGCTAAGCTCTCTCAACTCAGTACTGGCGTAACCAGTCAGGAGGAGAAGGAAACCACGCTCACTACAATTCCAGTCTCACATAGACCTACAACGACAGCAAACCAAACACATAAACACACAAAAATATACTCAGAGGCTCTAAATAAAAATCTGCCTAAGCAGCAGAGACCTCCAAAGCAGACACCCAAGCAACCGCTACCCCAAAACAAAACACGTGCAACACATAGCTCACAAAGCCAGTGTGCCAAACAGTGACAGCCCTTAAGGCTAAACAACACACCTGATACACTTGTAATAGGTGACTCTATCGTCAGTCACACTGACGTCCCGCTCACCAAGCTGAACAAGGAGAAGGTCATGGTGAGCTGCCTGTCGGGCGCTAGGATCCGCCACATAACACAAGCACTCAGGTCACTCCAAGGCAAGTACAAATATGACTCATTCATTGTCCATGCTGGTGTGAATGACCTGAGACGTACCTCCCTGGACTACATGAAAAGAGACATAGAGGAACTCTCTGAGCATGTAGCCCAGGCCGGTATGACCCTGACCTTGAGTAGCATCTTACCCTCACCAAGAATGATGCCACAATATGAAAACAAGATGATCAATTTCAACAATTGGCTTAAGTATTGGTGTCATTCAAAGGGGATCCAATGCCTGTCAGCCTGGGATGACTTGCTTGACAAGCCACGATGCTTCGCTAGGGATGGCTTGCACCTGTCACCCCTGGGCTTTCAGATATTGGCAAAGGCTCTTGCCACCCCCATAGTGCCTTTTTTAGGGAAGGCTCAAAAGACAAACCCACCTCCATAGGTATCACAAGGGATAAGAAACTAAGAGTAATGCTACTCAACGCCAGAAGTCTAAACCTCAAGATGCACATACTCAAAACTCTCCTTATCATGGAGAACATCGATATCTGTGCAGAAACCTGGTTCAAGGCTCCCGAGAGCACCCCAGCACTACCAGGTTATACCTCATACCATGCTTTTCGGCCCCAAAACTTGGCCCGAACCACAAAAGGAGGGGGAGTATCAATATTCGTCAAAGATACCCACACCTCCAGGTTGGTGGCACAGCATGAAGCATCAGAGACTATCCATGTGCAACTAACAGTGGGTAAAACTGCCTTCCAGTTTATAGCCTGCTACAGACCACCCTCCCAAACCCAGGAACCCCACTCGGCCTTCCTGAGAACACTGGAAAATATGAGGGTCTCTCCAAACACCATTATATTGGGTGACTTCAACTACCCAAACATAGACTGGGAGCATTACTCTAGCTCCAACACCCTAGCCCAAAGGTTCCTAGAATTTATAAACTCAAATGCTATGGAACAACTTGTTACCACTCCCACAAGAGGGGAAAACATACTGAACCTGATCATCACCAACATGGGGGCTCTATGCTCCAGACCAAAAGTGTATCCCTCATTGGTAAGATCAGACTATAAACTAATCTCACTGGATATTCACATCCCGACCCCCACCCCCTGCCCAGAAAACCACAGTGAAAAACTTCTCTAAAGCAAATTTCACACTCCTCAAAACCGAAGTGGAATCCTTCAAAGCCCCCGGGCCTGTGGAAAATACGGCCCAGACCGCAGAATCAATTATAAACGCATTCTATGAACACCTTCAGGAATGCATGGATCATGCAATCCCAAATAAAACCAAGACCCAATCCTCCAAAGGCAGGCGTCCTGTCTGGTGGACCCCAGCCATAAACAAACTATACAACAAAGGAGGAAGCTACTACATGATAGAGCAAAATCCCAAAAAGGGAAGGCATCTCTGATCAGTATTAGCAAAAAACTACAGGCACTCATAAAATCGTCTAAGGCTAGCTTCGAGAGAAAAATTGCACAGGACACTAAGGATAATCACAAGGCTTTCTTGAGTTATGTTAGGAACCTGGGTGGGAATTCCCAGATATGCTCAGAATTAGTCCAAAATGACAAAAAATACACCGAACCCACAGACATTGCCAACATCCTAGCTGACAGGTTCAGCACAAACTTCTCCTTCCCTCCCCACCAAAAGGGCAAATATCTATCCCAGCAGAGTGCTGCCCCCCTGACATCTCAGATGCTCAGGTAAGAGCCGCCCTCTCCAAAGCAAAAAACACAGCATCAATGGGGCCAGATGGTGTCCCGGGCTGCATCCTACATGAACTCCAAGAAGAGCTAAACCCAAACATAAAACTACTGTTCAATCTCAGCCTTACTACAGGATATGTACCCAAAGAGTGGCGTACAGCAACAGTGGTCCCTGTCCGCAAAGGTGGTGCGTCAATGGATCCTGGAAACTATCGCCCCATAAGCCTGACTAGCTTGGTCTGCAAAGCTATGGAAAGGATCATCATGGACCTCATAAAAAAAGATATTGGGGACCTACAGACACTGGATCCTACCCAGTTCGGCTTTGTTAAGGGCAGATCCTGCCTCTTGAACCTGGTCGATTTCTTTGAAACAGTCACCAAGGCCATTGACGAGGGGAAGGTGGTCCACACAGCCTATCTGGACCTCGCAAAATTCCTTCAATACAATACCCCACTCGGGCATTATAGATAAGCTCACCAGCTTAAACATAACCCCTATGTCACTAGATGGGTTGCAAACTGGCTCAAGGACAGAACCCACATGGTTAGAATTGCTGGAGCCATGTCAGACTCCAAACCAGTTAGAAGTGGCATCCCACAAGGCTCAGTCCTGGGACCTCTCTTGTTCGGTATATATTTCTCGGAGGTACAGGCCAACACAGAAGGACTGTGGCTGACCAAGTTCGCAGATGACTGCAAACTAGGCACCATAATCGACTCTCCAGCCGACACAAGCATCCTACAAAAGGGCATCATAGAAACAGACAGCTGGTGCCAGAGCAATGGCCTCAAGCTAAACACCAAAAAGTGTATAGTCATCTCCTTTGGCAAAAACAAAGTGCCCACAAATTACCACATAGGTGGTAATCCATTAAGTACGGAAGAAGTAATTAGGGACCTGGGGACCTAAGTTGATAGCAATCTCTCATTTGAAGACCACGTGGCCAAAGTGGTTAGAAAAACATTTTATATAGCCCACCTAATCATGAAGGGATTCACATCTAGATCAGGGGAGGTCATCGTGCCTCTTTACTCATCCCTCATCAGGCCCATAATTGAGTACAATGCCCCTTTTGGGATGTACCTTACCAGACACCTGCAGCAACTGGAAAGACCCCAAAAGTACCTCACCAAGAGGATCAAAGGGCTCAAACAGATGCCATATGCTGCCCGGTTAAAGAAACTCCAGCTCTGCTCAGTGGCATACCTCCTGCTCAGAGGCGATCTGTGCCTGATGTATAAAGCCATGTCCAACCCGGAATTAATGGACATGCTGCACCACAGAAAATCCAAGTCCCATCGAGCTACGCGCTCGAGAGACTTGAACCTCAGCACTGAAATAAATAGGACATGCTGGAGAGACAGATTCATAACCCAGAGGCTCCCTTCACTCTGGAATAAAATCCCAGTCCAGGTTAGGCAGAGTCCCTCATTGACTCTCTTCAAGAGGAATCTTGATGAGTGGATGGGAGATCGTAGGTTTACCCCGGGTATCACTTCTGTGTCACTGTTAGACAGAGGCACAGTATACTAACCTCGAAAAAGGGCATAGCAAAATTCATTTAAAATGGGTGGCGAAAGCCAAACACACTCTGGCTAGGCTTATAAATGCCCTAGGACAGATAGCCTAGTATGAACCTATGAACATACGTGCGCCGAGCTAAATAAAACCTTCAACAGCTAAAACTGTCTATTCCCGCTCGCATTCAAAGCAACCAGCTGGAAACCTGGAAATACGTGCGCCGAGCTGATGTCATCGCATGACTGACATCAGCTGCTAAAGCATGAAAATGACAAAATTTCAAAAGCTAAAGAACGGGACAAAAATGAAAAGGTGATCTGCAAAAGTGAGGGGGCTCCCCTCCCCCCCTCTCTCTATGGTTCCAGCGCCCATGTAAACTGTAGCTGTTGATGTGCTGCATACCACTGTAAAAACATGTCTATTGTAATTTGTGTGCATACTGATCATGTCTAAATATCTAAATGTATCTGTCATTTTTCTATGTAGAGCTTTTCTCCCCGGGTCTCTGCAGAAAAAGGGCCTTTTCGGCTCAGTCAGACACCCCTGGTTAACAAATGTAAAATAAAACATAAATAAATTATTAGTAACCTGCTCACAGTTGTTCCAAATTATAAAAAGCAACCTACTACCGAATGCAGTACTGAAAGGAGTAAGTGTACCATTTTTATTTATTTTTTCAACCACCACTTCACCCAAGGAGTCATGCTGCACAAGGGAAGCACAAGTGTGAGACATTTCAGGCCAGATGTGGGGGCACACAGCAAAATTCTGAGGCAAAAGTCAAATAGTTAAAAGCGCTACTCCATACCTCTCAACCTCTTACAAACTTTGAAAGATGACAGAGTAACGGGTTTTGCATTAGCAAGAATTTTCTGAAGTATATGAAAACTGAAACTCAAATTATTTCCGTTATTTTCTGACTTCATTCCTCAATGATTTGCCAGAAAAACAGTTTTTTTGAGAGACAGACGAAAAATATGAGACAAAAATCTGGACATTCTGTGAAAATCTGTACAGTTGAGAGATAAACCACCATAGTGTAACAGTTTTACCCTAACCCAACTAAAATAATGCAACAAGTATTATTTACCCTTAAAACCCTGCTTTCATGATACAGCATGATGCATCTTTAAAGAAAACTACATGTATACTGGCTAGCAGCATACTAATTGCTAAAATAAATACAACAAAAATAGTCAACATCAAGCAAACTTTATGTTTTGCACTCCTGAACAATAACAGACAGTTAACTTCTAGTGCTTACAGCTCTATCATCCAAACTTTACTTAAGGTAGCTGAGCGCACACAGTTTCTTTCAAGCCTGGGCCTGGCCTATAGATAAAGACAACTTAAACTTAACTGCCAGCAACACCCTGTACCTGCTCAGCAAGTACTTTAAAGTGAAACATAAACATTTACTAATATACTTTCTAATTTGTCAAGTTCAAATGCAAATGTTAACTTACCTCAATAATCTCATCACCAGAGTCACCACCACCATGCCAGGCAGTCATCAATGTCTCCTCAGTTTTTCAGCATTCAACAGTACTTCTTTAACTTAGTTAAACTATGGTACACACCTTAAGTTCGAAGAAAATTCTTCTCTCACCATCATCAGACCAGAGTCGCTCACTGCCACCATGCCAGGCAGTCATTCAGCTTCTTCTTCAAAATCAGAAAGGTCAGCAGTTTTATGGAAGTCAGGCAGGAGTTGAAGTTCAATTTAGTAAGTTCTTGTCTTCTTCTGCTGGGTGCAGTTAAGCTCCTCTGTGCGCCGCTCTGCTGTAGTGTGCTTCTGCTGCGCCTGTGTGCATTCATGTCACGAACCAACTCAGCCAAATGGAAAGCCACCTTGGCACCACTTGACTTTTGCTATTTCGTCCAACTTTACCTTCAGGAAGTTCCAGCAAATGTAGATTCCAGCCCAAAAGAACGTAACCAACAGGTTCCAGCCCAAAAACCCTCAACTGCTCCAAATTTCCTGCAACCAACTGCCCAAACCACCCCAATTGGGAGGGAAAACTGCAGACTTGGCGAACTTGGTGATTGTTACTTGGCTGACTTATCTCTTATTGCTTCTTTGTTTTTAACCTGACTGTCCTGCTAATGTATGGCTTTGTGAATATTGTGGGTTGTATGTTTGTGATAAATGGTGATGTATGGATTTGTTAAGGCTTATTTTGTTTTAGGTGCTGTAAAGGAAGTGTGGGTTTTTCATCCCTGCTAAAGTTGCTATGAAGATTTAATTTCTGGCAATTGTCAGGAGGGAGTGGTGGGGCAAGGAGTGAAATATGTATTAAGTGAACTGAGGTGTTTATTGAGGAGCTGCTATTAGTATTTTCTGTTTTTTACATTTGTTCAGATACTTATTTTATGGTGGTTCACCTGGTCACTGTAGCATTATTTTAACTGTAATCAGGAAGTGTCTTTCGAGTGAAAGGAGCAACTTATGGCATGGTTATCCTTCACTTTTCCTTATTGGTCTGTTTGCATTTTCACCAAAATGAATGAACCTGGTAATATGCAATGTCCCTTCTGTCCTCTAGCTTGTCAGATTATGTATTTATTGGACATTGGCTAAGTTTCAGATGTCCTTCAAGAATGCAACTGCAGTCATAACATATGGGTTGTCCTGCCTCAGGCAGCCCTCGGTCGGCCGAATTCCAAAGTCTGGGTCCGGCGTCGGCTGGTGTCGCCTCCTCTCCGACGTCACAATGGCTGGAGTATAAAGGCATTGGCCGACGCCATCTTCTTCAGTCTTTCTTGCCGCGCGGTGCCCGAAGCAGAAGCAGTTCGCAAGTGCCGGTCGGTCAGCTCCTGAGTTTTCAGTACCGAAGTCATCTAAAAGCTAAGTACCCCGTTGGGGAACATTTATTCTTGCCTCAGCCGATGTCAGAACAAATTGAAAAAGTTAATAATTGTTTGTCTTGTGGTAAACAAATACCTCATAAGGACTTCCATTCTCTCTGCCTTTCTTGCCTGGGCCCAGACCACGACGTCTCGGCCTGTGCTGCCTGTGCTTGCTTTAATAAGCGCACTCTCAGGCGCCGGGCAGAATTCGCCGAGAACTTTTTCGGTGAATCTTTTGCATATATCATGCCGTCGGATCAACCGACAACCCAATCTGCTAAAAAACGCAAGGACCGGGACCGACATCCTCGGCCCGCGTCCACTTCCGATGCTACTCTTAAACCCTCTGCTAGTGCTCCGGTCCCTTCGGAAGTGGTAAATCCACCACTCCAGGCCGACGACACAGCGTTAGCACGACCTTCGGTCTCAGAGATCTCTCCGGTGCCGGTTGTTGATTTTCCTCCGGAAACCGAAGTTCTGGATCTACCCGACACCATTTCTGTGGACAAGGTTACGCCTGCACGTGGGGCTGCTAGGCCCCCTGTTTCCATGTCCATCAAGGCCTTTGCACGTGCTAAGGCCGCCAGTCAGGCCAAGGCCCATCCTAAGCCTGCTACCCAGGCCCCTTCCTCTGATAAGCAGATCATGTCTCTGGCTGCAGATCTTATTTCCCTTATCAGGGGGACTCAGCCTCATCCGGAAAGGGGTTCACAGCCACCTGCAGAGAAAAGGCCTAGAGCTGAGCAGATGGACGACCTCTCTTCGGATGAAGCCTCTGGGGATTCTGACCATTCTGAAATATGCAATGTCCCTTCTGTCCTCTAGCTTGTCAGATTATGTATTTATTGGACATTGGCTAAGTTTCAGTTTTGTGCAGCCAACCGTTTTTGTTAAGAGTCCATTTTCTGTAGCTTTGGTTGTATTTTGAACTTGAGCTTGGTTATTGCTGCTACTTAATGTTAGATAAAGTCAGATGTTTGGTTGTTATAACTTTATTGATTTAATGGTTACATTTTTATGATTTGTGGAATACTTTTTAATTAAATATTACAAAACTATGCAGTAATTATTTGCTGTCATTATTCATCTACCTGTGTGCCACTCGAGATCTCTGGAAAGAGCTTTGGCTGAAACACTTAATTTAAGATTGCTTCCAGTGAAGGTTTTCTCTGATGTTACTCTATCTCCTTGTAATTACTTTTGTTCCAGTTTACCTATCCTTATTTTCCTGCTGAGTACCTTGTAGGAAACAGTGGTGAATGCAATTCAAGCTGCTCCTTTTGTTATTACCATGCTTACTTGCCTTGTTTTTAAGTGCAAAGTGCAGCTCACTATCCAACACACAAGTAACCATTCCCTTTCTAAATTAGGAATATTATTATATTCATTTAGTTTGTCCCTGACCATGTTAATTTAGTTACTTATTTTATTCAGGTATTTGTCTGATTAAAAACCCTTTAATCAACATAATTGGTCAGTGGTGCATCCATGTAAGAATTATCTATATCTATATCTATCTCTCTCTATATTTATATATATATATATATATATATATATATATATATATATATATATAAGCTGCGGTGGTACAGCGGTAGCGTTGTTGCCTCACAGCAAGAGGTTCTCCCGTTCGATTCTCATCTGGAGTGCCTTCTGTGTGGAGTCTGCATGTCCTCCCCACGGGCGAGTGGCCTCCGAAAGACATACGTGAATGGGCGTTGGGCTGGCAACTCGGCACCATAAAAATCTACTGCCAGTCATTAGCGGACCGGAGTTCCGCTGTGGCGACCCCTAACCGGGAAAAGCCGAAAAGACAAACAAATCTCTTTCACTCTCTCTCTCTATATATATATGTATATATATATATATATATATATATATATATATATATATATATATATATATATATATATATATTAATATTATATATACACACGTACCTATATATATATATATATATATATATATATATATATATATGTGTGTGTGTGTATATATATATATATATATATATATATATATATATATATATACACACACACACACATATCTATATATATATATATATATATATATATATATATATATATTTATATATGGATTCACTTTGAATCATCGAATGTTCAGAACATCGACGTTCTGTTCATCGAAACCAGAACATCGATGTTCAGAACATCGAAAATTCAGAATGAACTTTAAAAAAAAAAAAATCACAAACACTATGTTATGCAGGGCCCCCTGTGCCCCCCACACCCCCCCTACTTTAGTATTCCAACTCCGAGATTGCACTGCAGTGGGGTAAGGGAAATCTCCCATTTACCGCTATATGCGGTAGCACTAAACTGGAGGTTTCCCGTACCCTACCTGCAATGCCAACACTCAGATGGCACACACACACACACACACACACACACACACACACACACACACACACACACACACACACACACACACAGCATGCTGCATACACACCCAACATTCCACCGTCTCACTTACCTGGCACTTCCACTTTAAACCTTCGATGTTCTGGTCTTGATGATCAGAACTTCGATGTTCTGAACATTCGATGATTTAAGGGGAACCCATATATATATATATATATATATATATATATATATATATATATATATATATATATATATATATATATATATACACACACATATATGTATGTATACATACATACACACACACATATATATATGTATGTATACATACATACACACACACACACACACACACACACACACACACACACACACACACACACACACACACACACACACATATCATGTTAGATTAAAAAACACGTTTATATGCAGCATACAGCAGTTACAGAGCAATTTTCACTAACAAGATGATGACGGATATATGTTGCATTTGTCAGCCAATCTTGTACTTCCATCTTTCAGATTTGTTAGCACTGTTGCTGTGTCAGTTTTATGTTTCCAGTACTCATTCTACAGGCTTTTTCTTTTTACCTCTTTTTTTTCCCTTTTCTAATGAGTTGGTTTTATCTCCTTCCAACCCTGTGGTTGCATGTGCCACTGGTGTCATGAAGAGTCAAGTTAAAAAAAAAAAGACATGCATAACAACAAGAAAATTAAATTGGAAAGCACTGCTTTGAAATCTTGGGGTAGGAGACAGTGAAGAATATTATACCATGACCCTTCCAAAACGTGCACGCTGATTGGCCAGCGTGCACATTGTAAATCGAGTTATACTAATGGAAAAAGGTCCAGTCGCCCGGACTTTTTTCCATTAGTATAACTCTACTTAAAACACTGTCTGCTATGTAAAATGGGTTTAACATAGCGAGACAGCTTTAAAATAAGCAACGGAGATCTCCGTTGCTTATTTTAAAGCTGTCTCGTTATGCTAAACCCATTTAACATAGCGAGACAGGTTTTAAAAAAAAAGCAACGGAGAAAGCAAGATCTCCGTTGCTTTTTACTGTTCGCTATGTTAAATGGGTTTAACATGGCGAGACAGTTTTAAAATAAGCAACGGACATCTCCGTTACTTATTTTAAAACTGTATCGCTATGTTAAACCCATTTAACATAGCGAAAACAGTAAAAAAAAAGCAACGGAGATCTTGCTTTCTCCATTGCTTGCCACAGCTCTGATGTACTGCGCAGGCGCCAGTACATCAGAACTGCCGCGGATGCCAGACATCTGCGGAAGGGCAGTAAACAGGCATTATACTATGCCATTATTTAAGAAAAGTAATAGTTTCTTTTCTTAAATAATGTCATGGTATAATAGCAATAACCCACGCCTGGGTGTGGGTAATGCTGTATTTACCCACGGTTGGCTTTGTAAATCCAGCATTACCCACACCCAGGTGTGGGTTATTGCTATATTATTTCACAAACAATATAATGAATGATTTAAAGCAGCCTTCCTAAGCAGGAAATGCATTCAAAAACAAAAGTGAAGAATCTTAAGAGCTGATGGAGGTTTAGGAATGCTACGCTGGTGGGTTATGCGAGATCTGTAGGTTAAGACTTCAGAAAGGGAACAAGGTGGTCATTATCCTGCCATCAGAGTCCATGTTTGGGTGTGAATGTGCTACTTTTGAGCTTTGTTCATATGAAATGATATATTGGCAATTTCAGTGCTAGAAAGCAAGCTTTCTGCAGTTTGAATCTCTGCCCTTTCTTGTCTCATTCACTTTTAGGGCCTTACTTTCTTGCCCATTATCACTTAAGTCACTATAAAAAAAAAATCACCACTAGGAACTGTTGCAGGAAACATTTCTTACCTGTCATCATGAAATGGTTATTCACCCTTTGGCCATTCTTTGGAATTGTGTAAATTGGCAGGTACAAGTACATTTTTGAAAAACAGAGAAGTACTCCTGGATTTCTTTGCTTTTTGTTGTCTTGTGAGCAGTTTTACAGTGTCTGCATTTTTGGCAGTTTGCAGGGTTACAGTAAATGGTCTTATCACTGATTGACTTGCTCCTTTTATTTGGATTCTTTCCTTTCCTAGGTGCAGTCTCCTAGCAAATGGTTTAGATACTTGTATGTTTTAAGGGAGCCTCTGGCTTGCTCCTAATAGCAGCAGTCTCAGGACCTGAAAGGGGAGAGTGGCGGCATAGGCATATCATGCCTAAAAGAGATTCATAGATCTGTAAAACCCTAAGTAACTGCTGTTCCACCTTTAAAAAGCAAGCAGGTATTGTCATTTTATGCAGTGTTGAAAATGAAGGAAAAATTAGCCAAGTCTCTTGGACATCATCCTACTAAACTGCTGAATGTATGGTATTAAGATTGAGCTGCATATGAAGAACAATGCAGTGACCTTTGTTTAAATTATATTTCTGCTGCTGAAGGAGTCAGATTTAGATAGCTGGGGAAGAAAAGTAATGTAACGCACATTTTCTAATGAGGTTAATAGGTTCCTTATGAATCACAAGTGCCCATTTTGATTGTGTGTCATGTTTTTTCTTTTTATTCAGTTTATTTGAATGCATTATGCTGTATTGGCAGGGATGAACTATTACCGCAACATGTAAAGCATCCTGTCCAAACACGTTTGATAGATGGTTAAATGTTGGTGGCTTGGGGAATAGTCATTAGATCCTTGTTATTTTGTTGCCAGACCTCTGATACATTAGTTCATTGTGACTGATGTCCTTGACTCCGGTGGATAAATTAACAGAGCAGTGATGGTTGACAAGGACTGATTAGTAATCCTGCATCTGTGCTAAATTGTAAACTCTACCAGATAAATTGCCTACTAAAGAGGATGGAGAATGCATGTTGAAAGAATTAGGGATGATCATTTTCCTACTTCCTTTGTGTTAGCGGCTTTCTAAATGTTGCTTGGATCATAAATATTTGTCTGCTTCAGACATCCAGTGTTAAGAGTGGAGCATTTTCAGCAGCTGTGCACAAATGATACTGGAAAATTGACCTTATTAATTTCCTGCTTGAGTAATTGCAAGATATTCGCTTATTTCTTTGGAGGTGTTTACAGTACAAAGCAGTTTGTTTCATTAAACTGACACAGTTTTGTTTGCCAGTCTTTCTTATTTTTCTTGGCTCCTATAAGCTACACCCAGTGCATGTCCTCATCCACAAGTTGTACTGAACCTAGCTTAGTCACCCTTGCAGTAACTGTGACCCATGTTTGGGGCTGGTGAGGAGAATGAGACACCTTGGGTTGTATTATACTACTGCGAAGAAATGTTTTCATGTAATTTCAACTCCCTGTGCTCATGCAGAAACACCCTGTCAGTGGAGCATGCAGTGGGCATCAGTGCTGTACCAGCCATCATTTCCTCAAGAAGCTGATGTCAGTAGGCCTGCCCTGCCCAGAGTGACATTGATTGCTTCCCTGGTCTCCATCATGGAGACCTGACTGTATGGTATGAGCATGCCCCAAAAATGTACATCTCCTCCACCAGGATGGGTATGCCCATTCTCCCCTCTTGCTCAGTCAAGCAGCAGAATTGTTATTCAAATTCTGGTTATCTGGGCTATATTAAGGGTTTTATTTTTGTACGTCACTGGCATAGACCCATCTCTGTCTTTTAAAGGAAGCAGAAACCTTGCTAAATCTCTAAAATTCAGAAAGTCCTGGATAACATGTTTACAGGTCTGAGACATGGGTATCCAGAATCTTGAGATGTTAAATATAGAAATCATGTGACTGAAAATAGGGCTGTGTCTATTTTATGAGTGTTATAAATGGAATATGTCATGTGACATACAGCTAGACTTAACTGTCACTTTAGATTTTTTTTTTCCTTAACAGTTGTTGGATGACTCAGGATTTTTGATGTTGCTCAGTACACAGCTACATCTTGCAGAAGTCATTTAGGCTTGAAGAATGTTCGTTAAATCAGCTCATTGCTTTAACTACTTGTACCATACTTAACCCTTAGCAATGTATTATATTCCACTAATTTATAAATGTCCAGCCCCATATTTTAATCTGTGTCTAACTGGGGTATTAAGCCTTTGAACACCTACTTGTAAGCCCAGTAGCTTCCCTAGGGAATGGTTTATTTAGCTGGAGTAAAAATGATTCTGCAGCCAAGTGAATGTATAAGAACTGTGCCATTCTCTTCAGTCAAAGCTGAAGAGTAATATTTTTTACCACTGTTTAATTGTAACAAGCTGGAATATCAGATTTTAGCAATGTTTGGGATTGGAATAAATGTAGGTGCAATTAAAAGCTTCCCTGTGAAAACCTTTCTCATTAGAAATATATTTATTTGGTGATAATACAACACATTTTTCAATTTTCAGAGCCAGTGCATGAAAGTAAATCTCAGTGGTTTGTATCATTAAGTAAATAAATATGCACTGAATTTTAGCATTCTGATTAAGGATGCTTGAAAGCAGATTTTTGTTTTTTGTATGTGAATGTGTGTGCCTTCGTTGAAGGCTGGCCTTCGGGCTGGCACCTCGGCACCGTAAAAATCTACTGCCAGTCATTAGCGGACCGGAGTTTCGCTGTGGCGACCCCTAACCGGGAAAAGCCGAAAGAAGAAGACGCATATACACAGCTAACCCTAATTTGTCTTTTCATCTGAGACTTCTCATCTTCTTTTTGTGAATGATTTAAAACTGTATAGTACATCAGCTGATGAACTGAATGCACAACTGCAAGTGGTCAAAACTTTTTCAGATGATGTAAGAATTTAATTTGGTGTTGATAAATGTGCAAAAGCAACCTTTAAGTCAGGAAAGCTGCAGCACCAAGACAACATTAGCCTGGGAGATAAATGCGATATAAAAGAACTTGAGCAAGAAGGAGTGTATAAATATTTGGGCATTGATGAATGATCAACAATAAAACATGAACAAATGTGAATAAAACTTAGTAAGGAATATTTTAGAAGACTAAAATTAATACTGAAAACTGCATTGATATCTAGGAACAAAGTCCAATCTATAAAGCACTTTGTTCTTCCTGTCCTAACTTACAGTTTTGGAGTGACTTGACTGGCTCCAAAAGGTGTTGGTAAGCATAAAGTATCCTTCTTGTTTTCCTGTGATGCTTCATGATTATCAAATGATTAATAAAAATCAGTGTATACCAAGACTATATATTTCCCATTCTGAAGGAAGTATGGGCCTCCTTTAAATTGATTGCATGTATAGATCAGCAGTTGTAGGACTGCATACATATATGCTGATCTCACAAGACCCAAATGTAGTGAAAGTTTTAAAACATGAGGAGAATTAAGTCCAAGATGACTTCCCTGCTTAGTTTAGCAGAACAGTATCAGTGGCAAGCAGGAATGGAAATAAAACCAGACATAGGTAAAAATCAGGCAGCAAATGAATGTGTCAAAAAACAAAAAAGTATATAATATGGTGAATGATCATATGAGAAGGCAAGAAGTATGGAAAATGCATAAATATAGCTGGAAGAATGGAAAACTCTTGGAACAACCTCATGTTGATCAGGATCGAATGCGAGATAAGTTAAGGAGAGGTGAATTTAAACCAAAACACGAAGGGTTAATATTTGCGCCCCAAGTTAGTGGACTACGTGCAAGTTGGTTTACAAAGTCCATTGAACATATGCGAGAAACAGATAAATTTAGATTTTTGTAAAACAAAATTGGAAACAGTCGTATATCTTGTTGCTGGTTGTATTATACTAATGGCAGAAGGACTGTATACTGAAAGGCATAATAATGTGGCAAGACAGTTGCATTGGGGATTGTGCAAACATTATAATATTGAAGTAGATGAAAAACATTGGGAACATGAGCCACAAATCATTGTAGAAAATGATGAAGTTTATATCACATAGGATCACCTATTTCCAACAGTTCAAAAAACAGATGTGAGAAAACCAGATATAGTAGTCCATGAAAAGAAGACAAAAGTAGCATTAATCATTGAAATTGCTATACCCAGTGACTACAATGTCTTACATACAGAAAGATACAAAGCTATATAATACCAGGATTTTCAGGCAGAAATGAGTGCAATGTGGAAGTAGGATACCCACACAGCTCCAATAGTAGTAAGTGCAATGGGTCTTATAAAAAAGAATTTACAGTCATACTTAGATATGTTACTTATACATATAACTCCATATCAATTGCAGAAGGAGTCAGTACTGGGAACATTGCAGGTGCTGCGAGGAGCACTTTTGGCTAACATCAAAGACTGAAACAGTGCTAATTTCATAAACTTTAATCATACTTTGACTTAGGAATGGGATCCATTCACATTATGGTATTAGAAGCCCAAAATATTTAGAGAAATTAAAGAAGGAAGTAACCTTAAGCGTTTGAGACTTGTCTTGAATCAATTTGTTTTATGTGCTTCATCTTACAAATGAATGTTCCAGAGCCACTGATGTTTGAGATGCCTGTAGTACGTTTATGGGAATCGTGTGTATATATTAAATACATTTGCCATTTTAAGCATTATGTGATTGGTTTGCTATCTTTAAATGACCATTTAAGTCATTTGTAAAGGTACTTTCCTAATTGCCACTTTCTTGCCTGCCCTGTACATACAATGATTTTCATCTAATTCAGGTAGTAGCTGTGCCTTGAGGGGAGTGTTATAAGTTCATCTGTTTTAGGATACGAGTGTGGAGCTGATCAAATAAGATGTTCTTCTTGATGTTCATCGTGTTTCACTGTTGCAGTCATCACTGTAGGGTTCTTCCTGCCAGCAGGCAGCCCTCGGTCGGCCAGAATCCCAAAGTCTGGGTCCGGCATCGGCTGTGTACTCACCCTCCCTGACGTCAATGCCCCAGGGGTACAAAGCTCCCAGCCGACACCATGTTCCCCAGTCTTTCTTGCCGCGTGGTGGAAGCAGTTCGCAAGTGCCAGTCAGCTGATTCCTGTTATTTTTAGTGCTACATTCCGAAGACATTTTTTCTTGCTCCAGACCGATGTCAGAAAAAGTTAATAATTGTATTTCATGTGGGAAGCAAATACCTCATAAGGATTTTCACTCTTACTGTATTCCTTGTCTAGGCCCTGACCACGACGTAGCTAGTTGTCGGTTTTGTGCTAGATTTGATCAACGTACTGTTAAACGGAGATACGATTTTGCCTTTCACTACTTTGGGAGGCGATTTAATTATAACATGTCGGACATGCTTCCGACTACCTGAGTTCATAAAAGGCGCAAGGATAAGGATAGGCCTCCGAGGTCCAAATCAGACAACAGTTTGCAATTAGCCAGCTGCCAGTTCGGCCGTCGTCAGTGAGGCGCTTTCGCAGCCCCAGTCATCGACCATCACAGAACCGCTTGCTGAAACGGACTCCCACGAGGAGCCAACTAGGCCTTTGAATACTACAGGTGCAGGACCTTCGGATAATGCTCCCTCGGATGGGTCTGGAGCCTCTGTGCAGGTACTGGCTTCTGAGGGGGTTTTCAGGCCTACGCAGCTTCAGGTAAAGGCAAAGACTCCTTCTAAAACAAAGACTCAAGCCCAGGCCTCCTCTGATCCGGGACCTAAATCTCAAAAACAAATGTTTAAAATTGCGGAGGACTTGCTAACTATGATTAGGGGTTCACATCCCCCACCAGACAAAAGGCCAAGACAAGAATTGGATTATGAATCCTCCAATCAGGCATCTATCTCTTCAGTGTCTTCCTCTGAACAGGATTATACTTTCCCTCCTTATGAGGAGTCTGATGCTGAAGAATTCATTCCTTCAGCTTCTCCTCCTGAGGATTATTCTTTTGGGGAAACTTTACATGACATGAGGGAACATTTTCACTGGGAAGGACAGGAGTACTCTGAATCTAAGAGAAGGCTTAGGGATTTCCTTCTTCTTCCCCAACACAGACCCCTGGCTATTCCTCCTATTTTGGATATTGTGGATGATGTCTTTTCTGAGTCTAATTTAACTCCTGACTCCTTTCCTCCGGCCCCTGCTAAGCCTGATAGATATTACAGAGTCCCTAACTCCCACCAGTTTCTATTTAAAAATCCTACTGCTGATCCAGAAACCATTTCTCAGGGTCCTAAGGGTGTTAAGGCCGCCACTGCTAAGAACCCTATTCCGTCAGATAAGGATTCTAGAGCTTTGGAGAGATGGGGCAAAAAAGTGTATATTTCTGCTACTTTTATCTATTAGGGCTTTAAATTGTCAATTTCATATGTTGAAATATCAGCAATACCTTTTGTCTGTTATGAAACAAAAACTGTGTACCATTTTTGCATGTGCAGACAATAAGGAATTACAATATTTGATGCATGCTACTGAGCAGGTGGGGAAACATACCTTACACTGTGGTTTTGATGCTTTGGAGGCCTCTTGCAGGGCAGCTGCCACTGGCATTGTCATTAGAAGGCATGCTTGGTTAAAGGAACAAAATTTGCCTGATCAAGTGAAAACAAAATCACTGGATGCTCCTGTTCAACTTAATGTTTTGTTTGGGTCTAAGGCTGAAGAGGTTATAAAGATAATGGAGGATAAGGCAAAATCCATGCAAACGGTTAAGGATTTCTTACAAGTTCAGCCTCCTAGATTTAGCAGAAATTTGCCAGCTAAAACTTGGTCCTTTCCCAGCTCGGACAGGCCTCAGAGGGGTAGATATAGGTGCCCCAGAGGGAGGGCCCAAGCACAGACCTCTTATAGACCTAGACAGTGGAGTGCTTCCACCCCCAGGGGTGGAGAAGATAGGTCTCAACCTTATAGAAAACAGGCTCAGTGATTCCCCCTGCATGGCTCCAGGAACCTCTCTCCTGGAAGCTCCTCTGGGAGGAAAACTTTCTCTTTTTCTCCGAAATTGGACTTGCGTAACCCAAGACAAGTGGGTTCTGGATGTAGTTTTAAGAGGTTACAAATTCCACTTTCACACCTTACCAAAACCAAACGGATGGCCAGACCTACCAAAAACTCAATGGGCAGAGGCATTAAAACAGGTGAGGTCCCTCATGGCTATGAGGGCCATAGAACTGGTTCCAAATTCAGAGACGGGACAAGGCTTTTATTCAAGACTCTTTCTAGTTCCCAGAAAGCAAAATACTTGGAGACTCATCCTGGATCTGTCAGTCTTAAATACTTTCCTGGAGATACCAAAGATCAGTCTGCAGCAGCTCCTGCCAATGTTGAACAAAAATGCATGGATAGTGACATTGGATTTAAAGGAGGCTTACCTACACATTCCTATCAGACAGGAGTGGAGAAAATACCTTAGGTTCAAGGCAGGCTCGAAACATTACCAATTCTCTGCACTGCCCTTTGGCTTGTCTACTGCGCCCAGGGTCTTTACCAAGTGCCTGGCACCAGAAGTAGCTTACTGCAGACTCAAGGAAATTCAAATTTACCCTTATCTGGATGACT
The DNA here is from genome assembly GCF_019279795.1 of Protopterus annectens. Taxonomy (NCBI): domain Eukaryota; kingdom Metazoa; phylum Chordata; order Ceratodontiformes; family Protopteridae; genus Protopterus; species Protopterus annectens. Next base: position 186,515,456 of record NC_056734.1, read on the forward strand.
GCCTTATTCAAGCAGACAGCAAGGACATTTTACTCCAGCACCTGGAATTTGTTCAGAATCTACTCAAGTACCTGGGATTCACTGTGAACGTAAAAAAGTCAAATTTGACACCCACTCAAGAGATGACTTTCCTGGGTGCTCTTTTAAACACAACAACCCAGATGGCATTCCTGACATCAAAAAAACAACTACAGCTGGCTTCAACTTTCAAAAGCCTGGCGTTGATGTCTCACCTAACTGCAAGGAAATTCCTGCAGGCTTTGGGTTACATGGCTTCCTGTATCCTACTCATACCATATGCAAGACTGCATATGAGGAAGATATAATGGTACCTAAAAAGCGTATGGTCCCAGCATTGTCACAGTCTGGAAACACTGATTTCTGTCTTGCCTTGCCTACTAAAAGAATTCCATTGGTGGGCCATGACATGTTTTCAAAACAAAGGGAAAGCCTTCAGTCTACCTCCAGCCTACCAAGTGATAACCACGGACGCCTCGGATTATGCATGGGGAGCCCACTTGCAGGGGAAAGGCCTGCAAGATTTTTGGACAGAGGATCAGAAGCATCTTCATATCAATTTAAAAGAGATGTTAGCTGTGCAGAATGCCCTCTTGGCTTTCAGGGATCTTTTACAGCCAGGGCAGCTACTGATATGGACAGACAACACCACAGTTATGTGGTACATAAACAAGCATGGGGGTTCACACTCCTACCCCCTTTGCAGACTAGCCATGACTCTATGGAACACAGCACTAGCTTGCAAAGTGGACCTACAAGCTCAATTCCTGCCAGGGAAACAAAACACTCTGGCAGAGACAGTCTGAGCAGGAACCTATCAGACCCACACGAGTGGATGCTAAACACCCAAATATTCAAGATGATTACAGAAGCCTGGGGCTGCCCGGACATAGATCTATTTGCATCTCCCCACAACTAACAGTTACAGACTTTTTGCACAAGGACATATCACAAGCTAGCATGGAAAGTGGATGCTCTCTCATTCAGTTGGAGGAACCTCTCGGGGTATGCCTTTCTACCACTACCTCTTCTACCAAGGGTGTTATTAAAAATAAAACAGGACAAACCAAAGCTGATCTTACTAGCCCCGAATTGGCCTCAACAATTTTGGTACTCAACACTGATAAATCTATCCCAGGAGCCTCCTTGGATTCTACCTCAGATTCCAAATCTTTTGTCTCAACATCAGGACCAGGTCCTGCACTCTCATATCAAAACTCTCAGCCTGGTAGCCTGGCGTATTCAGGGTCTATGATTAATCCTACCCTTTCCAAACAGGTCACGGATGTTATCTTAGAAGCCAGAAGGCCTAGCACTAGGAAATCTTATGAAGGTAAATGGAAGAGATTTTGCACCTGGATGCATGCTCAGGAATTAGATCCTCACATTCCAAATATTCCATTGATTTTACATTACCTAACAGATATGTTGCATAAGGGTTTATCTTTTTTCTCCATAAAAATACATGCCTCAGCTATCTCTGCACATTATAATACAGACCCTCCAAATTTTTCACATCCACTTCTGAAACAATATCTCAGAGGAGCAAAGAATTTAAGGCCCCCTAGGACATCACCCATTCCTTCCTGGGACCTCAATTATGTCCTGGAAAAACTTACTCTGCCTCCTTTTGAGCCTGCTGCCACATCTGATATAAAGTATTTATCATGCAAGACTGTTATCCTACTGGCTTTAACTTCAGCCAGGAGAGTCTCGGAGTTACAAGCGCTCATGGCCATGGAACCTTACATTATTTTTATCAAGACAGGGTTTCTTTGAGGACTAACCCTACTTTCATGCCTAAAGGGGTTTCTAAAGTGGCTTTAAATCAAACTATTCACCTGCCAACTTTATTCCCTAATCCACAAAATAAGGGGGAGAGGATCTTGCATTCTTTGAACATGCACAGGCAGCTTCGCTTTTACCTGGACAGAACCAAGGGTATCAGGAAAACTGAACAACTGTTTGTTTATTATGCAACACATTCCCAAGGCAAAGCTATTTCAAAACAGACCATTTCTAAATGGATTGCTCATGGAATCAGATTTTGTTACTCTCATCGTGGAAAGCAAATCCCAGGAAAAATTAGGACACACACTACCAGAGCTGCTGCTACTTCAGCTGCCTTTCTCAGGGGAGTCCCTACCAAAGATATTTTGGAAGCTGCAACTTGGAGTTCAGTGCATACTTTCTCTAAGAACTATAATCTCCCTCTTTATTCTAAGTCTAGGGCGGGCTTTGCTTCTGCAGTCTTACAAGGCCTTCTAGCCGCCCCTTCTACTCAATAACCACCTCTCTTTATTTCAGCTTTGGGATTCAACCCTACAGTGATGACTGCAACAGTGAAACACGATGAACATAGTACAGTTGTGTACACTTACCATAAATGTAGATGTTCGAGTGTCTTCACTGTTGTAGTCTGGGTTACCCACCCTCCTGTCCCCTCTTATACTTTTATTGGTGTGGTTCCCTGCTTCACCCTTCTTCTGAGGTGTATTTGCTACAGGGTATGGGGTTTGTTGTATGTTACATTTTTGTTTTACTTTTAGCCTTTACTTTTGGGCACCTGACATCTGGGGCAAGAAAAACTGGAGAACATGGCGTCGGCTGGGAGCTTTGTACCCCTGGCGCGTTGACATCCGGGAGGGTGAGTACACAGCCGACGCCGGACCCAGACTTTGGGATTCTGGCCGACCGAGGGCTGCCTGCCGGCAGGAAGAACCCTACAGTGATGACTGCAACAGTGAAGACACTCGAACATCTACATTTATGGTAAATGCACACAACTGTACTTTTCACTGTTGCGGTCATCACACTTGAGTTATCCTGCCAGGGGTAGCCCTCAGTCGGCCCGAATACCAGAGGCTTAGTATTTCTGCTTCGGTCGCTGTCGCTTCAGGACTGACGTCAGGTCGTCAGTGGTATAAAAACAGGCAGCCAATGCCATTACATTAGTCTTTCTTGCCGAGGAGCCTGAAGCAGAAGCAGTTCGCACGAGTGCCAGTCGGCCGCTACCTGAGTTTTTGTTTCTGAAATTGAATCATCTTGAAGTCTTCTAAAGCTAAGTACCCCATTGGGGATCTTTTTTCTTGCTCTAACTGATGTCAGGAAAAAGTTAATAATTGTCTCGCCTGTGGAAAGCAAATACCACACCGAGATTTCCATTCTTACTGCGTCACCTGTTTAGGCCCAAACCACGACGTAACTTGCTGCAGGTTCTGTGCTTTGTTCAACACCCAAACTATTCATCATCGGGACTTATTGTAGCTAAATACTTTCGTTCTCAATCTCCGTATTATGAAATGGCTTTGGTAAGCCATTTGACTACTGATCTTCCGAAAAAACGTAAGGATAAAGACAGAGACAGACCGCACAGGTCCAAAACTGCTGACAACACTTCCGTTAAGCTAGTTGCCAGTTCGCCGTTACTCAGCGAGGTGCTTTCACAGCCTCTGATGCCTGCATCGATGGATTTACAGGCCACTACCGAGATCCATTCGGAGTCCGGTATGCTGCGAGACTCTTCTTTGACTACGGAACCTATGTATGTCTCTACCTTGGATGGGTACGGAGCCGCTGTGCAAGCACCGGCTTCTGAGGAAGGTCTTCGCTCTACCGATATTCGACACAAACCAATGACTTAATTCACATCTTCAGTTCTTTCTAAAACTTCTGAGTTTCTAAGGCCAAGAGTACGAGCTACGCCTAAAAAACGATGATCCAATCTCAAGCGCCTGCTTCCTTGCTACAATCACAGATGCTTAAAATGGCAGAAGACCTGATCATGTTGATTAGGGGAAACCATCCTTCCCCTGGTAAAAGAAAAAGAGGCTTGTCCCCAGCAGCTTTATCTGACAAAGAGTCTGACGATTCTGAGGTTTTTGAGTATGAAGACGTGCCCTTAGCTGCCTATGTGGTTTCAGATGCAGAGGAATCCATTCCTTCTGCCGCCCCTCCAGAGGATTTTTCTTTTGGTGAAACCCTACATACTTTGAGAGAGCATTTACATTGGGAATGCCAGGATTATCCTCAGTCCAAAAAAAGACTCGGGGAATTTTTAGACTTGCCACAGCATAGACCCTTAGCTATCCCTCCTGTTCTGGATGTTGTGGATGATGTCTTTATGGAGTCCAGTCTAACTCCCGATCTGCTCCCAGGAAACCTGACAGGTACTACAGAGTCCCTGACTCCCACAAATTTCTTTCCAAAAATCCTACTGCTGTCCCAGAGGTCATCTCCTAAGGACCTAAAGGAATAAAAGCAACTACAGCTAAGAATCCCACCCCCTCGGACAGGGACTCCCGAGCTTTAGACAGATGGGGTAAAAAGTATACACCTATGCAGCTCTTGCCATTAGAGCATTAAATTGTCAGTTCCACATGCTGAAATACCAGCAACATACTATAGAATTTATTAAGGAAAAATTATCTACCTTCCCTGACTGTGCAGAAATATAGAATTACAGGAGCTTATGCACTCTGCAAGCCAAGTCAGCAAGCATACCCTGCAGTGTGGGTTTGATGCCCTAGAAGCATCTTGCAGGGCAGCAGTCACAGGTTCTGTGCTCAGAAGGCATGCCTGGCTTAAGGAGCAGACCTTGCCAGACCATGTCAAATCAAAATTATTGGACGCACCTCTGAACAAGGACAATCTGTTTGGCACCAAAGCAGAAGAGGTTTTAAAAAAGATGGAAGAAAAAGCTAAGTTTTTTTTGCAAGTGCAGCCTCCAAGATTCAGTAGGCATTGCCCCTCAAAACATTGGTCTTTTCCAATCCCTTCAAGGCCACCTCAAACTAGACCTAGGGGAAATAGACCCCCCCCCCCAGATTACAGTCTCAGGGTATGCAGAGATCTAAGCAATGGAGTACCTCCACTTCTAAAGCAGGGAGTGCTAAGCCACCCCCTTATGGAAAGAATTTACAGTGACTTCTCAATTCCTCTCCTCACCTCTGCCCAATTGCTCATGCCCCTAGGAGGAAAACTTGCCCACCATGTAAAATACTGGACCTCCATCACCAAAGATCGATGAGTCCTTAACATAGTATCCCGGGGGTACAAATTTGATTTCCACACGTTGCCAATCCCAAAAAGGTTCCCAGACCTTCCTACAAACCAGTGGGCAGAGGCACAAAACCAAGTTCAGACCCTGTTCTCCATAAGGGCAATTCAGCCTGTTCCTGCAGAACAGATAGGCCAAGGTTTTTATTCCAGACTTTTCCTGGTACCCAGAAAAGAAGGCCCTTGGTGCCCAATCTTAGATCTATCCATTCTGAACACCTTCCTGGTGGTACCAAAATTCAAAATGCTCACCGTACAGCAGGTTCTCCCTATGCTGTCCAAAGATGCCTGGTTAGCCACTCTAGATCTAAAGGAGGCCTGTCAGCACATCCCAGTCAGGGAGTCCTGCAGGTAATATCTATGTTTCAGGTCAGGGCCTATGCATGATCAATTCTCTGCACTTCCCTTTGGCTTATCCACTGCTCCCAGAGTTTTCATAAAATGCTTGGCTCCAGCCATTGCCTATTGCAGGCAGAGAAATATTCAAATTTACCCGTACTTGGACGATTGCCTGATTCAGGCAGACAGTCAGGAAAAGCTGTTGCAGCACCTGACATTTGTAAAGGACCTTTTAACCTCCCTGGGGTACACTATCAATGAAAAGAAATCCAAATTTGTCTCCAGTCAAAAAATTGTATTCCTGGGAGCAAGCTTGGACACAGCAATCCCAGATGGCATTCCTTACTCTAGAAAAACAAACCTATCTGACCAGCTACTTCTCTCATATGGCCACCAAAACCCAGTTATCCGGAAGGAAAATCCTGCAAGCTGTAGGGTTCATGGCCTCCTGCATTCTACTAATTCCCTATGCCAGACTGCATATGAGAAAACTTCAGTGGTACTTAAAAAGTCTTTAGTGCCAACATTCTCAGGACCTGGAAACTATCAGACCTATGACACCTTGTCTAAGGAAGTAGTTCCTTTGGTGGGTAGCTGTATGCAACCACAACAAGGGACTTTCCTTTACACAACCCCACACCGCACAGACCCTAACCACAGATGCATCAGGCTTTGCCTGGGGTGCACATCTGGATGGCAGGTGCATTCAGGGCACCTGGAGCCCAAATCAAATTCATCTGCACATCAGCCAAAAGGAGATGGTAGCTGTTCAGCATGCTCTGACAGCTTTCAGATCCCTGCTCTCTCCGGGGCCCCTACTAATCAAAACCGACATCATCAACAAGCAGGGGGGGACCCACTCTTACCCACTCTGCAGGCTAGCCATGACCATCTGGAACACGGCCTCAGCCATGAATATTCACCTGCAAGCTCAATTCCTGCCAGGCAAACAAAACTCTCTGGCAGACAACTTAAGCAGAAATCTCCTAGACCCACATGACTGGCAATTAAACCACAACACCTTCAGCCATGTGACCCATGAATGGGGTACCCCAAAGATGGACCTATTTTCCTCCCTCTGCAACCACCAGCTCAGCAAATTCTGCACCAGGGATCCTCATAGCAAGGCCTGGAAAGTGGATGCCCTATGGTTCCAGTGGGCAAACCCCTCTACCTCTTCTTACAAATATTACTCAAGATAAGGGAGGAAAGACCAAGGGCAATCCTGATTACCCCACACTGGCCGCCCCAACACTGGTACCCACTACTGCACAGTCCGTCACCTCCATGGCACCTTCCACAGATCCCAGCTTTCCTGACTCAGCAGGAGGAACAGTTTTTGCATCCACAATTGCAGACCCTTAACCTCACAGCCTGACTTATTACTTGACCTTTCCTCCAGTGGCCAGCCTAAGCAAACAGATAATGGATGTCATACTGAAGCCAGACAACCCAGTACTAGAAAATCCTATGCTGACAAGTGGAAAAGGTATTGTTCCTGGATCCGGACTAAAGGAGCAGACCCAGCACAGCCCTCCTTACCTCTCATCCTGGATTACCTAGCAGACCTATTCCACAGGGGCCTATCCTTCTCTTCCATTAAGATCCATGCCTCTGCCATCTCTGCTCATTACAGCACTAAGCCACCTCTCTTCTCGCACTCTCTCATCAAGCAGTTCCTGAAAGGGGCTAACAACTTAAGGCCACCAAGAAAAGCCCCTACCCCAGCTTGGGACCTTAATTTAGGTTCATAGGTAGATACTGGGCTATCTGCCCGAAGGCATATATTAGTCCAGCCACGTTGTGCGGTATTCACCGCCCCTTTGGTTAGTTCCCTAGGCCCTTGATCTAGCAGCTAGTACCCTTGGTCCCTGTCTAGTAGAGTTTTTTGTTGGAAAAGCTCACGCTTAACCCCCTTTGAGCCTGCAGCATCGGCAGAGTTAAACTTCCTCTCTTGGAAAATAGCCTTGCTTCTGACCATCACTTCAGCAAGAAGAGTGTCTGAGCTACAAGCACTTATGGTTGTGGAACCCTTCACTGTTTTTCATGCTGACAGGGTCTCCCTGAGGACTAACCTAACTTTCATGCCTAAAGTGGTGTCCAGTGTGGCTCTCAATCAATCTGTCCATTTCCCCACATTTTCCCTAATCCTCAAAATAAAGGGGAAAGGATCCTGTACTCTTTAGATTTGCACAGACAGCTCAGATATTAACTGGATAGGACTAAGCCCTTTAGGAAATCTGACCAGTTACTAGTCAGCTTTGCACCAGGGGCAGAGGGCAAGGCCATATCAAAGCAAACCATCTCCAAATGGATAGCACACTGTATCCATTTCTGTTACAAACACTATGGGAAACCACCCCCTCAGGGGGTCAGAACACATTCCACTAGGGCAACTTCAACCTCTACAGCCTTTCTCAGAGGAGTCAGTACCAGAGACATTCTGGAAGCTGCAACTTGGAGTTCTGTTCATACCTTCACCAAGCATTGCCACCTGCCTATCTTTTCAAAATCCAGGGTGGGCTTTGCAACCACAGTCGTGCAGGGTATTCTAGCCAGCCCCAACTCTTCTTGACTGCCGCCACCCATTCTTCAGCTTTGGGAATCAACCCAAGTGTGATGACTGTAACAGTGAAACATGAAGAACATAGTACAGTTGTGTACACCTACTATAAATGTAGATGTTCGAGTGTATTCACTGTTGCAGCCCTGGATGTTCTTCGTATTTCACTGTTGCAGTCATTACGTTTGGGTAATCTGCTGGCAGGATGCCCTTAGTCGGCCTGACAAAGTCTTGGGTCCTGAGTCGGTTGCTGTCCCTTCTTCCATCACGTCAGGTCATTGGGGGTATAAAACATGCAGCCGATTCCTTTACATCAGTCTTTCTTGCCATGCTGTGCCCGAAGCAGAAGAAGTTTGCAAGTGCCGGTCGGCCGACTCCTGAAATTGTCATTTTCGAGTTTCAGAACCGACGTCTTCAACTTAAAGCTAAGTACCCTGTTGGGGAAATGTTTTCTTGCTCCTTACTGATGTCAGTAAAAGTTATTAATTGCATTACTTGTGGAAAGCAAATACCTCATAAAGATTTTCATTCGTACTGTATTCCTTGCCTAGGCCCTGACCACGACGTACCTTGCTGTTGGTTTTGTGCTTTATTTAATCAGCGCACTATCCATCGTCGGTACATTTTTGCCTCTAAATATTTTGGTTCTCAGTTTAATTATCCAGAAATGTCATCGGTTAGCCATCTGACTACTGAGATTCCGAAAAAACGCAAAGATGAAAACAGAGACAGGCCGCCGAGGTCCGAAACTGCCGACGACGCTTCTCCTAAGCCATTCGTCAGTACTCAGTGAGGTGCTTTCGCAGCCCCTGATACCCACTGCTTCTGATTTGCAGGCCTCTACTGAGACCCATTTGGAGTCCGGTATGCAGCGCAATACTTCACCTATGGAACCCGCGGATGTCTCTACCTTGGATGGGTCCAGAGCCGCTGTGCAAGCACCGACTTCTGAGGGTGTATTCAGGCCTACAGACTTGCATATTAAATCAACACCATCTTCATTACTAAGACCTAAATCTCGATCCATATCTAAAAACTGACACCCAGGCCACATGTTCAGGCCCCTATGCCTGAAAAACAAATGATAAAAATGGCTGAGGGATATAATTACTCTAATCAGGGGTAGTCAACACCCCCCCCCCCCCCCAAGAGGCCTAGGCCTGAGCTTGATTATGAATCTTCTGATCTGGATTCTGTTTCTTCTGACTCTTCTAATGACCTGGATTTGTCCATACCTACTTATGAGGGCTCTGGTGCAGAGGATTCCATTCCCTTTGCTTCTTCTCCTGAGGATTTTTCTTTTGGGGAAACCTTACATACTTTAAGGGAGCATTTCCACTGGGAAAGCCAGGAATTTTCTGATTCAAAAAAAGAGGCTTGGGAATTTCCTTCTTCTACCTCAGCATAGGCCTTTGGCTATCCCTCCTGTACTAGACATTGTTGAATATGTGTTCTCAGAATCCAGTTTGGCCCCTGATTCCCTGCCTCCATCTCCCAGTAAACCTGACAGATACTACAGGGTTCCTGAGTACCACAAGTTCCTTTTCAAAAATCCAGTTGCAGATCCAGAAACCATTTCTCAGGGGCCCAAGGGCATTAAGGCTTCTACTGCTAAAAATCCTACCCCTTCTGATAGAGACTCCAGGGTGCTGGATAGGTGGGGTAAAAAGGTTTATACTTCTGCAACCTTGGCAATTAGAGCTTTAAACTGGCAATTTCATATGTTAAAATATCAACAGCATATTATTGGACTGCTTAAACAGAAAATTATGTTGATTCCTGACTGTGTGGAGGACAATTCCTGCAATAGCTCACTTAGTTAATGCTGTGTGTACTAAAAAATCATTAAACAGGGTAACAGGTTCAAATCCCCTTAGGGCTGATATTTTGTTGGGTGGGAGGATGACATAATGGTTAAGGTGCTTACCTTAAAGCTACTAGGTGCAGGGTTTGATTCTCACATGGGGTAACTGGCTAGGCTTCAATTGGCCCAAAAGAGCAGTTAGCCTAGTACTAATCTTATAGGTGGATGGGGGATCGTAGGTTTGTCCCAGGGATCACTCCCGTGTCACTATTAGACAGAGGCACAGTAAACTAAACCTTAAAAAGGGCACAGTATACTCAAATCAAGGGGTGGCGTAAGCCATACAGAATCGGGCTAGGCTTATAATTGCCTCAGGGCAGATAGCCTAGTATGAACCTATGAACCTAAATAAAGATTTATAGGATTTAATGCATTCTGCTGAACAAGTTGGAAAACATACTTTGCAATGTGATTTTGATTCTTTAGAGGCCTCTTGCAGGGCTACTGTTACTGGGTCTGTGCTTAGAAGGCATGCTTGGCTTAAGGAACAGTCTTTGCCTGATCATATTAAAGCTAAATTGTTGGATGCTCCTTTAAATCAGGACCGCCTGTTTGGCAATAAGGCTGAAGAAGTTCGTAAAAAGATGGAAGATAAAGCTAAATCTATGCAAACTGTTAAAGATTTTTTACAAGTGCAACCTCCAAGATTTAGTAGGCAATGGCCTACTAAGAATTGGTCCTTTTCAGCCCCCTCTCCGATCTTCTCAAGCCAAACCCAGACACAGCAAAAACCCCAGGTTTCAGTCCCAGGGGACTCTCAGAACTAAGCAGTGGGGGGGCCTCCACTTCCAAATCTGGAAATAGCAAGACAATCCCCTATGGTAAACAGACTCAATGACTTCCTTTTAACATTCCCAAGCACTTACTTTTTAACCGCCCCTTTGTGGGGAAAGATTGCTCTTCAAGCAAAGAACTGGGAACTCATAACCCCAGGACAAATGGATTTTAAATATAGTGTCCCAGGGATACAGATTTCATTTCCACATGTTGCCAACACCAAACGGGTGGCCAGACCTACCCCCAAATCAGTGGGCAGAGGCACAAAAACAAGTACTTTCCCTCTAAAGCATGGGGCTATTCAGCTGGTACCAGAAGAGGAAAAGGGACAAGGTTCCTATTCCAGGCTTTTTCTGGTACCCAGAAAAGACAAATCATGGCGTCCAATCCTGGACCTGTCTACTCTAAAACACCTTTCTGGAGATTCCAAAATTCAAGATGCTGACTCTTCACCAGTTACTTTCTATGCTAGGCAAATATGCCTGGTTGGCAACTCTAGATTTAAAAGAGGCATACCTGCACATCCCAATCAGGGAATCTTGCAGAAGATACCTTCGCTTCAAAGCAGGCTACTTGCATTATCAGTTCTCTGCACTGCCCTTTGGCTTGTCTACTGCGCCCAGGGTAGTCATAAAGTGCCTAGCTCCAGTGATTGCATTTTGCAGGCAAAGAAATATTCAAATATATCCATACCTGGACGATTGTCTAATTCAGGCAGAAAACCAGGGCATACTTTTAAATCATCTGGCATTTGTGAAAAGGGTTCTAACTTGTCTGGGGTACACCGTAAATGAAAAGAAATCACAATAGGTACCCTGTCAACAGATTACTTTCCTGGGTGCAAGCTTGAACACAACTGCCCAGATGGCTTTCCTCATGCCAGAGAAGCAAATTCATTTGGTAACTTACTTCAAACAAGTGGCCACAAAAACCCTGCTATATCTGCAAGACAAATAATGCAAGCCTTGGGGTTTGTGGCCTCCTGCATTTTTCTAATTCCATATGCAAGACGGCATATGAGGAAACTACAGTGGTATCTAAAAAGTCTATGGAGTCAACATTGTCACAGCCTGGAAAGAGTGATTCCTATCATACCTTGCCTAGGCCTGGAGTTCCTATGTTGGGCAGAGGCCTGCCACCAAAACAAGGGACTACCATTCACACTACCCCCTGCCGCCCAAACCCTAACTACAGATGCATCAGACTATGCATGGAGGGCTCATCTGGCAGGGAAGTGCATTCAGGGCAAATGGAACCCAAATCAAATGCACCTACATATCAGTCAAAAAGAAATGTTAGCTGTACAGAATGCTCTGACAGCCTTCAAGGACTATATTCTTCCAGGACAACTAATGGTAAAGACGGGCAACACCACGGTTATGTGGTACGTAAACAATCTCCCTCTGCAGACTAGCCATGGCACTGTGGAACACAGCTTTTAGCTACCAAGTGAACCTACAAGCTCAATTCCTGCCAGGAAAATTGAATACACTGGCAGATGGACTAAGCAGAAACCTCATGGACACACGAGTGGAAACTGGAATCACAGATTTTCAACATGTTGTCAAGCAAATGGGGGAGCCCAGACATAGATCTGTTTGCCTCCCCCCAGAACTACTAGTTGGACAAATTTTGCACAAGGACTCCCCACAAACAAGCCTGGAAAGTTGATGCTCTGCCCTTCAGCTGGAAAAATCAGTCTACGCCTTTCCCCCTCTGCCTCTGTTCTCCAAAGTTCTACTAAAAGTCAAACAGGACAAACCAAAGATGATTTTAATTGCTCCAGACAGGCCGCACCAACACTGATACCCCCTCCTGCGCAGCGTGACGCAAATATCTCCATGGCACCTGCCTCAGACCCCTTTCCTGCTGTCTCATTAGGAGAACCAAATTCTGCACCCTCAGCTTCCAACATTGAACCTTACAGCCTGAGTAATCACTTAAATTCATCCTTATCATCCCTCAGCAAACCTGTGATGGATATCATCTTGGAAGCAAGGAGACCTAGTACTAGAAACTCTTATGCTGACAAATGGAAAAGATTCTGTGCCTGGAACCAATCTTTAGGGATGAGCACAGCAGCGCCCAATTTACCTTCACAAAATGCCATGGTGGTGCAGCAGTAGCGTTGTTGCCTCACAGCAAGAGAGTCTCCCATTCGATTCTTGGCTGGTGTGTGGGGAGTGCCTTCTGTGTGGAGTCTCCCCGCGGTCTAGTGGCGTTCCGAAAGACATGCATGAATGGGTGTGCCTTCGTTTAAGGTTGGGCGTCGAGCTGGCAATTCGGCACCGTAAAAACCTACTGCCAATCATTAGCGGACCGGAGTTCCGCTGTGGCAACCCCTAACTGGGAAAAGCCGAAAGACAAACAACAACAACTGAGATGCTTCACAAGGGTCTTTCTTTTTCCTCCATTAAAATCCACGCCTCAGCTATTTCAGCTCACTGTAACGCAGAACCACCCCTCTTCTCTCATCCTCTGCTCAGGCAGTATCTCAGAGGGGCAAAAAACTTGAGACCACCCAGGAGAGCTGCTACTGCAGACTTAAAATTTCTTTCTTGGAAAACAGCCTTCCTTTTAGCAATCACTTCAGCGAGAAGGATATGGGCCCTTATGGCAGTGGAGCCTTTCATCATCTTTCATGCGGACAGGGTATCTCTCAGGACCAATCCATTCTTTATGCCCAAGGTGGTTTCCAGTGTGGCTCTTAATTAGTCCATTGATTTGCCAGCCTTCTTTCCCAATCCACAGAACAAAGGGGAACGGATTCTGCATTCCTTGAATGTGCACAGACAACTTAGATTTTACTTGGACAGGACTAAATCTCGAAGAAAATCTGAACAACTGCTGGTAGCATTTGCTGCAGGGGCAGAGGGGAAGGCTATTTCAAAACAAACCATTTCTAAATGGATAAGCCATTGCATTAATTTCTGCTATAAGCACCATGGAAAATATATCCCCAATAGGATCAGATCTCACTCCACCAGGGCTGCATCTAATTCTGCAGCCCTTCTCAGAGGTGTTCCTACCAGGGATATCCTAGAAGCTGCTACCTGGAGTTCTGTACATACTTTCACCAAGCATTATCATTTACCAATTTTCTCTAAATCCAGAGCTGGCTTTGCCACTGCAGTCTTGCAGGGCCTTATAGCTGGCCCTAATGCTGTATAAACTCCTCCTCCTAACCATAGCTTTGAGAATCTACCCAATTGTAATGACTGCAACAGTGAAACACGAAGAACATAGTACAGTTGTATACACTTACCATAAATGTAGATATTTGAGTGTATTCACTGTTGCAGTCCTGGTTACCCTCCCTCCAGCCCCCTAGTTTTTTTCTGGCTATACCTCTACTTTCTTTTACTATGCTTAAAATCCTTTCTGGTGTATTTGCTTTTGGTTGGAGGTATACTTTTGTGTTTCTGTGTTTGTTTACTCCCCATTAGGGGGGCACCTGACATCTGGGGCAAGAAAAACTGATATAATGGTGTCAGCTGCATGTTTTATACCCCTGATGACCTGACGTCATGGATAAAGGGACAGCAACTGACTCAGGACCCACGACTTTGTTAATCAGGCCGACTGAGGGCAACCTGCCAGCAGATTACCCAAATGCAATGACTGCAACAGTGAATACACTCAAACATCTACATTTATGGTAAGTGTACACAGCTGTACTTTTCCCATCCTCCAGCCCCCTCGTCTCTCTCTTTCTCTCTCTGCCTCACTCCTTGCAGGGTTATTGGTATTTACTTTTTACTAGTGGTGTTTTTCCACCATAATTTATCTCCCTATTTGGGGGCTCCTGACATTTGGGGCAAGAAAAACTGATATAATTGTGTCGGCTGCTTGTTTATATACCACTGACGACCTGACGTCAGTCCTGAAGCGACAGCAACCGATGCAGAAATACTTAGCCTTTGGTATTCGGGCCGACTGAGGGCTACCCCTGGCAGGATAACTCAAGTGTGATGACTGTAATCAAGTGTGATGACTGTAACAGTGGATACACTCGAACATCTACATTTATGGTAAGTGTACACATCTGTACTTTCTGAGCTACTAGCCTCTTTCTTTTGTAATCATTAGGTGAAGAACAGTCATTAATACAGCTGGAATACATGTAACCTAAACCCTTTCTTGCACTTTCAGAGGATATATATACACATTCTTTATTAGTTGTTTAATATGTTGAGTGGTCTGATGTCATTTTCACATTTGTTCCTCAACCTGTGAGTTTCACATCTAACCCTCAGATCCGACTCGGGCCCTTTACAAACTTAGGATCCGAAGCTCGAGCCCCTCTTCGCTATCCCATAATGCCTAATTCCCCCTGATTACCTCAGATTTCATTTGTCGCTCATCTGAAAAGAATCAAGGTTCCGTTGTTTTAAAGCCCACAGATCCAGATGGAAGCTTTGCCAGCTCCTTCTCTTTCCAAACCTGTGAGCAGACATTCTCCCTTCTGCCATGTAGCTCCTTCTCTGATCCACCCTCCTGGTTTGGAGTTATCAGATATTTGGGCCTGAGTACCAAGTCGTTGGATCTGGTAGTAGACATTAGTTCGAGTCCGACTGGCTCCCTGACATGCTTGGCACTGACCATTATTGGGACCTAGTGCATCTTGGAGCTGAAGCTTAGATGTTGAGTGCTTGGGGGCTTACTTTGACTCTTGACGTTTTCAAAGCTATTGCTTCTCCTCAGAGCCTCAGCTTTCAACAGCTTGACCCCGACTACTCCTTTCAAGTGGAGGATTGCATGATCTCCAGAGAAGTCTGCTGTGACAGCTTTGGCTTTGCAGGGACGGCTCTCAGATTTTTGTAGTCCATCTGCCTTCAAGGTGGTGGAGTGGGTCCTCTCCCATTCTAGTGTACTCCGATTTCTCCCACCATCAGATCTGATCACCACCTCCATGGTATCTGTGACTGAAACCTCACATCTACCACTGGGACAGCTGGTCCTGGAAAGCCACCAACCCTTTACAACTGAGGTACCCCCCGATTTCTCCCGATACCTCCCCGGAGCACCCCACTGAGGAGGTCTCTCTGAAGAAGTGTAATACTACACACTTGGATTCCTCCCAGGAACTGGTTCCTACTGACACTAACTTTGAGGTAGGGGAGGGGTCCCCTAGATCTCCACCTGACAATGTCTCCTTTGCCGACATCTTTGAGGTCCTCCAGAAAGGTGGATGGTCCTCCCAAAACCCCAACTCAGAAGAGAGAGTGTTGTTGGAGGCTTTCAGCACTGGCTCATCTACATCCTGTTCCCCCCCCCCCCGTGGATCCACATATTAACTTGGTATCTACCAGGGCATGGAAGAACTGGACACTGTAGAGCCCATACCCAAATGGGCGGATAAGATACTCTGTGACCCCACAGACAGATTACACTGGACTAATGGGATTCTGGTAGATGCTATGGTTGTTGCGTCAGCAGCCAAAAATGAGCTGGCTCAGGAAAGTTCCACTGTCCATCCCCCTAACAGGGAGTCTAGGGCTTTGGACAGATTTGGAAAGATGGTTTATGCTTTGGCTACGTTTACTTTCTGAGCCCTAAACTACTTATGCCACTTCACCAGGCTGTAGAGAGACTTAATCAAGGAACTGTCTAGCTCGGTCCCTGAGTTCATGTCTGATGAGGAACAGAAGACCTTTTCCTCCAGAATGACCACTCTCCAATCAATATCCAACTCGCCCATGATGTTGATTTCTCATGCTGCAGAGGGCACCTCAAAGGCTGCTGATACCAGGATTGCCATTAGTTGCCATGTTTGGATGCTGTTGTGTGACTTTGCGGAACCCTTCAAGGTGTCATTTGTCAATGCACCATTTGATGGTTCATCTTTGTTTGGCCCCACAGTTAGAGATACAGTCTCCTGTAGCAAGAAAGATGGAAGAAAGACCTTGTCTGCTGTCGGGATCTGTTTTTCCAAACCACAAAGATCCTTCTCAAGGAATCAGTGTGGTGGGAAAAAACTGTGATTCAAGAAGTCTCAAGGTCCTTTTCAGGAAGCTCAGGGAGAGATTTCCCCCATGGGGCATAGGGAGAAACGGTTATGGTGGTAGATGTCGCCCCCAGGGCAAAGGGGGTCCACAACATCAGGGGTGTATAGATTCCTTTTTGGACAGACCCTTCTAGCTCCCTGAAAGGTTGCCTAACTGCCCTGCTGTGGAGGCAGTTGGGGGGAGCTTATCCTTGCACCAAGAAGCCTGGATAGCCATCAGAAATGACCAATGGTGCAAAGGATCATATCCAGATGATACTTCATTCCCTTTTTAAATCTCCTGAAGCCAAAGACGTCTTCCTCAATGTGCCACCTAGTCAGAGGGAGGCAGCAGCTGTACAAATTTTAAGGCTCCTCCAAAAAAAAGTCATCCAGGAGGTCCCTCCCGACCAACTCAGATTGGGCATTTACTCAAGGTTATTTTTAGTCCCAAGTAAGACAGGGAACCTAAGGCCAATTTTGGTTCTTATCTCTCTGAGCAAGTTAGTAAGGAAGTTGAAAGTCAGGGTTGTCAAGATCCACTCCATCTTACCTCTTCTGAAGATGGATGGCTGGATGTGCTCATTAGACCTGAAGGATGCATACTACCACATCAAAATGGACTGGCGTTCCAGACTGTATCTTTGCTTCAGGCTGGGAGCTATTCACTTCCAATTCCAAGTGCTCCCATTTCGTCCCAGAGTGTTCACCAAATGCATGGCAATAGCTGCATCTCATCTCAGACTGCAGGGATTCCATTTGTTTCCTTATTTGAATGACTGGCTCCTAACCGCTTCGACCAGACATCTACTGATCCAAACAGGCACTACCTGTTGCAACTTGCTCCCACTCTCGGCATAACTGTCAACATGCAAAAATTTCACTTACTACCCATTCAACTGATAGACTTTATTGGAGGACATTTGGACACAACCAAAATGGCCTACCTACCTTCAGATACAGTATTGAACTTAGGCTGCATATCTTGCGGATTCTGGCTGGTGCTCAGGGCATAAGGCTCGATGGCTGCTGTGATAACTCTATTGCCTACAGCATGCTTGCACATGAAAATCCTACAGTGGACACTATCAGCCCAGTGGTCTTTACACCATCATCCACTGAACCAACCAATCAAGCTTTCAAATGTATGCAAAGTTTCTCTTTGTTGGTGGCTTCACTCCCCCAAAGTCAACCAAGGACGCCCCTTTGTTCTTCACCCACCAAGTGCCACACTGACCACAGACACCTTCCTGATGGGCTAGGGGTGGGCAGTTTCTGGGAAGGATGGTCCAAGGTACATGGACTCCTCAGGAGACCGACTTGCATATCAGTGTCCTGAAGATGAGAGCAGTCCTTATAGCATTGCAAGCACTACACAGCTTTCTCCCTCCAGGGACTGTTGCTATCCAGATGGGCAGTATGTCTGTAGTGTGGTACATCAACAAACAGGGAGGAACCAGATCTTACCCACTGTGTCAAGAAGCATTAAGAGTGTGGCAATGGCAATATCTACCAACTGCTTTCTAACTGCAAAGCACTTTCCGGGGAGTACAACATTCTAGCAAACTAGCTCAGCAGAGTTTTACTGATGCCTCACGAGTGGTCTCTAAATCAGTCAGTGGCAAATGTGATCTTCCTCAAGTGGGCTCAACCTTGCTGTGATCTGTTTGCATCCCCCCTCAACAACAAATGCAGCAGGTTCTTTGCCTTGATTCCCCCCTCAGAGACGGTCACCAAGAGATGCTGTAGTCTGTGCTTGCCCCCCCCCCCCAGTCTACATTATGCATTGCCCCTCTACCCGTAATTCCCAAATTCCTTCAGAAAGTGCACCCGTTGAAGAGCAAAGTAATCCTCATTGCTCCTTTATTGCCTCACCAGGTATGGTTCATTTTCCTTTACTCTCACCTGATCTGCCAGCCATGGACACTGGAACCACTTCCAGACCTACTGTTCCATCCCTCATGGCAGACTCACCCAGATCTTCAAGGCCTAAAATTGACCGCATGATTTCTCCACTTCCAGTGATGGCTAGACTTTCCAGGCTTTCATCCCCAGTCCAAAGGATTCTGATTTCTTCCCACAAAATATCTATCAGAAAAATCTACAAGAGTAAGTGGAAAAGATTTTCTGTCAGGGTTTAGAAGAAGCTAATACATCTCTTTATAGCTCCTGTCCCGGCAGTATTGGATTTTTTGGCTTCCCTTTTCCAAAATGTAGCCAGCTATTCCACAGTAAAAGTACAATTGGCAGCTATTTAAAATTTTCACAATGGAGAGAATTCTTCCTCTCTAGCTTCGTCAAAACTCTGCAAATCTTTTCTCAGAGGTACCTTCTTACTTTGTCATCCAATTAAAGATCAACTCCCCCTTAAAACCTAACTTTGATTTTACAAGCATTAGTTCTCCCCCTTTTGAACCTGCAGACAAGGTAGATTTGAAGTTTCTTTCCTGGAAAATAGCTTTTTTTAGTAGCTATCACCTCAGCAGAAAGAGTGTCTTAATTGGAAGCCCTCTCGTCTAAACCTCCTTATTTAAATTTCCATAAAGATAAGGAATGCTTGCAGACCAGCCCTTCTCTTTTTACTTCGTTGCAACAGGAAACAATAAAGATCAGTCTATTAACCTACCAGTTTTCATTTAAAATTTTCAAAACAAAGGAGAATACATGCTGCATCGCCTTGATGTTCATAGGCAGTAGCATTTCTATCTAGACAGGACAAAATCTTTCAGGCAATGTGATCAACTGTTCATATCTTTCTCAGATGTTGGGAAAGAGCAGCAGTTGCCAAATCCACATTGGCTAAATGGATACAAGATTGCATTTCCTTTTTTTATTGTTCAAAAGGTATTCCTTTGTCTGGAAGTGTCAAAGCTCTTTCTGTGAGGTCCATGGCAACATCTCAATCCTTTTGCTCAAGGGTGTCAATTGATGACATTTGTGCAGCTGCCTCTTGGTCAAATTCTCACACCTTTATTACATGTTATAAATTGGACATCTTTTCCAGGAATAGGGCTGCCTTTGGCTCTGCAGTGCTCTGGAATATCCTTCCATGAGGGCCACCCTAGGTTTTTGTAGCTGGGGACTCTGTCCCACAGGTTGAGGAATGAATGAAAATTTTTTTATCAGATGTTGTCATTATGTCCTTATCATAACGTTCCATCTGTGTTGTCCATTTTTATTCTTCCTCAACCTCCACGGTCTCCATCCCACTGTCCATAATTATGAAGGACCTGATGGAGATACTAGTAGGAACCACTGTTCCTATTTTGAGTCCCTGAACTGTACTCTCTCTCTGTCCTTTAGTTCTGTATGGTGGCTATGTGATTACTTCTAAATTTGTTATATAGATATTTTTTCTGCATATATATTAGCAGCAAACTCAATCTGAGTTAATTAGGGGGGGGGTAAGGCATTATGGGATGGAAAGGAGGAGCTCGAGCTTCGGATCCTAAGCTTGTAAAGCGGCTGAGTTGGATCCGAGTGTTGGATCCAAAACCCACAGGCTGAAGAAGAATGAAAATGGACAACACAGATAAAACGTTATGGTAAGTACATAACTTCTTTTTTGTGATCAGGTCTGCCTTGTTGTCTAAAACATCCCACACTTCATGAAACATTTCTTTATTCCTATTCCTAAAGCCGCAGTGATTGTTAAAAAGTCACACAGCTTTAAAAAAAAAAAAAAAACAGCCACACTGCTTTCCTTTGCTAACATGGAGTAAAACAATCATGCTTTTTAGAGATAAATACAGCTGCTACATTGTGTTTTGCTTTCTTTGTATATTTAGGCTTCATATCCCACTTAACCAAAAGCTTTTAGTTCTTCCCATGACCTGTGGAATCCCTAAGTTTATTTGTGGAGCTAATATGTTATAGTTTTACCTCAAGGTTGTCGTGTGCGGGCCTGCTCAGTTTGGGATGTGAACATTGTTAAGTGCTCACAAAGGGTGTCAGGAACTTTTAAGTGTGCCTCTTTAAGGGTGCATTCATCTTATATTCTCTGTGATTGCTTGCCAAGTATTTTTATTTTTTTTTGCACTTGTTTTGACTCCCTGTAGATCACCATTAGTTGTTTCCAGAACCTGTCCTTGTCTACCATGTCTGCTGAACCCACATTAGCCTCCCTGGATTAATTTTGACCTATGTTCAGGGCCAGTGAGGAGATCTGAGTACCTGTGGCAACATCACAGTTACCGACCGGTGAGTGCTTTCTCCTAATTCCTTCCCTTTGCACACACTTGTCCCATCCTTAAGGTCTGACATGCAGTAGGTTCTGAGTAGTCTAATCCATGACTCAAAGTGTAACAGAGCCTAAGCCCTGACCCACCCCCATGTCCCCAGTCTCCACCAGGGAGCAAGTGCGGTCTTTTATCTGAGTACTAACCCCACCCTCTGGGTCGGGCATATTCCATTCTGTCTGCCTGCCTTCCTGTGCTGTCAAGCTCCTGACCCACTAATCAAACTGGGTGTCCTAGGCTGTAGTTGGGGCTTTATCACTCTACATCAGCAGCACAGGATGTCACTTCAATAGTATTTTTCTTGTGTATAAGTGCAGCGGGCTGCTTTATCTTGAGTGTCTGTCTGTGTCGCCTGAAGATCATTATTATCTCTATGTCCATTTTAAAATGTACCAGGCAGGACAGTCATTAGTGAAATTAAGAGAAAGTTAATGATCATGAAATGGACAGTTGAACTGCACAAGATACAACAGCAGATGATAGAGCTGGCAGTTTATCAGGTTGGTGGGAATGGCTTATTTGTATATGCTGACAAATTCCGATTTTTGTGCAAAGAAATGTAATGCACATATTGATAATATCTCTTTAAAGTCTGTTGTGTTCATTCATTTATTTATCTTTCCTGGAAAAAAAAAAAGTCTAGGTCAGGGGTGTTTAACCACACATCCAGCAGCAGAGCCACAGGAAAACAATTTGTTCCTTTGAGTATTTCTTGATAAAAATTTTATTAGTTTAACAGGTTTTGACATATGTGGGTGACTTTGCCCATGCAGTCTCACGTGAAGAAAACATTTTCAAAATTGTACATGGTGCTGTAGATAGCATTCCTGCCAGTTTGCAGTAAAAACTTGTTTTCTGCTGGCAATGCTTCTTCCCGTTCATCTTGGTATCCTTGAGGCTTCTTGCTGGTTTGTTGCATTGACTGCTTTCTTTGAATCATGTTATGTGACATTCTCTTTCTCCTTTTGGCAGCTGTTACCTCATTTTGTTAAATCCATTTGCATCCTTATACATCCTATTAGACAAATGCCAGACAGGTAATTAAGTGCAGTTTGTTTGATGGACAGTACTGCAAAACATTTTTGCCGAAAGCCACTTTGCTGCAGATGTTAACTGTGCACTTTCCCCACTACCGTGTTACTATGGAATCAGGATATATATAAGTTGGTACAGTGGGTCTCTATCTACATGGGGTGCTGCAGGGGAGATTGTCCCCTGCAAAAAAAAAAAAAAAAGTTTTATTTTTTAAAAGCTGCTTTTGGTGAAAATATTTTGCAGTGTTTGCAGTCGAGATTTTTTTATTCAATGACTCATCATGAACCCATTTAGATGCCTTTTTATTGTCCGATATCAGAAGTTTGTTTAAAGTGTTGACATTGAAATTATTGTATTTATTTTTACTTCAAAATGTGCTACTCACCTATAACCTCACTGTGTTAATAGAAGGCAATGTGATTGTGAGATGTCTGAAGAAAATATAGGTGTTGTGTCTCACAAATTTTTATTATCTTTTAGTGGTTTGTGTCAGAACTTGTAAAATGATGTGCTAAAGAGCTCTCCAAGGCGAGGCAGTTGCAGTATAGACTTAACTTGCCTTTGCCATGGCTGAGTGGCATTGTTTGTCAAAAACATAAGTGTTCAGCCTCTTTAAAGTGAAATGGTGCTTGGATTTCCTAACACTTTTCCTTAGTGGTTTAGTGTTTTGGAAAAGTACTGCTCAATATGAGAGGAGTTTGGTTCTTAGCTGTAAGCCTTTTTCTCTTGTGTGGTCTAGATTTACTTGGATTAAGGTAAACAGCTGAGTGGAAATAAAATGATTTTATTTCCACTGTGCTGGTTTTTACCTCTGATGATGGGTATTGGAGATTACCTTGTTCTTTCAGTGCTGTTAATAACACACACAGAGCAGCTAGGTCCTATCCTATATTACTCCACTACTGTTAATAGCTTCGCAGAAGCTCTCCAACCCCCCCCCCCCCACCATGTATTGAATTAGTTAGTTCTGCGTGGCCAGCTAAAACTGGTTAGCTGTAGGGTATGGTACTGAGTATCCAATGCAATTCCTTTATTGTTTTAAGAGTTAGAGATTTGGACAACAAGAATTGTACCCAGTGTGTTCAAGATAGACACCGGTTGGTGTTTATACTGTATCATGTGAATTCAGAATTTCTCTGCTATGGAAACTAAAATTAACATTTTTTGGAAAGAATAGTTAACCATGGAATAGATAAGGAAAGGTCTGTATCCAGTGCACTGAATATGCGCGTATAGTATGCAGATGTTTAACACTAAAATTATTTAAGATGTTTCTAAGAATCCAAAGAGCACATAAAAGAGCTGTTCTTTTATGTAAAGAGCGTGAGTGGCAGTGTGGCTTAGGCAAACCTTCTAGAAAATAAACGAAGTTATAAGCATTTAATTAATTCACTTCTTAAACATAAGCCGTTGCTAAATTGGAAAACATAAAAAACTCATACTGCATAAATTTGTATGCTGAAATGCAAATTTATGTTGTGAATCAGTATAGCTTTGATTAAATGTATAAAATAGCTGGGCATTATTTTTACATATTCAAATGTTTTGTCAAACTAATTCTATATTATTTTGAGTTGTCCACTGAATGGGTGTCTTTAGCATTTAAATGTAAACTGCATTATGTTGAATGCTGGGATGTTAACTTGAGAGGCTTTTGATAGTTAAATGAAAATGTAATTCTCAAAAAAGCCAAACAGTTGCAGAACAAAGCTTAGTTCATAAAGCCAATGCTGAATACAGTATGAAACAAACCAAGCAACACTGATACTGAACAAGTGTTTAATAAAACTGAGCTTTCAGGTCAAACAAACCCTTCATCAGTGTATAAATTACTAACACATACTAACCATATTTATACTATCAAGAATCACACAGCCATTAATTATTCAATTAAACAATTAAATCGTGGTTAAGAACAATAATTTTAAAAGCATAGGTCTCTATTTCAAACACATTTGTTTATATCTTAATACAGGTTAATACAGGTTTTAAAGAAACAGTCTGATTTAAACCGGGTGGCACATCTGCATAAATACATATTATCCGTTGATATTTTATTTATAACATCACAACAGCTACAATTGTAGCAGGGAAGGGTGCCTGATTTAACCACTGTTACCCCACCATTCTTAGCACACATGTCCTTATAACATAACTTCTGTTTTAAATTCTGACAGTTTCTATATGAGAAACTGTGTAGCTATGGTTTGTGTCAACATATAATAGAGCTACTTCTGAGGCAAGAAGGATTATTAGTAACAATTGGTGTATATTAACATCTTTACCTGAGTTATGTTGCATACTTGGTGTGATACCTAATTTCTCATATAGAAATTGTCAGAATTTATGTTATAAGGACATGTGTGTTAAGAATGGTGGGGTAACAGTGGTTAAATCAGGCACCTTTCACTGCTACAGTTGTAGCTGTTGTGATGTTATAAATAAAAATAATAAATAAAAATAATACCTTTCAACATGCAACAACTAAAAAGAATTGTATATTTTCTGGATGTTCTTCGTGTTTCACTGTTGCAGTCATTACATTTGGGTAATCCTGCTGGCAGGTTGCCCTCAGCCGGCCTTAATTCCAAAGTCTTGGGTCCTGCATCGGCTGCTGTCGCCCCTTCCCTGACGTCAAGTCGTCAGGGGTATAAAAGAAGCATCCATTTTCTTCAGTCTTTCTTGCCGCGCAGTGCCCGAAGCAGAAGCAGTTCGCAAGTGCCGGTCGGTCGACCCCTGAGATTTTCGTGTTTGATTTTCAGATTCAAAGTCTTCAGTAAGGCTAAGTACCCCATTGGAGAAACTTTTTTCTTGCTCCAGACCGATGTCAGAAAAAGTTAATAATTATATTTCTTGTGGAAAGCAAATACCTCATAAGGATTTCCATTCTTACTGTATTCCTTGCCTAGGCCCTGATCACAACGTTACTGGTTGTCGGTTTTGTGCTAGATTTAACCAGCGCACTATTAAGCGCTGGTATGATTTTGCTTTAAACGTTTTTGGACGCCGGTTTAATTATCCTGAAATGTCGTCAGATAGCCATCTGACTACCGGAGTTTACAAAAAACACAAAAAGATAGAGAAAAACAACCGAGGCCCAAAACTGACGACGAAGCTTCTCCTAATCCAGTCGCCGGTTCTCAGTGAGGCGATTTCGCAGCCCCTGATGCCCACTAATTTAGAGTCGCAGACCACTACCGACTCCCATGAGGAGTTGGCCATGCCGCTGGATACTCAAGGTATTGGAGCCTCGGACGCTGATCCCTCAGATGGGTCTGAAGCCGCTGAGCAGGTACCGGCTTCTGAGGGTGTATTCAGACCTAAACATTTTTACATTAAAACGACTTCAGCTTCAAAGGCAAAGACTAAAGCACCTTTTAAAGCAAGGAAACAAACTCAAGAGCCACGTGGACAGGCCTCTATGCCCAAAAAACAGATGCTCAAAATGGCCGAAGACTTGATTACCTTGATCAGGGGTTCCCATCCCCCTCCTGATAGGAGACCTAGGCAAGACACTGACTATGAATCTTCAGATCAGGTTTCTATTTCTTGTGATTCCTCTTCTGATCAGGAATATTCTCTTCTCCCCTATGAGGATTCTGATGCTGAAGAATCTATACCTTCAGCATCTCCTCCTGAGGACTATTCCTTTGGGGAAACCTTGCATGCCATGAGGGAGTATTTCCACTGGGAGAGCCAAGATTTTTCAGAATCTAAAAAGAGGCTCAGGGATTTTCTTTTACAACCTCAGCACATGCCTCTAGCCATTCCACCTGTGTTAGACATTGTAGATGTGTTTTCGGAGTCTAGTCTGACCCCTGACTCCTTACCCCCAGCTCCTGTTAAGCCTGACAGATATTACAGGGTTCCTGACTCACACAAATTTCTTTTTAAAAACCTTGCTGCTGACCCAGAAACTATTTCACAGGGTCCAAAGGGAGTTAAGGCTTCCACTGCAAAAAAACCAACCCCCTCTGACAGAGATTCAAGGGCACTGGATAGATGGGGAAAAAACGTTTACACATCTGCAACTTTGGCTATAAGGGCCTTAAACTGTCAATTCCATATGCTTAAGTATCAGCAACATGTCATGGGATTGCTTAAACAGAAAATGTTGTTAAATTTTGAATGTGCAGAAAACAAGGAAATGCAGGATTTATTGTATGCAGCAGAACAAGTTGGAAAACATACTTTGCAATGTGGTTTTGATTCTTTGGAGGCTTCCTGCAGGGCCAGAGTTACGGGTTTTGTAATTAGGAGGCATGCTTGGTTAAAGGAACAAAATCTGCCTGATCATGTTAAAGTTAAATTACTAAATGCACCTTTACAGCATGATACTTTGTTTGGTGTTAAGGCAGAAGAGGTGTTAAAGAAAATAGAGGACAAAGCTAAATCTATGCAAACTGTCAAAGATTTTTTACAAGTACAGCCACCTAGGTTTAGTAGACACTGGCCTACAAAAAATTGGTCCTTTCCTGTGTCAGACAGACCTCAAAGGGGCAGATCCAGACGCCCTAGGGGCAGATCCCAGGCGCAAGGTTCTTATAGGCCCAAGCAATGGGGTGCTTCTACCTCCAAAGCTGGAGAAGATAGATCACAAACATACAGAAAACAGTCCCAATGACTTCCCCCTGCCTGCACCAAGCACTTATCTTCTGGCAGCACCCTTAGGGGGAAAATTAGCATTTTTTGCTCAAAATTGGCACATCATAACCCAGGACAATTGGGTTCTAAATATAGTGTCACAAGGCTACAAGTTCCATTTCCATACTCTGCCAAAGGCAAATGGCTGGCCAGAGCTGCCAAAAAATCAATGGGCAGAGGCACAAAAACAAGACTCATCCCTTATGGATATGGGGGCCATTCAACAAGTACCAGAGCAAGTGCAGGCACAAGGATTTTACTCAAGACTGTTCTTAGTACCCAGAAAGGACAAGGCCTGGAGGCCGATACTGGACCTATCTATTCTGAACACTTTCCTGGATATTCCAAAATTCAAAATGTTGACTTTGCAGCAGCTTCTGCCCATGCTGGGCAAGAATGCATGGCTTGTGACTTTAGACCTAAAAGAGGCATACCTGCATGTTCCAATCAGACAATCATGCAGAAGATACCTAAGATTCAAGGCTGGTTCAATGCATTACCAATTCTCTGCACTGCCCTTTGGCTTATCTACTGCACCCAGGGTCTTTACAAAGTGCCTGGCACCAGTAATTGCATTCTGCAGACAAAGAGGAATACAAATATATCCTTACTTGGATGACTGTCTCATTCAAGCAGAGAACAAGGACATTCTCCTTCAACATCTGGCATTTTTGAAAAGACTTCTAACATGCCTAGGGTACACTGTCAACAAAAAGAAATCAAAACTTGTACCCTCACAAGAGATAATATTCCTGGGTGCAAGCTTGAATACAACTGCCCAGATGGCTTATCTCACGCCAGACAAACAAAGGCAACTGACTGTCTGTTTCAAAATGTTGGCAACAAAGGCCCAGTTATCTGCAAGAAAAATTCTGCAGGCTTTGGACTTCATGGCATCCTGCATCCTACTAGTTCCACATGCAAGACTGCATATGAGGAAACTTCAATGGTACCTAAAAAGTGTTTGGACTCAACATTGCCACAGCCTGGAAACAAGTCATTACTCTCATTCCCTGCCTGCAACTGGAGTTTCGATGGTGGGCAAAGGCTTGTCACCAGAACAAGGGACAGCCATTCACATTACCTCCAGCCAAGAAGACACTAACAACGGATGCATCAGACTATGCCTGGGGAGCCCACATGGCAGGAAGATGCATTCAGGGCACATGGTCCTCAAACCAAATGCATCTACATAGCAATCAAAAAGAGATATTAGCTGTTCAAAATGCCCTGACAGCCTTCAAGGACCTACTTCATCCAGGACAACTACTGATAAAGACAGACATCACCACGGTCATGTGGTATATAAACAAGCAGGGGGGCACACATTCGTACCCCCTTTGCAGACTAGCCATGACCTTGTGGGACACGGCTTTGACTTAAGTACATCTGCAGGCACAATTCCTGCCAGGAAAGGAAAATATTCTGGCAGACGAACTAAGCAGAAACCTCATGGATCCCCACAAGTGGAAGCTGGATCCACAAGTCTTCAGCATGATAACAAGGAAATGGGGATGCCCAGACATAGATCTATTTGCCTTCCCTCTCAATTACCAACTAAAAAGATTCTGCACAAGGACTTATCACAGACAAGCATGGAAAGTGGACGCCCTATCTTTCAGCTGGAAAAACCTATCAGTATATGCCTTTCCTCCACTTCCTCTCCTCCCCAAGGTGCTCCTAAAGGTCAGACAGGAGAAGCCAAAGATGATACTGATTGCCCCAGACTGGCTATGCCAGTACTGGTATGAAATTCTAAGGAACTTATCTCTATACCCAGCTTGGACCTTACCTCAAATACCTCGACTACTGTCCCAGCAAAACAATCAGATCATGCACAGCCAACTCAGGACATTAAACTTGGCAGCATGGCGGATAATGTAGTCATAAAAAAAAACACCTCTCAGTAAAGCTGTGATGGATGTCATTCTGGAAGCCAGAAGGCCTAGTACTAGAAAGTCTTATGCTGGAAAATGGAAGAGATTCTGTGCCTGGAACCAGGCACAAGGAACTGATACAGTGGTACCAAATATTCCTCAGATTTTGCAATACTTAACTGAGATGCTGGACAAAGGCCTATCTTTTTCATCAATTAAAATTCATGCCTCTGACATTTTGGCTCATTACAATACAGAGCCACCACTTTTTTCTCACCCTTTATTAAGGCAGTACCTTAGAGGAGCCAAAAATTTAAGCCCCCCAAGGAGACTACCAATACCTGCATGGGATCTCAACTATGTCTTGGAAAAGCTCACTCTGCCTCCTTTTGAGCCAGCTGCTACTGCTGATGTGAAGTTTTTATCTTGGAAATCATCTCTGCTCTTAGCAATTACTTCTGCAAGATGAGTTTCAGAGCTACAGGCGCTCATGGCTGTGGAACCTTTCATCATTTTTCATCCAGACAGGGTCTCCCTGAGGACAAACCCAACATTTATGCCTAAAGTAGTGTCCAGTGTGGCTCTTAACCAAGCCATCCATCTGCCAACCTTTTACCCAAATCCACAGAACAAGGGGGAGAGAATTCTGCATTCTTTGGACGTACACAGACAGCTTAGATTCTACTTGGACAGAACCAAAGCTTTCAGGAAAGACAGAGCAATTACTAGTGGCATGTGCTGCAGGATCACA
Source organism: Protopterus annectens (assembly GCF_019279795.1). Classification (NCBI taxonomy): domain Eukaryota; kingdom Metazoa; phylum Chordata; order Ceratodontiformes; family Protopteridae; genus Protopterus; species Protopterus annectens. Next base: position 186,544,606 of record NC_056734.1, read on the forward strand.
AGGAAAGCCTATCTCAAAGCAGACTATTTCTAAGTGGTTAGGCCACTGCATTCGTTTCTGCTACTTACACCATGGCAAACCAGTGCCTAAGGGCATTAGGCCTCATTCCACCAGAGCTGCAGCCACCTCAGCAGCCTTTCTCAGGGGAATACCAACCAGAGACATTTTAGAGGCGGCTACTTGGAGTTCAGTGCACACCTTTACAAAGCATTATCGTCTGCCAATCTACTCTAGATCCAGGGCAGGCTTTGCCATGGCAGTTCTGCAGGGCCTCATAGCCGCTCCTACTGCTGTCTAGTTCCAGCCTCCCAACCATAGCTTTGGGACTCTACCCAAATGTAATGACTGCAACAGTGAAACACGAAGAACATAGTACAGTTGTGTACACTTACCATACATGTAGATGTTCGAGTGTATTCACTGTTGCAGTCCAGGTTACCCACCCGCCTTCCCCCTTTCTTCTTTTGGATCTTATCTTTCCTTCACTGATTTATACTACCTGTGTTGTGTATTTGCTTATAGATCAAGGTAAAATTTATATTGGTGTATTTCTGAATATATATATATATATATATATATATATATATATATATATATATATATATAAAGTTTGGCTACCCTTTTTGGGGGCACCTGACATCTGGGGCAAGAAAAACTGAAGAAAATGGCATCGGCTGCTTCTTTTATACCCCTGACGACCTGACGTCAGGGAAGGGGTGATAGCAGTTGATGCAGGACCCAAGACTTTGGAATTTAGGCCAGCTGAGGGCAACCTGCCAGCAGGATTACCCAAATGTAAAGACTGCAACAGTGAATACATTCGAACATCTACATTTATGGTAAGTGTACACAACTGTACTTTCAGCAACATGTGTTACAACTAATATAATGTACCTGGCTACATGTAACAGATGTCAGGAATTTTATGGTGGGAAATCAACCAGAAAATTGAAGGAAAGAATAACTGAGCAGCACTCAGAAATAAGGAGAAAAATTGATACTAATTCTCTGGCTAAGCATATTAATATATATGGGAATGCACACAAATTTTCTTTTAGGGTGATAGAGTATTTAAGGATATATGAGGTGGAGATCTAAATAATAAGCTTGAGATTAAGGAATATCAATACGTCTTTATGCAGACGTACCACCCATTTTAAATCAGACTGTTTCTTTAAAACCTGTATTAAGATATAAACAAATGTGTTTGAAATAGCGACCTATGCTTTTGAAATAGCAACCTATGCTTTTAAAATTATTGTTCTTAACCAGGATTTAATTGTTTAATTGAATAATTAGCTGTTTAATCTTAGCCTCACCTCAGGATTCGTACCCAAGGAGTGGCGCACGGCGACTGTGGTCCCACTTCATAAGGGCGGTGCCTCCACAGACCCTGGAAATTACCGCCCCATTAGCTTGACAAGCCTTATCTGCAAAGCCATGGAGAGGATCATAATGGAACTCATAAATAAAGACATAGGGAACTTGCAGACTTTGGATCCAACCCAGTTTGGCTTTGTCAAAGGCAGATCCTGCCTCTTAAACTTGGTTGACTTTTTCGAGACAGTCACCAAGGCCATTGATGAGGAAAGGCAGTCCATACAGCCTACCTCGACCTGGCAAAGGCCTTGACACAATACCCCACTCAGGTATCATCGAAAAACTCATCAGCTTGAATGTAAACCCATACATCACAAGATGGGTTGCAAACTGGCTAAGTGACAGAACCCACAGGGTCAGAGTTGCTGGAGCCATGTCAGACTCAAAGCCTGTCACAAGTGGTGTCCCACAGGCTCAGTCCTGGGTCCACTCTTGTTCGGCATCTACTTTTCTGAAGTACAAGCAAACACAGGAGGGTTATGGCTGACAAAGTTTGCAGATGACTGCAAACTGGGCGCCATAGTCGAAACACATCTGACACAGATATCCTCCAGAAGGGCCTCACAGAAACGGATAACTGGTGCCAGAGCCATGGCCTGAAGTTAAACGCCAAAAAATGCATAGTCATACCCTTCGGGAAAAACAAGGTTATCCCTAGCTACCATATAGGTGGCAATCCACTGAGCACAGAAAAAGTCATCAGGGATCTGGGGACCCAGGTTGACAGTAGCCTTTCGTTTGACACTCATGTTGCTAAAGTAGTTAGGAAAACCTTCTATATCACCCACCTGATCATGAAGGGATTCACATCTAGATCAAGGGAGGTCATCGTTCCTCTGTACTCATCACTCATTAGACCTATGATTGAGTACAATGCCCCGTTCGGAATGTATCTGACCAGACACCTGCTGCAGCTTGAAAGGCCCCAAAAGTTCCTCACCAAAAGGATAAAGGGTCTCAAAAATATGTCTTATGCTGCCCGACTGAAAGAACTCCAGCTCTATTCAGTCTCATACCGCTTGCTCAGAGGTGACCTGTGCCTGACATACAAGGCCATGTCAAACCCAGATTTGATGAATATGCTTCACCTCAAAAAATCTAGATCCCTCAGAACCACAAAGGCGGAGACTTAAACCTTGACACGGTTATAAATAGAACGTGCTGGAGGGACAGATTCATCACCCAGAGACTCCCTATGCTGTGGAACAAAATCCCGGTACATGTGAGGCAGAGCACCTCTCTGGCCTTGTTCAAGAGGAATCTTGACCAATGGATGGGAGATTGCAGATATACCCCAGGGATTACTTCAGTGTCCCTGCTTGACAGAGGCACAGCAAAATGATAGGCATAGTTTTTATTCAAACTAAAGGGGTGGCGAAAGCCACATAACTAATGGGCTAGGCTTATAAATGCCCTTGGGCAGATAGCCTAGTATGAACCTATGAACCTATTAATGGCTGTGTGATTCTTGATAGTATAAATATGGTTAGTTGTTGTGTCTTTCGGCATTTCCCGGTTAGGGGTCGCCACAGCGGAACTCCGGTCCGCTAATGATTGGTAGTTGGCTTTTACATGCTGAGTTACCAGCCTTGACACACAAACTTCAACGAAGGTACGCCCATTCATGCATGTCTGCACGCAGAAGACGCTCTAGCTGAGAATCGAACCGGACAGTGTCTTACTGTGAGGTGACAACGCTACCGCAGCACCGCCACGTATGTGTTAGTAATTTATACACTGATGAAGGGTTTGTTTGACCTGAAAGCTCTGTTGTATTAAACATTTGTTCAGTACCAGCGTTGCTTGGTTTGTTTCATACTGTATTAAATGAAAATGTAATCAGATCTGGAATGCCATTGTTTACTTTTCAGTTTGCTGATTGCATTAATTTTGAACACCTTGGTAACGTAATTGTATGGAATTGTGCAGCACAGAATGACAAATAAGGACTCCTGAAAGTGTTCTTGCGCTAGCAGCAAGGTTGTATAGCAACAGAAGATTCCTCCTTCCTCATGGATGTATGACCTTAGAGTTAAATATGCAAGTGAAGTTATGTGGGTGCATCCTCCTTGCGTGTGTGTGTGTGTGTGTGTGTGTGTGTGTGTGTGTGTGTGTGTGTGTGTGTGTGGGCTTACCCTGTGCAAAACACTTTTTTGTGTGTGTGTGTGTGTGTAGGTACATTCAGGCCTACTGTTCTGCTTTTTGGATTGCACACTTCTGACTATGCCACCTGGCATTCTGTAATTCATTTGCATAACTTCAGTTTTATAATTTAGAGGCATTATTTTGATGTTAGTAGTTTCACTTTTTTGTGTTCTTTCTGGCAAGACTCAGGGAGGTGATGTATCCAGCACTTGAAAGCTCTGTTTTTACAAGGCCCAGAGGTAACTGTGCTAATGTTCTCCATTTTAGTGATTTTATTTCCACTTGGGAATATGATGCAGATATTTAAGCTAATAGGTTGCAATTCATGTATAGTGATTAGAAACCCAAGTCCTTGTATGGAAAAGTGTGTGGAGTTAACTTGTTTTAGAGAGTATGCCATATCTCCCCAAAAAAGAAATGAGAATTAAAGGTATTTTCGGTGGTATAGTTACCCAAATGGAGCTCTAGGATATTCAACAAGGTTATGCTGTCTTTGTGATGTACTAGCCATTTGATAAGAAACATCGTCCCCTTCAGTTTCAGTTCCTGTTTCCCAGTATACACCGACTGAAAGCTTTTAATCATTGTCTTTGGGAAAAACCTGTCTTAAGCCACAAAGTAATTGGATGCTTGCAGCATAAAAACATTTTGCCAAATTGCACGGATAACATTATCTTGTGTACCTATTTGTAAAACAGTCCAGATTTATTGTGCAGGCATGACTTCTGATTTTTAAATATTGCAGAAAACTAGGAACTGTTACTATGAGCAGCCTAATCTCATAACAAGCAATAGACTCTGTCAGACTTCGGAATAATGACCCTTTTTTTGATAAGTTTACTAGACTGGCTGAGAATACAACATGTCTTGTAAAATCTCGTATTTCAGTAAGAAATATTCCATTTTATTTGTTTTCTGCCCTGTATGTGGCTAATAGCTACTAGATGAAATGTATTACTAGGGCCATAATTTCTTTCACTGTTCATCACAATCAAGCTTAGTGGCATATACTGAAATAACTGATGTTCTGTAGTCCTATCTCACCTTCATTCTTACATATGGGATTGGAGCCGACTCTGCCTGTTTACAAGCTGGATGACCTCTAGTTGGCTTGTGGCTAGGTAGGTATCCCATGGTGCACCAGTACATTCCCCAGATCTCATTGGCCACATCAAAGAGTTCAGTTGTGCTTCTGTTTGGCTCTGGCTAAGTTTTTGAATTTATTCAAAATTTTTTGTACTTTCTAGCCAAAACTGTTATTATATATAATTGTTTAGTCATAGTTAGCGTAGTTTAGTATAGTTACCCTTATATTGTGCCATTGTGTGCAATCTTTTGGTACATTGGCCTTTTGGCTTCAATGTATTGGTATCCTGTGTGCTGTTTTTTTCGTGTTTATTAATCGAATTAGTATTTGTAGGCGCCTTTTGCGCTGTGTTCAGTTGTGTGTGTTTTTAGGCATAAGTCAAAGTTTTTGGTGGAATCCCGCTTGCTAAATTGTTAGCGTCATTAACAGAACGAGGTTCTGCTTTGTTTTCCTTAGTCATAAGTCTGAGTTTTTTGTGGACTTTTCACTTGCTTCATTGATTAGTGTTGTTGACAGAAAGAGGTTCTGTTTCCTTACTGAGTATTTTGAAAGCTTTCACTGTATTCCTGTTTGAGTACGTGACTTCTCTGCTTATTGTTACTTTCCCTAGATCTGTTTTAGTTAGAAGACCTAGTGTTTTTTTTCCATTTCCCTTCTTGCCCAGGCTAGGCCCGTTTAAGTTAGAGGACCTAGTCCTCGTGGTGTCTTTCTCTTTCATGCAGGGCGAGGCCTGTTTAAATTAGAGGATCTAATCCTCTCCCCTTTCTTCTTTCTGTGCATGTGACCGTAAGCCATCTGGCTTTAAGAAATGTATTAAATGCTCACAGAAGATGCTCTTAATGGATGGTCCCAGTAACTGCGTTTACTGTCTGGGGGCCATCCACTTACAGGAAACTTGCTTATTTTGCCACTCTTTCGGTATTAGGGTGTTGCAAAAAAGAAAAAATAAGCTCATCCTAAAAGGTCTTCTTAAATCTTCCTTTGAGGAAGATCTGGCTAGCTTTTCCTCCTCTTCTAGATCTCAGGGATCTAAAAAGGAAAAGTCCAAGTCCTCTAAGAGGCCCTCCCTGGCACCGGCTGGTGTCTCGGAGCGACCTCTTAAAATCACTAAATCGGATAAGTCCACTGTCTCATTGGCTCCACAGAGCTCAGTGCCAATTGAGAGCAGTACTGTGATTACAGGGTCGGTTCCAAGTAGTTCGGAGCCGACCGCTGAGACTGTTTCACGGAGCTTGTCTATGGATCCTCTACCGGGCTCCCCTATATTGAAGTCTCCGATTCTGTAGAGATCCCGCTCTCCTACTCTGCCCTCTAGGTCTTCCAGGAGTTTATCAGAAGAAGATGTAGAGAGGGTAGTGCTGAGACTGTTGAAATCATCTGCCTTGCCTAAATTGTTGTTGGCTCCGACCCAGTCAGTTCCGGAGCCACTTGAGTCCGTTAAGCCCCCTTCGATCATTCCTTCTTCGAGCCATGCTGGTCTTTCAGAGCCGGAGTGTTTGGTACCACTAGTGGAACCCTCCGCTTCAGCTCCCCCTGCAGCTGTTCCAGAGCAGAGTTCTGCTCTGACACTCTTGGTGCCTTCCATGGTGTCTAGTGGCCAAAGCTCCCCAGTCGGCCCCGACAGGGATGCTTGGAACCGAACCTCTTTATTTCCGAGTCTTCCTCTTGGTGCGTCGGCGAGGGTGAGTTCGGATCATACGTCTGTCTCGGAGCCGATGACTCTGGAGCCAACGGCATCCTTGGTCTCCTCGGAGCTGGAGAGGTTGACATTTGAGATGAGGAGCGTGCTGTCCCAATCTTCAGCTCCTTCCAGGGGTATCGACACTCTTCCCCCTAAGACACCTACTTCTGTCTCAGCTCCTACTCTCTCTGTGGACAGCAGAGATCCTCAGCCTCAGGAACCACTGGCTGGTGGCCTCCCACTCTTCCCAGACCTCCCCGGAATATCCTTCAGAGAAGTCTCCACAGAAGAGGACATGTAAGAGGAAGCATGTAAACTCCCAGGATGAGTCTCTGACCTCTAACACTGACCTCGAGGATTCAGAAGTGTCCCCCAAGTCATCCTCTGATGATGTCTCCTTCGTAGACATCCTGGAAATCCTTAAATAGAGGTGCGGCTTGCCCACTGTCACCCCTTCTGATGAGGAGTCAGTGTACCTGAAGGTTTTCGGGTCTCAACCTTCAGCCTCTTGGGTGTCTCCACCCTTCGATGAACTGATGGAGCTAGTTAGTCGAAAGGTGTGGGATACTCCTGATGCCATGGAGCCAGTCCCCAGGAGACTGAATAAGTTTCTTTCTGCACCCCCCCCGAAAAAGGATTTTTTGTCTAAAAGTGTTCCCGTAGATGCCATGGTGATGGCGGCGGCCCCTAAGAAGTAGCTAGCTGAAATAACTTCTGTTCATCCACCGAATAAGGAGTCTTGAAAGATGGACAGATATGGGAAGTGTATCTTCTCTTCAGCGGCATTTACCCTTAGATCGCTGAATTACCTTACTCACTTTACAAGGCTTCAGAGTGATCTCGTTAAAGAGTTACGAGATTCTCTAAAAGGTACATGTACTGAGGGAGTCCATGAGAGAGTGTCTGCCCAGTTGTCCATCTCAAAAGTCTGTCATCAACTCTTCCATGCAACTTATTTCGTATGCAGCCGATGGAGCGAGTAGAGCAACAGGTTCAGGAATTTCCCTAAGGCGTCATTCCTGGAAGCGTTTGTGTAACTTTGTGGAACCATTCAAGTCTATCTTTACTAGCATCCCCTTTCACTGATGTTCTTCGTGTTTCACTGTTGCAGTCATTACATATGGATAATCTGCTGGCAGGTTGCCCTCAGTCGGCCTGAATTCCAAAGTCTTGGGTCCTGCGTCGGTTGCTGTCTTCTCTTCCATGACGTCAGGTTGTCAGGGGTATAAAACATGCAGCCAACGCCATTTTCTTTAGTCTTTCTTGCCATGCGGTGCCCGAAGCAGAAGCATTTTGCAAGTGCCAGTCGGCTGACTACTGAAATATTCGAGTTTGAGTTTCAGAACCAAAGTCTTCACTAAAGCTAATTACCCCATTGGGTAAACATTTTCTTGCTCCTTACCGATGTCAGAAAAAGTAAATAATTGTATTACTTGTGGGAAGCAAGTACCTCATAAGGATTTCCATTTATACTGTATTCCTTTCCTAGGCCCTGATCACAATGTGCCTGGCTGTCGGTTTTGTGCTAGATTTAACCAATGCACTATTAAGTGTCAGTATATTTTTGCATCAAAGTATTTTGGAAACTGATTTAACTACCCAGAAATGTCGTCGGATAGCAATCCAACTACCGGAGTACATAAAAATGCAAAGAAAAGGACAGAGAAAGGCAGTGGAGATCCAAAACCGACAACGAAGCTTCTCCTAAGCCAGTCGCCGGTACTCAGTGAGGCGCTTTTGCATCCCCTGATATCCGCTACCTTCAAGTCGTAGGCCTCTACCGACACCCACGTGGAGTCCGGCATGCTGCAAGATACTCAAGGTATTGGACCAACGGATGTGTCTCCCTCAGATGGGTCCGGAGCCATTGAGCAGGCACCGGTTGCTGAGGGTGTATTCAGACCTCAGCATTTGTATATCAAACCGTCGAGAGCTGCAAAACCAAAGATAAATGCAACTTCTAAAACTAAAAAAATTACACATGAGCCACATGCACAGGCCTCTATGCCTAAAATACAGATGATCAAAATGGCTGAAGACCTCATTACCTTGATCGGGGTACCCATCCCCCTCCAGATAATAGGCCTAGGCGAGACACTGATTATGAATCTTCAGATCAGGTTTCTATTTCTTCTGATTCCTCTTCTGATCAAGAATTATCTATTCCTCCCTATGAGGATTCTGATGCAGAGGAGTCTATACCATCTGTATCTCCTCCTGAGGATTATTCATTTGGAGAAACCTTGCATACCTTGAGGGAGTATTTTCTCTGGGAGAGTCAAAGACTTCTCAGAATCAAAAAAGAGTCTCAGGGATTTCCTTCTTCTCCCTCAGCACAGGCCTTTAGCCATTTCCCCTGTTTTAGACCTTGTGGATGAGGTGTTTTCGGAGTCAAGCTTAACCCCTGACTCCTTACCTCCGGCTCCCAGTAAGTCTGACAGATATTACAGGGTCCCTGACTCACATAAATTTTTATTTAGAAACCCTGCTGCTGATCCTGAAACTATTTCACAGGGTCCAAAGGGAGTTAAGGCCTCAACAGCAAAAAATCCTATCCCCTCTGACAGAGATTCAAGGGCACTGGACAGATGGGGAAAAAAGGTTTATACATCTGCAACCTTGGCAGTCAGGGCCTTAAACTGTCAATTTCATATGCTTCTTAAGTACCAACAACATGTTATGGGATTGCTGAAACAGAAAATGATGTTGATTTCAGAATGTGCGGAAAATAAAGAATTGCAGGAATTATTACATACAGCTGAACAGGTTGGAAAGCATACTTTGCAATGTGGTTTTGATTCCTTAGTGGCCTCCTGCTGGGCCGCAGTATTTGCCTGATCATGTTAAAGCTAAATTGCTAGATGCTCCTTTACAGCATGATTCTCTGTTTGGTATTAAGGCAGAAGAAGTTGTAAAGAAAATGGAAGACAAAGCTAAGTCTATGCAAACTGTTAAAGGCTTCTTACAAGTGCAGCCACCTAGATTCAGTAGACACTGGCCTACAAAAAATTGGTCCTTTCCTGTGTCAGACAGAGCTCAAAGGGGCAACTCCAGACGCCCTAAGGGTTCCAGACACCAGGCGCAAGATTCATACAGGTCAGAGCAATGGGGGGCTTCTACCTCCAAACCTGGAGGAGATAAAGCGCAAACCTACAGAAAACAATCCCAATGACTTCCCTCTGCCTACTCCAAGTACTTATCTTTTGGCAGCACCCATAGGGGGAAAGTTAGCACTTTTTGCTCAGAATTGGCACTTAATAACCCAGGACAAGTGGGTACTAAACATAGTATCACAGGGATACAGATTCCATGGTAAATGGTTGGCTAGATCTGCCACAAAATCAATGGGCAGAGGCACAGAAACAGGTTACGTCCCTCATGGATATGGGGGCCATTCAGCCAGTACCAGAACAGGAAAAAGGATAAGGTTTTTACTCAACTGTTCTTGGTACCCAGAAAGGACAAGGCCTGGTGGCCAATACTGGATTTATCGATTTTGAACACATACCTGGACATTACAAAATTTAAGATGCTAACTTTGCAGCAGCTTCTGCCCATGCTGGGCAAGAATGCTTGGCTGGTGACATTATACCTAAAAGAGGCATACCTGCATGTCCCAATAAGACAATCGTGCAGAAGATGCCTCAGATTCAAGGCTGGCTTAATGCATTACCAATTCTCTGCACTGCCCTTTGGCTTATCTGCTGCGCCCAGGGTCTTTACAAAGTGCCTGGCACCAGTAATTGCATTTTGCAGACAAAGAAGTATACAAATATATCCTTACTTAGATGACTGTCTCTTTCAAGCAGAGAACAAGGACATTCTTCTTCGACACCTGGCATTTGTGAAAAGGCTTCTAACATGCCTAGGGTACACAATAAACGAAAATAAATCAAAACTGGTACCTGCTCAAAAGATAACATTCCTGGGTGCAAGCTTGAATACAACTGCCCAGATGGCTTACCTCACGCCAGACAAGTAAAGGCAACTGACTACTTACTTCAAGCTAATGGCAACAAAGACCCAGTTATCTGCAAGACAAATTCTGCAGGCTTTGGGCTTCATGGCACCCTGCATCCTACTGATTCCATATGCAAGACTGCATATGAAGAAACTTCAGTAGTATCTGAAAAGTTTATGGAGTCCACATTCTCACAGTCTGGAAGCAATGATTCCTCTTATTCCCTGCTTACAGCAGGAGTTTCTATGGTGAGCAAAGGCATGTCACCAAAACATGGGACGGGCCTTCACTCTCCCCCCCCTACCAGCCAAACCTTAACAACAGACACATCAGATTATGCCTGGAGGGCCCACATGGCAGGAAGATGCATTCAGGGCATATGGACCCCAAAAGAAATGCATCTGCATATCAACCAGAAAGAAATGCTAGCAGTTCAAAATGCCCTAACAGCATTCAAGGACTTACTTCATCCAGGGCAACTACTGATAGACTGACAACACTACAGTCATGTGGTAAATAAATAAGCAAGGGGGCACACACTCATACCCCCTTTGCAGATTAGCCATGGCACTGTGGGTCACAGCTTTGACCTACCAAATACATCCTCAAGCTCAATTCCTGCCAGGAAAACAAAATACACTGGCATACTGTTTAAGCAGAAACCTTATGGATCCTCACGAGTGGAAACTAAATCCACAAGTCTTCAACATGATAACAGAGAAATGGGGGGGCCCAGACATAGATCTATTTGCCTCTCCTCAAAATTAGCAATTGAAAAGCTTCTGCACAAGGACTTATCACACACAAGCATGGAAAGTGGACGCCCTATCCTTTAGTTGGAAAAACCTATCAGTTTACACTTTTCCTCCTCTGCCTCTTCTCCCCAAGGTCCTCCTAAAAGTCAGACAAGAGAAACCAAAGATGATACTAATTGCCCCGGACTGGCCCCGCCAGTACTGGTACCCAATCCTAAGGAACTTGTCTCAATACCCAGCTTGGACCTTACCTCAAAGACCTCAACTACTGTCCCAGCAAAACAATCAGATCCTGCACAATCAACTACAGACATTGAACCTGGCAGCATAGCTGATCATGTAGCTATACAAATAACACCTCTCAGTAAAGCTGTGATGGATGTCATTTTGGAAGCCAGAAGGCCTAGTACTAGAATATCTTATGCTCACAAATGGAAGAGATTCTGTGCTTGGAATCAAGCACAAGGAACGGATACAGCAAAACCAAATATTCCTCAGATATTACAATACTTAACTGAGATGCTTGACAAAGGCCTATCTTTCTCATCAATCAAAATCCATGCCTCTGCCATTTCGGATCATTACAATACAGAGCCACCAATCATTTCTCATCCTTTACTAAAGCAGTATCTCAGAGGAGCCAAAAATTTAAGGCCTCCTAGAAGATCACCATTACCTGCATGGGACCTCAATTATGTGTTGGAAAAGCTCACCCTGCCTCCATTTGAACCAGCTGCTACCGCTGATATAAAGTTCTTAGCATGGAAAACAGCTCTGCTACTAGCAATTACTCCAGCAAGAAGAGTTTCAGAGCTACAGGCCCTCATGGCTGTAGAGACTTTTATCATATTTTATTTACCCAGACAGGGTGTCTCTGAGAACAAATCCGACTTTTATGCCTAAGGTGGTTTCCAGTTTGGCTCTTAACCAAAGAGTTCATCTGCCAACTTTTATCCAAATCCACAGAACAAGGGGGAGAAAATTCTGCATTCCTTGGATGTACACAGACAGCTAAGATTCTACTTGAGCAGGACTAAAGCTCTAAGAAAAACTGAGCAATTACTAGTGTCATATGCTGCAGGATCAGAAGGAAAGGCTATTTCAAAGCAGACAATTTCAAAGTGGATAAGCCACTGCATCCATTTCTGCTACTTACAAAATGGAAAACCTGTGCCCAAGGGCATTAGGTCTCATTCCACCAGAGCTGCAGCTACTTCAGCAGCCTTTCTCAGAGGAGTACCAACTAAAGACATTCTAGAGGCTGCTACTTGTAGTTCTGTTCATACCTTCACAAAGCATTATCATTTGCCTGTCTACTCTAAGTCCAGGGCAGGCTTTGCCACTGCCGTGCTGCAGGGCCTTATAGCTGCACCTAATGCTCTTTAGCTCCAGCTTCCCAACCATAGCTTTGGGATTCTACCCAAATGTAATGACTGCAACAGTGAAATGCGAAGAACATAGTACAGTTGTGTACACTTACCATAAATGTAGATGTCTGAGTGTATTCACTGTTGCAGTCCAGGTTACCCTCCTGCCATCCCACTGTCATTCTGGAGTTTATCTTTCCTTCTCTATCTGCTATAACCTATGTGGTGTATTTGCTTGCAGATGAAGGTAAAGTTTGTATTGATGCATGTATATGCACACACACACACACACACATATATATATATATATATATATATATATCTATATATATATATATATATATATATATATATATTTTTGTTTTTGTTTTTGTTTTTTTGCTACCTTTTTGGGGGCACCTGACATCGGGGGCAGAAAAACTAAAGAAAATGGCGTCGGCTGCATGTTTTATACCCCTGACGACCTGACGTCATGTAAGAGAAGACAGCAACCGATGCAGGACCCAAGACTTTGGAATTCTGGCCGACTGAGGGCAAACTGTCAGCAGATTACCCAAATGTAACGACTGCAACAGTGAATACACTCAAACATCTACTTTTATGGTAAGTGTACACAACTGTACTTTCCTCATTGTTTGGACTCAAGGTAAAGGACACTCTCACCCGGTGTGAACAAGAAAGAAAAGCACTCTCTGCCATGGGAAGTACATTTTACTTTTCCCTCTAGACCATATCCTAAGAGTCAGAGGTGCAATAAAATGTGGTTCAAGAAGTCCCAGAGGTTTTTCCAGGATGCACAGGGTGACTCTTCCTTCAGAGGCAGAGGAGGAGGAGGAAATAGTAGACATCGCCCTAGAGGTAGGGGCTGTCCACAAAACCAGGGAGGTCATGATTCCTTTTGGGGCCGCCCTTACCAGCGCTCCTGATGTGGGGCCCGACTGTGATTCTCTGGGGCTGGTTGGGGGGGTCGCGTTTCTTTGTATCCAGAAGCCTGGCTGGGTATCACTAAAGACAAGTGGGTACAAAGAATTATTATAAGAGGTTATGTCATACCCTTTTCTCTTCCACCTTTTGTTCCCAAGAGGATCCCGGATGTTCCACCCCATCACAGGGATCAGGCAACTGTGGAGGTCAACAAGTTGCTGTCAAAAAGAGTCATCCAAATTGTCCCAGCAGACCAAATAGGATCCGGAAGTTTATCCAGATTATTTTTAGTGGCAAAATGGACAGGGGACTGGAGGCCCATCTTGGACCTCAGCAGATTGAACAAATCAGTAAAGAAGGACAAGTTCCGGATGGTGACACTGCAGTCTATACTCCCATTATTAGAGAAAGACAATTGGATGTGCCCAATAGATCTCCAAGACGCCTACTACCACATAAAAATGGACAGGGCGTCAAGGAGTCATCTACGCTTCCGGCTGGGAGCCAGTCATTACCAGTTTCGTGCTCTGTCCTTTGGTCTCACCACAGCCCTCAGGGTGTTCACAAAGTGTATGGCGGTAGTGACAGCTCACCTGAGACATCGAGGATTCCAGGTGTTTCCTTATCTGGACGACTGGCTCTTGACCGCCCCCACCAGGCATCTACTTCTTCAGATCAGGGACGCTACCATTCAGCTTTGTGCCCAGCTGGGAATTTCTATAAATTGGGAAAAATCTGCCTTATTACCCTCTCAATATGTAATTTTTATAGGCACAGAGACAGACACAATAGACCTGTTGGCTTGTCTTCCTGTAGAAAGGGTACAGAATCTGGTTCTTCAAATTCATCATCTTCTCCCCTTACGAAAGGTGAAAGCCAAGACTATTTTGCAGCTTCTAGGGATCATGGCTTCCACCATATTACTAGTGCCACTAGCCAGACTACACATGAGGATTCTTCAGTGGCTCCTGTCGTCCCAATGGTCTTTTCAGCACCTACCATTATCTCATCACATTCTGCTGACAGACTCTTGCAAGAAGGACCTCCTTTGGTGGACAGTACCTAATCAGTTAACCACGGGCACTTCATTTGTTCCTCAACAACCTGTTGCCACTGTGACCACGGATGCCTTACAGATGGGGGGGGCATTATCTTGGTGGGGGGGCATTATCTAGGTGGGGGCATTATCTAGGCAGGACTGTCCAATGCACATGGCAAGATCACGAGGCTCGCCTGCATATCAACATTCTAGAGATGAGGGTGGTGCTCCTGGCGTTGCAAGCACTTCACGACCTTCTGCCTTTGGGGACTATTGCAATACAAGAAAATCAAATACACCCATCTTACACAGACACTGACTTTAATCGAATAAAATAACAAACAGAGTAAGCGCTTTCATGACCAAAAACTGTTGCTTCATCAGACAAACTTAGAAAAAACACAGTATCCATATATAGTATTAATTAATCAGCTGATAAAATCAAGTAAGACATAAAATCTTAAAAAGACAGAGGTAAAAGCATCTTTAAAAAGTACATACAGTACAACATAGAAATATATATATATGTATGTATTCATTTACTTGACATAAAATATATAAATATAAATAAGACTATAAAAATCAATGTTTAAGCCTCCTTAGTTATTGCCAAGTCAGTTGCCATGACGTGATTTGCTAAAGCTGTATTCTTTTTTTTGATTTCGAATATCCCTATTATGTTCCAATATTCTGTCCTTCAAAAGCCTGTTGGTTTTCCCTACATAAAAGACATGACACTGCTGGCAGTAAGCAAAATGTACTATATTAGAAGTACGACAATATAATAATATAGTCTAGTATAGTCATGTCATGGCAACTTATCCCTCACATAAATTTAGTTTTTTTTTATTCAGGTAATTGATGCTAGTCCCCGAGAGGGAGACATTGAAACTACAGTAGACGCAGCTGAACAAAAATGGATACTTTTATTAGATGCAGAGAGAAACCAGGCCTGAATGGAGATGTCCTTCAAGGATGCATCTGCAGTCATAACAAATGGGTTGTCCTGTCGTCAGGCAGCCCTTCGGTCGGCCGGATTCCAAAGTCTGGGTCTGGCCTCGGCTGGTGTCGCACTTCACCCGACGTCATCTCTGCTGGTCTTCGGGTATAAAGGCATCAGCCGACGCCATTTTCCTCAGTCTTTCTTGCCGCGTGGCGCCCGAAGCAGAAGCTGTTCGCAAGTGCCGGTCGGTCAGATCCAGAGATTACTACTACCGAATACTACTTGAAGACTTCTAAAAGATAAGTACCTCGTTGGGGACTCTTTCTTGCCTCAGCCGATGTCAGAAAAAGTAAATAACTGTTTAACTTGTGGGAAACAAATACCTCATAAAGATTTCCACTCTTACTGCTTACCTTGTTTAGGCCCAGACCACAACGTAGCAGCCTGTTTAGCCTGTGCTTCCTTCAACCGACGAACGCTTAGGCGTCGGTCGGAGTTTGCTGAACAGTTTTTCGGCTCAGATTTTACGTACATTATGCCGTCGGATCCTCCGACTACTCAAATTGTTAAAAAACGCAAAGAAAAAGACCGACACTCGCGGTCCGCGGTTTCGGCCGAAACCACGGTTAAGCAAACCGCGAGTGTCTCGGTTTCGGCTGAAACCGAGCAAACGGGTCAATCTTCAGCCGAATCCTTGACTACTACCGAGGCTCCTGCTACCCTAGTTGAATCGGCCTCTGAAATTTTGCCTACTAATGTGGTTCCTAGTGAATTATCAGACACCATCCCTTTGGATGTATCTACCCCAGCACGTGGTGCTGCTAGGCCTCCTGCAGCCATGTCTATTAAGGCCTTTGCCAGGGCTAAAGCAGCCAAAACTGCTAAATCAGTGCCTGTTAAGCCCCCCTCACACAGGCCCAGTTCCAGTTCACAAATGCTTACTCTGGCAGAGGATCTCATCTCTTTAATTAGGGGATCCCAATCTCACCCAGACAGGGCCTCTCAGCCTCCAGAAAAGAGACCTAGAGCAGAGCCCCCAGAGCCAGTGCCCTCTGATGATTCTTGGATGACTCAGACATTACAGACCATCCAGAGGCTCCTTTTTCTACTTATGAAGATTCCGATGCTGAAGAATCTATTCCATCTGCCTCTCCACCAGAGGAATTTTCCTTTGGGGAAACCTTACATGCCATGAGAGAACAATTCCAATGGCAGGGACAAGATTTCTCAGATTCAAGAAAAAGGCTTAGGACCTTTCTACACTTACCACAACATAGGCCCTTAGCTATACCTCCTGTTCTGCCTGTTGTGGATGATGCATTTAATGATGTTTGCACTGCTCCTGATACTTTACCTCCAGCCCCTGCCAAACCAGATAGGTTTTACAGGGTACCAGACACTCATCACCACCTATACAAGGCCCCACTCGCAGATCCCGAGACTATCTCCCAGGGGCCTAAGGCAGTAGCTTCGACCTCAGCAAAAAACCCTCTCCCTTCTGAAAGGGAATCCAGGTCCTTAGAGATGGGGGAAAAAAGTTTACACCTCTGCTACTCTCTCAGCTAGAGCTGTGAACTGTCAGTTTCATATGATCCAATACCAAGAGTTTATGCTTGATCAGTTAACTAAGAAACTGTCCTCTGATGACTCCTTAGATAAGAAATATGTTTTAGAAATGGTGAATAACATTCAGCAGGTTAGTAACCATTCTTTAAAATGTGGCTATGATGCACTGGAGGCTTAATTTAGATCAGCCATGACTGGCACAGTTATAAGAAGGCATGCATGGTTGAAAGAACAGGTCTTGCCGGATCATGTTAAAGCAAAGCTGTTAGATGCTCCTATGGATAAGGCCAGTCTATTTGGTACTCCTGCTCAGCAGGTAATGAAGAAAATGGAAGAGAAGGCAAAATCTGTACAAACAGTTAAGGATTTCTTACAGGTTCAGCCCCCAAGGTTTAGCAGGAACTGGCCTTCCAAAAATTGGTCCTTTCCAGACTCCTCAAAATCTCAGAGAGGCAGGAATAGACGTTCCAGAGGCAGAAATCAATCCAGAGGAGGTGCCTACAGAGGACGGCAGTGGCAAGGCAATAACCAGCGAGGCACAGACACAACCACTGCCACTGCAACAGGACAATCACAGTGACTTGGCTCTGACACCGCCTACCAGGGAACAGACAGCAGCACCTTTAGGCGGAAAGTTAGCCTTATTTTCAAAAAATTGGCACTATATCATATCACTATACCATAGACCAAGGCTACAGGTTTCACTTCCACACCTTACCAGTAAAAAGAGGAATGCCAAACCTACCTCCAAATCAAAAAACAGAAGCTCTAAAGCAGATAGCTCAATTAACAAAGATGAGAGCTGTGGAAAGAGTACCACTAACAGAACAGGGCAAAGGATTCTACTCCAGACTTTTTCTAGTACCAAGAAAGGAGAAAAGTTGGAGACCTATTCTCGACCTGTCCGTCTTAAACACATTCATCATTGTCCCAAAATTCAAAATGCTGACCCTACAGCAACTTCTTCCCATGCTGGGCAAGGAGTGTTGGCTGGTAACTCTAGATCTCAAGGAGGCATACCTGCACGTCCCCATACGACCAAACTGCAGAAGATACCTCAGATTTCTTGCAGGATCAGAGCATTATCAATTCTCAGCATTGCCCTTTGGCTTATCTACTGCGCCCAGAGTATTCACAAAATGCCTGGCATCAGTAATCGCTCATTGCAGGCTACAGGGAATCCAAATTTATCCATACCTGGACGACTGCCTGATACAAGCGGACAACAAAAGCAAGCTGACAAAAGACTTACAAAGAGTCATTGGCTTACTACAAGCCCTGGGATACACAGTCAATTTAAAAAAGTCAAGACTGATACCATCCCAAACAAGAACATTCCTGGGTGCGGAATTGGACACAGTAAAACAGATGGCATTCCTAACTGCAGAAAAACAAGAACAACTCCCTCTTTACTTCTTGGCATTAACAAAGCAGAACAAACTAACAGCAAGAAAAGTACTGCAGGCCTTGGGCTTCATGGCATCATGCATAATCCTGGTCCCCCATGCCAGACTGCATATGAGAAAGCTACAGTGGTACCTAAAGAATTTATGGTCTCAACACAGGCACAGCTTAGAAACCGAAATCCCACTAATCCCATGCCTGAAACAAGAGTTCCTATGGTGGGCTCAAGCATGCCAGTCAAACCCAGGCTTGCACTTCCACAACTTTCAAGCAAGTCAAACCATCACAACGGACGCCTCAGACCTAGGCTGGGGGGCACACATGTTGGACAAATGCATACAAGGAATATGGACTCCAGACCAGCTGCACCTGCACATAAATCAAAAAGAAATGCTGGCAGTAAAACTAGCAATCCAGAATTTCAGACCATTCCTCAAGGAAGGCCATTTAATGATAAGGACAGAACACCACAGTCATGTGGTACATCAACAAACAGGGAGGCACTCATTCATACCCCCTATGCAGAATGACTCTGGACCTTTGGGATATGGCTCTGAGCTACAACATCCAGTTACAGGCAATATTTGTACCGGGAAAAGAAAACACCCTAGCAGACATGTTAAGCAGAACTACCTTGGATGCTCACGAATGGATGCTACACCCGGACATCTTCAAGGCCATCACAAAGAAATGGGGAATGCCACAAATAGACCTATTCGCATCCCCACTCAATCACCAGCTCAAGAAATTCTGCACAAGGACATACCACCCACTTGCATGGAAGGTGGACTCTCTATCCTTCAGTTGGAAAGGCCTAACAGCATATGCATTCCCACCTCTTCCTTTGATGCACAAGGTACTACCGAAAATCAAAGAGGAATGCCCAAGGATAATTCTGATAGCTCCGAATTGGCCAAGACAACACTGGTATCCATTGCTGAGGAGCATGTCTCGGGGGAGAATGTGGACACTACTCCTGATGCCTTTGATGTTAACTCAGAACAACTACAACATCATGCATCCAAACCTAAAAACTCTGCAACTGACTGTCTGGAACATCACATAACAGCAACTAACCCAGACTTATCCCAAAGGGTTAAAGACATTATCCTTGAAGCCCGCAGACCTTCAACAAGAAGGAACTATGCAGGAAAATGGAAAAGGTTTGTCATTTGGAGCACTGAAAGAGGAAAAGATGTGTCAAAGATAGATATTGCTAACATCCTGGAGTACTTGGCAGAGCTTCTCCATACAGGCCTGTCCTATTCCTCCATCAAGATACATGCATCAGCTATTTCTGCAGAATACAGCTTCGATCCACCTGTCTTCTCACATCCTCTACTCAGGCAATTCCTCAGAGGAATCAAGAATGTAAAACCTCCTAGGAAACCACCATTACCAGCATGGGACTTGAATTTTGTGCTAGAAAAATTGACACTCCCTCCATTTGAACCAGCAGCAACTGCAGACCTTCAACACCTATCATGGAAAACTGCTTTCCTACTGGCAATTACTTCAGCAAGGAGGGTTTCGGAACTACAGGCCTTAATGGCAGTACAACCCTTCCTAATCTTCCATCAAGATAGAGTGTCCATGAGAACTAATTCTACATTTATGCCTAAGGTGGTATCCAGAGTGACTCTAAACCAGGCAATCCACCTACCTACCTTCTTTCCCAATCCACAGAACAGGGGGGAAAGACTGCTG
The DNA here is from genome assembly GCF_019279795.1 of Protopterus annectens. Classification (NCBI taxonomy): domain Eukaryota; kingdom Metazoa; phylum Chordata; order Ceratodontiformes; family Protopteridae; genus Protopterus; species Protopterus annectens. Next base: position 186,564,565 of record NC_056734.1, read on the forward strand.
CATACCTTGGATGTACATAGACAGTTACGCTACTACCTGGACAGAACAAAAGGTAACAGAAAAACTGACCAGCTTTTCGTAGCCTACGCAACAGGAAAGGAAGGAAAAGCAATTTCCAAACAGACAATCTCCAAATGGATAGGAAATTGCATAAGATTCTGTTACTCCTACCATGGAAAACCAGTTCCACAGAACATAAGACCTCACTCTACAAGGGCTACAGCCACTACCACAGCTTTCTTACGAGGAGTAGCAACCAAGGACATTATTGAGGCGGCTACTTGGACCTCCGTGCATACATTTGCCAAGCATTATAACTTACCTCTATACTCTAGATCCCGAGCAGGGTTTGCCACTGCTGTATTGCAAGGGATCCTAACTACACCATAATTCTTCTTCCTCCTCCCCTAGTTTGGCTATGGTATTCTACCCATTTGTTATGACTGCAGATGCATCCTTGAAGGACATAGTACAGTTTTGTACCTACCATAAATGTAGATGTCCGAACAGAATAGCATCTGCAGTCAGGATTACCCACCCTCCTTCCCCTCTGTGGTACTCCTAGGGTATTTACCCTCCTAATAGCTAGCTGGGGGGGGTCTCTTATGGTGTATTTGTTTGTATATATGTACATACATGCTTATTTTTTGTGTTTGCCTTCTACCTTTTTTGGAAACATTGGCATTTATCCAAAACTTAGCTTTCCAAGAGGGCAACTGGCATCTGGGGCAAGAAACACTGAGGAAAATGGCGTCGGCTGATGCCTTTATACCCGAAGACCAGCAGAGATGACGTCGGGTGAAGTGCGACACCAGCCGAGGCCAGACCCAGACTTTGGAATCCGGCCGACCGAAGGGCTGCCTGACGACAGGACAACCCATTTGTTATGACTGCAGATGCTATCCTGTTCGGACATCTACATTTATGGTAGGTACAAAACTGTACTTTTTTTCTTTTAAGCCTTTTCTAAAACTAAGGAGGCTTAAACATTGATTTTTATATTCTTACTTATATTTATATATTTTATGTGTAGTAAATGCATACATATATATTTTTTTAATATATATATTTCTATGTTGTACTGTATGTACTTTTTAAAGATGCTTTTACCTCTGTCTTTTTAAGATTTTATGTCTTACTTGATTGTATCAGCTGATTAATTAATGACTTAATTGATTTAATTAATACTATATATGAATGCTGTGTTTTTTCTAAGTTTGTTTGATGAAGCGACAGTTTTTGGTCGTGAAAGTGCTTACTCTGTTTATTGTTTTATTCGATTAAAGTCAATGTCTGTGTAAGTTGGGTGCATTTGTTTTTCTTTTATTACTACGTTGTATTTGCACCCAACCCCACCCTCAAGTTGTTTTCTTTCATTCACTATTGCAATACAATCAGACAACATGTCGGTAGTATGGTATATCAGCAAACAGGGCGGAACCAGATCTTACCCACTCTGTGGAGAGGCCATGCGAGTTTGGAAATGGGCGATATCTTCCCAGCGTTTTCTGGTGGCAACGCACATTCCTGGGACAACCAACGTGATAGCCGACAAGCTCAGCTGGGCAATCCTGATGCCTCACGAGTGGTCCCTGAAACAGGAAACAGTGGAACAGATTTTCCGCAGATGGGGTCAGCCTTGCTGCGATCTCTTTGCCAGTCCACTCAATGCCAAATGCAGCAGCTACTTCTCCCTCACCCCCCCCCCCCTCCTGGGGAATCACCGAGAGATGCACTCGTTCACGATTGGCCCCTGGGTCTCCTTTATGCTTTTCCTCCCTTTCCTCTCATTCCCAAGGCTATTCAGAAAGCTCAACGGCTGGGAAACAAACTGATCCGCATTGCTCCTTACTGGCCTCGTCAGATTTGGTTCCCCCTCCTCGGGTCTCTTCTCTAGACGAACCTTGGATTCTGGACCCAGTTCCAGACCTGTTGACTCACCTGTCAGGTTCGCTTCACCCCTCCTTACACACCCTCAATTTGACAGCGTGGCTGCTCCAGTTCCATCCCTAGTCAGGCTTCACGACTTCTCTCCCTCCGTGACTCATGTCCTTATGTCTTCTCATAAACCTTCCACTAGGAGACTGTATTCCAGTAAATGGAGAAGATTTTCTATCTGGGTGGAGAAAATGAATGTTGGCCCTTACACTGCCTCCATTCCAGTAGTTTTGGAATTCCTGCCTGAGCTTTTTCCCCAGGGATCTGCGGCTGCCACTATCAGGGTTCAATTGGCAGCAATTTCAAATTTTCATCTAGGCTTTCAAGATTCTAATCTGATGTCACATAGGCTGTGCAAAACTTTCCTTAAAGGTGCCACTTTGTTGAGACGCCCCTTTCAAGAACCTGTTGCCTCATGGGATTTAAATTTTGTGTTATCCAAATTAACTTCTCTGACCTTCGAGCCTTCTCATTCATCCCCTTTGAAATTCCTCTCTTGGAAGACTTTGTTTCTGGTGGCTATCACGTCAGCCAGACGGGTGTCAGAGTTGCAAGCATTGTCTGTGAAACCCCCTTCCCTGATTTTTCACAAAGACAGGGTGTCCCTTCGTACCAATCCTTCCTTTGTCCCCAAGGTCTGTTCCCATGCTACCTTGAATCAATCCATAGAATGTCCGGTGTTCTTTCCAAATCATTCAAATGCAGCTGAATGTAGGTTTCATCAGCTGGATGTCCATAGACAATTACGTTTTTATTTACATCGAACTAAGGAAATCAGGAAGTCAGATCAATTATTTATTTCCTTCTCTGAATCCAGGTCAGGCCTACCAGTTTCCAAAGTAACACTCTCTAACTGGATTTCTAGCTGTATAGCTTACATTTACAATTCTGAGGATAGACCTTTACCCTTTAAAATTAAGGCTCATTCTACCAGATCTCAGTCTATCTCTGCACCCTTTCAAGCCAAGGTTCCACTTGATGATATTTGTGCAGCAGCAATGTGGGCTACACCTCACACTTTTATCACTCATTACAAATTGGATTTAGTATCCAGGGGTAGAGCATCATTTGGTTCCATGGTACTCAGTAGTATTGTTCCTTGAGCCACCCAAGAATAAGGCGCAAGGGATGCTGTCCCATATGTAAAAATGAAGGCAAGTTAGGACTACAGAATATAAAGAAGTTATGTACTCACCATAACGTTCCATGTTTGTAGTCCAGCTCGCCCTTCATTCTTACAAACCCACCCTCCTACCCCTATCCTGGAAGTACCTGGAGACAGAAAATATCATTATCATTTTTTATGGAAACCTTTTAGTATTGGTTTCTTTTGTATATTTGTTATTATCTCTCCTAGTTAGCAGCAAATAAGATCTGGGGATTGTACTGGTGCGCCATGGGATGTCTACCTAGCCACAAGCCAACTAGAAGTCTTCTAGCTTGTAAATAGGCCGGGCTCCGATCCCATATGTAAGAATGAAGGGCGAGATGGACTACAAACATGGAACGTTATGGTAAGTACATAACTTCTTTTTTATTTACTTTTGGAGGGGCTGAGGGTGTGCGCATCAACCGATCCTTGGGTCTAGCTTGTCAGAACTCGTATTTGTGTGTGTGTGTGTATGTGTGTATGTATGAGGTAATTGTTGCAGTGATAATTAAATTTGTTTAAGTAAACTATCCTGTTTGGCCCAGTAGGGCTCCAGTCCTTCAGGATGGGGCCCACACTTGACTATAACATGGTCATAAATCTTTGGACCACATAAGGCAATTCCCTGAGCGACACTACAGAAAAATGCAAGGCATTTTCCAGCTGGTAGTTCTTGCTCTCATAATAGTCACAAGTCTAGTTAATGCAGTAGATAACATTTCCCGTCATGCACTGCACCAGTGGCTAGTCCAGTATTATTAGTAACCACAGCTTCATGCCTCTTGTATGACTCATAGTATTAGCTTGCCCCCCTGCTTACACTTGGTGGAAAGTGCTATGATTTATGTTGTTTAAACTCAGTATATGTATGATATGTGTTTTCAGTATTTTGAGTTTCAGTGTTTTGAGTTTTCAAGATTTTGAAGTTTCAGCGTTTTGAGTTTCAGTGTTTTGAGCTTTCAGTGTTATAAAGTGAATCCATATTTATATATATATATATATATATATATATATATATATATATATAAAATGTTTTTTTTTTGCTTCCCTTGCTGTCATGGGGGGGTTATAATCGGCGACTAATGAATAAAATTACAAGAACTAACGGTAGAATAGCCAGTTTTGGAATGAAAACAACCATTAGTAAGCATAAAAATAAATAAATAATGACAGATACTGTGATGTGAGGTAACGCCTGATCACTTAGATTGTGACAGAATGTTACCAATTCAACAGCATGGCAGAGAAATGCTTGCTGTAGTCACAGATAGGAGCAAAATAATCACAGAAAATTGAAACAGGAGGTGTGTTTGTGCGCTGTGTGGTGGGAGGCAGGTGGATAGAAAAAAATAATATACGTGAAAGTGAAAAATGGCAGCAGAAACAGCTTGACCCAAATGTACTGCAGGGATACCTTAGATTTAGAGTAACATACAAAATTAGGAACAAGAAGAAACTCAAACCAAGAAAATGGTTTGATTGGATTGTTGAGGAGATTTTGGGGAAGCATGTTATACGAAACTGAACAAACTGTGTGAGTTTTGCATGCAAGGATCTGAAGTGCCTAGACATAGTAAGGCCTTGCTGAGTTAAGTTCTGGTGCTGTCTACATCCATGTACGATATCTTAAGGCATTCTGATTTCCTCACACCTGCCATTACATGATGCTTAGTGATAATATAAATTCTCACTGCTTGTAATCCTTACTGTTGCTCTTGTGACCTAGGATATGCCAGTAAAAGACCTGCATGCAATAGGCTACTTTCCTAGCTTAACAAAAAATTACATAGCCCTTCAGAAATGGTTGTAACTGGGATGGTGCTTGATTAATGCCATTCCTAAGGAGAGGTTTAAGAGAGCTGCAGTTACTGGTGAGTAGTCTGAGGAAGTTCATGAGTTTTACGTGTTTTTGTGGAAACATACCGACTGTAACAAGGTTTGAGAATCGACTAGGCAAGGAACTCCAATCATTCAGAGCAAGCGTAGAATTGACTGGATTGCATGAAGGGGGAAATATGAGATGAGAATGTTTAAAGGAGGTTAGAAATTTGTCGTGCTCATTTTGGTTCCCTATTTCCCCACAACCATTAAACACAGACCCATTGACTCAACTGTCCATTACTTCCCGGCATTCAAGGACATTGGGCATGGGAGATGAGAGCTGTAGACTGTGATGACTCAGAAGATTTTATTAGGTTTTATGTTTCAAAATGAGCCCGCTTCTTGGTAACATCATCTGCGTGGTGTTGTCTACATCTACAACATCTCCCAAAGGCACTGGAGTGTTTAGAGTACTTAACTTACAAAAATAAATTATTTATTTATTTAAAAGTTGTTAACTAAGGTAGAGCATTGATCCACCTAGACTTTTGCCAGGCTCAGCTCAGCACAAGTACAACCAAATAAACAATAAACTTTGATCAATATCAGTGCAACAGTGGTAATGCGAGGGCAAGCATGCAGAGAGTTATAGGGTCTGTAGATTAATGTGTGTAAGCTATCCAAGGGCTTGCACTAGAGTATAAATGCTGAGCATGTGCGAGCCTGACTTTCATTTTGTAGTTGGCTGCTGAGATGTGAACATGTATGTATGTAAGCTCTGTTTGTTAGTTAGTTAGTTCATATTTAAAGATGCTGCTATCCATCCTGATGTGTTTGTATATATTAAAGCATCTGAACGAAACCCCAAGTCTTCTTATTATTTGTAACAGATATGAACGAGCAACAGGTCAAGATAGTGTATAGCATAAATGAGCTGAGTCATAAGTAGGCATGATACAATAATTCAGTCAATAAAATAGGTAGGAGGATCACATTGGATATTATTATCTCCATTGAAATACTATAGTAAATAAGTACAGAATGTACAGTTGTTTGGCAGTGGATATGAATGAGACTAAGGCATGAGTGAAATGAAAGAAAGAAGGGAAAAGAGGAAGACAGAAAAGAGAGGGAAAAATAAAAGTCAGTGCGAAGGGGAACTGACAAAGGGGAAATACGCAGATATCTCCTAGCCAGGTTCAGGAAATCCAGGCAGTACAACAGTTTTTGAGAACAGGTAAGCCAGGCTGCACCCACTTGATGAAGTACCATGAAGACACACGACTTCGGTGGTCTATCAGGCAGTCCCCTTACAGTGTACCTGAGCAAAAATTTAAGTAGACCCTGAGAAAGGAACTGTAGTATATGTTGTATTCGAGGCCAATCCAAGAGTCCAGTCATTTAGTTCTGTTTTAACATATCTTTTGATATAATATAGCTTAATAAACATATATTCTTGGTATATAATTGGGAACCATTTGCGTTCCAGAAGCCAGCAAGTGGATGGAAGGTTAGGGTGGTAGGTGGGAAGGTCAGCTGAGGGGACCCAACCAAAATGGGTACCACAATTGCTAAGGCTGGCCCTGAATCTGTGTTTGATGCGAACAAGCTAGTTGATGCCTTGGTATTAATCCATGGCTGGATAGTTGACAACCATTGAAGGTCAGTATCACAAAGACTGTTGCCATGGTTGTAGATGCCACCTTGACGGAGTCATCTGCCCCACTGTTGTATCCTCAAATTGACCTTCTGTAGAGGTAGGCTGAAAGTCATGTTGAGGCCACAAAATGAGGGCATTGTTTTTGATAACTAATTCATAGGTTCATAGGTATGTACTAGGCTATCTGCCCTGGGGCATTTACAAGCCTAGCCAGAATGTGTTGGCTTTCGCCACCCTTTTAGGCTAGATTCCTGAGCCTCTGTCCAGCAGGGCTAATGAAGTGATCCCGGGAGTAAATTTACGATTTCCCATCCACTCGTCAAGATTCCTCTTGAAGAGCGTCAGCGAGGGGCTCTGTCTAACATGGATTGGGATTCTATTCCAGAGCGAGGGAAGCCTTTGAGATATGAATCTATCCCTCCAGTATGTCCTCTTTATTGTTGTGCTAAAGTTAAAGTCCCTGGAGTGTGTAGCTCTAATGGATCTGTTTTTCTTGAGATGGAGCATGTCTAACAATTCTGGGTTAAACATGGCCTTGTATGTCAGGCAGAGATCGCCTCTGAGTAGGCGGTAGGAAATGGAGTAGAACTGTAGTTTCTTAAGTCGTGCTGCATAGGGCATCTCTTTGAGGCCCACTATCCTCTTTGTGAGGTATTTCTGAGGTCTCTCCAGTTGTTGCATGTGTCGAGTGAGGTACATCCCAAATGGGACATTGTACTCAATTATGGGCCTAATCAGTGATGAGTAGAGGGGCACGATGACCTCTCTAGATCTAGATGAGAACCCTTTCATGATTAGGTGGGCTATATAGAAGGTTTTTCTAATGACTTTGGCATTGTGATGGTCAAAGGTGAGGTTACTATCTACTTGGGTCCCCAGGTCTCTAATTACCTCTTCCGTACTTAGTGGATTCCCTCCTATGTTGTAGTTTGTGGGCAAAGGGGATGACTATTCATTTTTTGGCATTTAGCTTGAGGCCGTGGTTCTGACACCAGGTATCCATCTCCATAAGGCCCTTCTAGAGGATGCTTGTGTCAGCCGGTGAGTCGATTATGGCTCCTAGTTTGCAGTCATCTGCAAACTTGGTAAGCCATAGTCCTCCTATGTTTGCCTGTACTTCAGAGAAGTATATACCGAACAAGAGGGGTCCCAGGACTGAGCCCTGTGGGACACCACTTGTAACTGGCTTAGAGTCGGACATGGCACCCACGACTCTGACCATGTGAGTTCTATTCTTGAGCCAGTTTGCGACCCATCTAGTGACATATGGGTTAATATTTAGGCTAGTAAGTTTATTTATGATACCAGAGTGGGGTATTGTGTCAAAGGCCTTTGCTAGGTCCAGATAGGCTGTGTGGACCACCTTTCCCTCGTCGATGGCTTTGCTTACTGTCTCGAAGAAGTCAACCAGGTTTAAGAGAGATGATCTGCCCTTAACGAAGCCGAATTGGGTAGAGTCCAGTGTTGGGTTTCCAATGTCTTTGTTTATGAGATCCATAATAATGCGTTCTATAGCCTTGCAGACCAGGCTGGTCAAGCTTATGGGGCGGTAGTTCCCTGGATCCGTTGTGGCGCCACCTTTGTGGAGTGGGATCACTGTTGCTGTACGCCATTCTTTGGGTACATAACCTGTGGTTAGGCTGAGTTGGAACAGTGAATTTATGTGTGGGTTTAGTTCATTTTGGAGTTCGTGTAATACACAGCCCGGGATGCCATCCAGTCCCATTAATGCCGTGTTTTTTACTTTGGTGAGAGCTGCTTTCACCTGTGTGTCTGTGATGTCCGGGGGATTGCATACTTCTGGCATAGACACCGGCTCTTTTGGTGAGGAAGGGGGGGTAAAGTTTGCACTGAACCTGTCCGCCAGGATGTTGGTTATGTGTGTGGGTTCAATGATTTTTGTGCCATTTTGCACCAGCTCAGAGCATATCTGAGAGTTGCCTTCCAGATTTTTGACGTAGCTAAAGAACACCTTGTGATTGTCCTTAGAGTCTTTGGCAATTCTCTTTTCAAAGCTGGCTGTAGATGGTTTTATGAGGGATCTAAGTTTCTTAATAGTACTGACCAGGGATGCCCTTGCTTTTTGGGATTTTGCGCTCTCGTGCAATAGTTTTCTCCTTCTGTTGTATAGTTTATTTATGGCAGGTGTCCACCAGACTGGTCTCCTGTATTTAGAGGCATGAGTCTTGGTTTTACTTGGGATGGCACTATCCATGCATTTCAGCAGGTACTCATAGAGTGCAGTTGTAAAGGATTCTGTGGTTTGGGTCTCATTTTCCATGTGCTCTGGTGCTTTGAGGCTTGCCACCTCGGTCTTGAGTAGTGTGAAGTTTGCTTTTGAGAAATTTTTCACAGTGGTTATCTTGGCCGGGGGTGGGGTCGGAATATGGATGTCCAGTGTGATTAGTTTATGGTCTGATCTTACCAACGATGGGTTTACCTCAGGTATAGAGCATTTGGCCCCCATGTTGGTGATGACCAAGTCCAATATGTTGTCCCCTCTAGTGGGTGTGTTAACCAGTTGTTCCAGGGCATTTGAGTTTATAAACTCAAGGAACCGTTGAGCAAATGAGCTGGGGCTTGAGTAGTTTTCCCAGTCAATGTTTGGGTAGTTGAAGTCCCCCAATATCATGGTGTTTGGTTGGACTTTTATGTTTTCCAATGTTCTCAGGAATGCCAAGTGGGGGTCCTGAGTCAGGGTAGGTGATCTATAGCAAGCTATAAACTGAAAAGCGGTTTTACCTACAGTTAGTTGCACCTGGATGGTCTCCTCTGCCTCATGCAGTGCCACAAACCTAGAGGTAAAAAAGGATACTCCCCCGCCTTTAGTATTTCGGTCTGAGTTCTGGGGCCGAAAAGAGTGGTATGCGTTATATCCTGATAATGCTGGGGTGCTCTCTGGAGCCTTGAACCAGGTTTCTGTTACTGCACAGATATCGATTTTCTCCATGAGTAGTGCCTCGAGTGTATGCATCTTTAGGTTTAGACGCCTGGCGTTGAGTAGCTTTACCCTTAGTTTTTTGTTACTGGTATTGTCTATGGAGGTGGTTTTGTCTTCTGAGCCTTGCCTAAAAAAGGCACTATGGGGGTGGCAAGAGCCTTTGCCAGTATACGAAAGCCCAAGGGTGACAGGTGCAAGCCGTCTCTGGCAAAGCAGCGTGGCTTGTCGAGCATGTCATCCCAGGCTGACAGACACTGGATCCCCTTTGAATGACACCAATAGTCTAGCCGATTGTTAAAATTGATCATTTTGTCCTTGTACTGTGGCATCATTCTTGGTGAGGGTAAGATGCTACTCAGGGTCAGGGTCATACCGGCCTGGGCTAAATGATCAGAGAGCTCCTCAATGTCTCTTTTCATGTAGTCCAGGGAGGTACGTCTCAGGTCATTCACACCAACATGGACAATGACTGAGTCATATTTGTACTTGCTGTTGCTTGTGTATTGTGGCGGATCCTGGCCCCTGACAGGCAGCTTACCGTGACCTTCTCCTTGTTCAGTCTGGTGAGTGGGACGTCAGTGTGCCTGACAGTAGAGTCTCCAATTACTAGTGTATTAGGTGTGTTGCTTAGCCTTGGGGGCTGTGATTGTGTGGCACGCTGACTTTGTGAAGTATGTGTTACGTGTCTGATATTTTGTGGTAGTGGTTGCTTGGATGTTTGCTTTGGAGGTCTCTGTTGTTTTCGCAGATTTTTATTTAGAGCCTCCACGTATGTTTTTGTGAGTTTGTGTGTCTTGTTTGCTGGTGCGACAGTAAAGGAAGTGGTTTCAGTGGTTGTCGTATCTTCCCTGTTTCCATCTAAGGACCATTGTCTTAAGTAGCTCCTTATTCCACCAGTAACTCTTCCTGTGGTGGGTCACACCTTAGTCTCCTCCCAGTTGGACTACTTCACTGCTCTGTAATTGGGGCTCCGTGACAGTGGATAGGACTGACTGCAGCTTATTTAAAACTCCCCAGCCTGCTTACTAAGGAGGGATGTTGAACTACGCTGGTTTCTGTTTCATAAGTGGATCATATGCATCATTCTGGTCATGGTGTATTTAGCATTGCATTACATGGAAGCCCCTACTTGTGATACTTTTTTGGTATGTCACCCATGTGTTAGCCCCTTGCAGTCAACCATGCAGGGGCTGCTGGCTGTATCAGGCACAGCTGGAGATCTCAGGCATTTGTTCCTTTGGTTTTCAGGGGCCATACACGTAGAATACGTCACCTGTTTGGCTGTGGCAGTTCAATCCCTTAAGTGGCTTCAAGACTTTTAAAATACATATTTATGAACTTACATGTACCTGGGGTTCCTTCTTAACTTGCTTCATTATTTACCCCAGTCCATCCTCGTGAACTGTCAGTTTACCTTGTGTACTATGTATTTTAACTGCGTATTCTTATTTTATTAGTGATTTTGTTTATATATTTACTTAAATGTTCATTATCTTTTCATGTTTTATGCATTTATCTTATGTAGTGTCCTGACTGTATTTGTTGCATGTGTTTATTTTAAACACATTAACAAACTTGAACAAGCATTGTATGATCTTTTTGTGTAATCTTTTTTTTTTAATGTTGTAAGTCTTGAGTCACTCTGATGGTTGATAAGTAAACAGTGCTTTCACAACTCCTACTGTTAGCACAGTCTTTTTCTTAGGCAATTTCTGTACTATTGTTAAAGTTATCCTCTTGAGTTTGGATATGCTTCATGGCACTCAGCAGCTTAAGTGCCATAATGCATTTTCTTTTCTGTTATTCCTTTTTTTGTGGACTGTTTCTTAATAAAAAGGTTCATAAACGTTGTATTAAGGATCAGTCCATATCCCTTGGTGAGATCACTGTAGGGATAGTGTGCAGAAGTGTAGCTATGGTGAGGTGAAGGGGGCAGCTACCCCTGGTGCAAGGTGTTAAGAGGCACAATCAGCAGATGCTGGTCAGTAGTACAGTACTGACTTTCATTTCTTCTGCACTTCGCATGTGGTATAAATTGTGGCAAGTGGTGCAGTACAAGCCTTATTTATTTTTTGTTGAGGGGCACACAAATGGACTTGACGATCCTATGGGAAGAGGCAAAGAGTGCCAGATCAGAGAAGCAGAGAAGGGATTTTATTTGTTTTGCTCCTCTGCTTATAGTTAAGGGGAACTGAATGGCAGCTAAGACAGCTGTGGGCCTAATCGTGTGGGAGTGTGACCATGGACTTAAATGGACACATCCTTGGCGTGCCACTGATCTGTCCATTAAAGTCTGTGTCTGCATTCTCATGTTGTCCCTACAGTAAAGTCACAGTGGAGTAAACTTCACCAAAGATCAGTGAAACCTTTGATGTAAGCAGAAGGTATGTTTACAAATGATGTAACTGCAGAATGTATATTTATACTGTTAGTGGGGAAAATGCTTCATAGCATGATAGGCACCACCTGCCATGATGCAAAGGTGAAAGAGGCATATTATACAAAAAAAATGTAATTTACACAAGGTCATTGGGATGTTTGAAGTTAGATATGAAGATAAGCTAAAGCCATTTTTTTTGTGTGTGTGTGTGTGTGTGTGTGTGTGTGTGTGTGTGTGTGTGTGTGTGTGTGTGTGTGTGTGTGTGTGTGTGTGTGTGTGTGTGTGATGGATGTGACAAAGGAACATAGAATGCAATATGAACATAAAATGTTGTAGGGTCACTTGGAGATCACAGTTAAGTGAAAAAGTCAGTACAGAAAAGTAGAAGCCATAAGTAGTAGTGGGTGGTGGAACAAGAGTGCCACACCTTTTCCAGTTTTTATGCTACATTTCACTATGGTCTATATTACATGTTCGAAGAGTCAATTCAGCAAACGCCATTTTACATCGCAAATGCAGTTCAGCGAACTGTTGTAGTGAGATCGCGGTACAGTGAAGATTGAAAAATTTGCCCTTTCCTCACTGTAGTGCAATCTTAGAGTTGGTATATATAATTAGCAGGGATGTGGGGGGTGCAGCACCCCCACAAGAGCAAGTTTGAACGGAATTTTCGATGTAAATGCCGTTCGCTGAACTGACTTTTCGGGGTTATGATATAGACCCATTTCACTATTGGCTTGAAAGAAAAATAATGCTGTTTACATATACAGATTTTCTGTATCCAGGACTATTTGTAAGCGTCTGATCCCCCCCAAGCCGTTATGTGTTGGAGGGAAGCCCTCTAGCTTATCAGTGGGAGTGGTAAGTACTAGGTAGCCTGTCTACCACAAGAGCGGTTTCTGGCCCAGAAGTTGTAGTTTATTGGCATTTTGGGCAGTTTTTCCATCTCTTTCAAATTTCTGGTTTAAAAGCCTGTGTTTGCGCTTGTTTCCCACCTTTCCTGTAACTAGTCTAGTCCAGATACAGGTTTGCTGTATCCAGGACTGTTTGCAAGTTTCTGAGCCCCCCCAAGCCATTCTGTGTTGGAGGGAAGCATTCTAGCTTATCATTGGAAGTGGTAAGTACTAGGTAGCCTACCTACCACAAGATCCAGGTACAGATTCTTAGTTTTAGCACTTGAATTTGCTTATTTGTGCTCAGCACTTGTTCAGAACTTGTTTTTTTTTTACTCAAGTAATTTTATTATTTTTTTATTTCAAAGACAGTTATGATAAACTTTTACATTTCAAACAAGAATACATTATAATAAACTATTTACAAATGTACAAATGGCTTCAAAACCAAAATGAAGAAAGGAAAAACAATCTGATAAAATTATATAAATTGAGTTACACATTATTAGAGAAAATCTTAATTCCTCTTCATTTAAGTAGATGAAACTGTGTCTGGTTTAAGTGTCTCAATAAGGGAGAGAACTTTCTCCCAAGGATTATTAGTCCATTTTTTAGGGGAGATTCTCATTTCCTTGACTCTTTTTTTCCCAACAATGCTACGTCTTTCAACAGGATTAGGAAATCATCAAGCGTCGGAGTGGAGGAGGATTTCCATTTTCTTGTGATGCATTTTGTAGCAACTGCCAATGTAGTCCAGAGAAGGTAAAGGTCTTTGTTCATAACAATATTTTCATTTACATTCAAAAAATTAATGACTTTGACATAAAAAAGAATCAGTAAAGATAGCTTGTAGAAATTCACCAATATCTTCCCAAAATTTCTTAATGTGAGTACATTCATAAAAAATATGAGACCAATCGGCCATACATTTTGAAGAACATCTCCAACATGTTATATCTTTAGAAGAATTGAATCTGGCAGTTTTGCTGGGAGTGTAGAAAGCTCTATGCAAGAACTTCCATGAGAAAATGCTCCGTGTTTGTATATTAGAGGTTAATTTAATAGAATATAGGAGATTAGTTTTATTCTCATTTGATAAAAACAATGGATGTTCTTTAGTAATAAAATTCCAAAACTTCAGAGTAGGAGTATTTTTATAATTAATAATGATTTTATATAATCTTGAAATTAAATTTGTCCAATTAAAATCTTTATATAGTACTTCAGGCAAAAAACATATGAGTTTAGGCATGGATTTAAAGGAAGAATTGTTAATTGTTCTGCATATATCTTGTGCATAGAGAAGTAAAGTGTTAAGAGCTAACCAATCTGAATTTGATAAATCAAATGCATTAATTAACTGGAGTGCATCCAAAACTATGAAATTCCTCATACAATGGTACCAACATGTAATTTGTATTGTTTCCCATGTATTAAGAGTATTTATATTAATGTTATTGAAAAAATTGTTTGTGATTTTAAAGGGAATTAATAACTGTAACCATAATTTAATATCAATATTATTATTAATGAAACTCCTGAACGTATTATAAATATCATTTATGTAATTTAGATTGGTAGGTTTAGTGGAATTACATTGTAGGTTGATACAGAGAATATGCCAGATTTTATTTTCTTGTTCATTTAGTTGTAAATGTTTTATTCATTTGTTTTCATTTAGGAATATGATAGTGTGCAAGGATTTCCATGCAGAAGAAATTTTTGGATCAAGCCAATTTATAACTGTTCTGAATATGGAAGCTTTAATATAAGATTCTAAATCAGGAAAATTAATCCCTCCCATTTCCCAAGGTCTAATATGGTTTAAGAAAGCTATCCTATTTCTTTTTGGGTACTAAAGAAATTTTATGAGAATTCTATATATTTCTTTTAAAAGAATTTTACTGGGTATTATAGCTAGTGCGATGTAATTTATCTTTGGAAGTAGAATCATCTTAATTAATTGCAACCTGTCTTTAAATTATAAATATAATTTATTCCATTTACCAATAAGTATTTTAAGGTGGTCACAATATTATTATAATTTGTAGTCAAAGTTAAATCTAAATTTTCGCATAATACAATCCCTAGGTAATTTAAAGAGGAAACTTGTTTCCGATTATTTAATTTATATTTGTATGAGAGTCTTTTTTGTTTAACAGCATGTTGTTAGACTTAGAACTATTAACACGTAAACCTGAGATGCGATAAACGTTTTCAGCTAGTAAATTTAATTCATTTAGTGATTCATCTGAATTAGTTAAAGTAAGAAGTATATCATCCGCAAAAAGCATTATTTTAGAATTAAATTGGTCATATACATTAATGCCTTTAATTTTGGGATTACAATAAATTGATGAAGAAAAATGTTCTATTGCTAATGCAAACAGATTGGAGATATAGGACAGCCCTGCTGGGTGCCCTTAGTAATTTCAATAGCTTCTGAGGTAAATGGGCCTAGTTTCACATAGGCCGTATTATTTTTGTAAATATTTTTTATTAAAGTAATGAATTGTTTAGGGGAAAACATAGATTTCTAGAATGTTAGAGATAATTCCATTTTAGTGAGTCAAATGCTTTTTCGATGTCCAAAGCAACTAAAAGGGCCTCCTGTTTGTTCCTGTTTAGTATGTCTATAAAGGTTAGAATTCTTTGAATATTGTCATGAGTATGTCTATTTTATATAAAACCTGTTTGGTCATCACTAATGACATAAATCAGTGATTTCTTGATTCTGCTAACCAATATAGACACAAGAATTTTATAATCATTATTAAGCAGTGAGATTAGTCTGTATGAACTACATAAGTTGGGATTCTTATTTTCTTTTAAGATAGGAGTGATTAATGAATATTTCCATGAAGGTGGAATTATGCCCTGTAAATATATTTTGCTTAATGCATTTTGCATAATTGATATAGCAGAAGTTGGAAATAGTTTGTATATTTCAAAAATAATTCCATCTATACCTGGAGCCTTATTATTTTTACTTTCTTTAATGTTTTCAGTAATTTCATTGAGGGATATTTTTTTTGAATATCTGTAATTAGGTTTCCCGGTATTTTTTTTTTTTAATTTGGAAGAATTTAAGTCTAAATCTAAGATATTATGGTATGAATCATTAGTTTTATAATGTTCTGTAGAATATTTAAAGGCATCTAGAATGTCATTTATATCTGAGACTTTTTTGTTGTTTTTTCCTTCATGGATTATATTTGTGATATTTTCTGTTGAGTGCCTTTTTAACCTCATTGCTAGGTTATGCATATATTTTGGTGAAACAGAGAAATAATTTAATTTTAATTTCTCTAAAGCCAGATTGGTTTTATGAGTTATGATATCATTATGTTGTTTATTTAATTCCCCAATTTCCTTTTTTTAGCAACTAGAGCTCTTGAATCTTTAGAATTGATTTCTATGATTTGTTTTTGAATATTGATTAACTCGGACTCCCATTCCTTTGTTTTGTTATTAAGCCAAGTAATAATTTTACCATATAAGTATGCTTTTAGTTAATCCCATAAAATAACTATATTTATATCACTAGTATAATTTATATCTAAGAAATATTGTATTTCTGAATCTAGCCATGGTTTGAACTGTTTTAATTTAGTGATATATGCTGGAATTCTTTTGGTGAAAGTCAATCTCCTGAAATCTGTTTGAAGTTCAAGAATGAGTGAATTGTGATCAGACAAGAAATTATAGAAAAATAGGATATTTTCATTTTTAAATCTTGGGATATAAAAATGTTATCAGTTCTAGTTTGGGTATTGGATCTATGATCACAATGAGAAAATTTTAATGAATTTTCTTTCTTAAAGCTAAATGAATTAAATAATTTCAAATTATCTACCCATTTTTAAGAGCCTTCCCCGTTGAAGTAATATGAAAAGATCTTTTATTGGTGGCCTCTGAACTATCTCAAATGCAATTAAAATATCCTCCTAAAATCAAAATACCTTTAGAAACTTTATTAATAAGATCTATGTGCCTTTTGACTGTTCCTACTCCTATACCAGGAAACCAATATAAATTCACCAAAGTCCAAATTCTGTTACTATATTTTATTATTACTATTGATAGGAGACTATCTTTGTCTTCATGGTTATAAATAACTTGAGGGATAGTAATACTTTTCCTCCATAGTATCAGGACTCCTCTGTTTTTTTTATTATATGAGGAATTAGATACCAGATATTCACTTTATTCCATTTAAAATTATCATTAGCTTTAAAGTGGGTTTCCTGCAAAAATATCACTTGTGCTTTATTTAATTTTAAATATTTTAGTAAGTTAGATCTTTTCCTTGGGTTGTTTAAACCGTTAATATTTAATGAGAGTAAAGTTAAGTCCATCCTATTTATTAACAATTAAGGAGTATTTGAAATAACTATAGTAATAAGGTGTTTTATTATTTAATTTTTGTGTAACTTCCTTACCAGAACTAAATTTTGAAGATAGATTGCTGATTTCTATTAAAATGCTTAGTCTAAAGCTAAACTGAGGCCAAAGAAGTGAGAAAAAGTATGTAAGGTGAATGATCTTATACTGATGAGTAAACAAAGACTTTAAATAACCCTTTAATAAACATAGAATGAAAAACATTCCCAATCTGGCAAAACAAAAATGTTCTATCAGATTAACCCTCATTTCTGAAACCAATTTGAAAAGGAGTAGACTATCTGAAGCTCCATTATATGTTTACTGGAGAAACTTTATATTCTAAATAATAGAGTGCAACCATTAATTTATATTTACAAAAACAATATTTTTTATAAAATTAGTGTGATAACTAATAATAAGAATGTTAGTCACCACTTTCCAAGAAAAAGATAAGTTCTCATAGCTGAAAAAACATTTTCAGTATTTCAATATAGTAATAATATCAGCAAATAATGAAAGATAAATAAAATATTGTCAAACTAATACATTATTCTGGAAAGTAAGCAATTTAACTGAGTGTCAGGTTGCAATATCTGAGTGGCTAGATAATATCAGAAAGCCTAAACAGTTGGGAAACTGTGTCACTACTAAACGTGAGTTAATAAAACTACAATGCCTTCAGTTATATATGCAAAGTAACAGTCTACAAATTATTCTGATAATGTAAATTATTTACAAAGCAGAGCAATTAATAACTTATATCAATGAGATGGGAATTTTTTTAATCACAACAGCTCTAACTTTCTTGTAATTCTAGTAACTGTGACTGCCCATCATAAGTTCTTTTTTTCATCTTTTCTTTATTTATAGCAGCTTCTTATTACTATTTAGAAAGTAAAATAACAGTAATACAGTCTGATTAGTTATAAGTCTAATAAGCGACACACAAACCAGAATGAATTAGATACTAAAACAAGATCTAATATTTGTCAATGAGAGAAAATGTATGACATTCTGCTTAAATAATCTACTTAGGTATGAACTTTAAATGCAATAAACAGGAATAAAGGTAGCACTAAGTAACTTATAGGGTGGATTAATATTACATTCCTGGGTAGAATGTCTGATCATTAGATCGTTTTCTTTCCTGTGGATTGTCAACTGGATCACAAAATCATGACTTGTAATATTCATTTTATTACTTTAAATATAAGTATTATACTATAAAGACAGGAATCTTGAATGTAACAAACTTATTATTAACACCTATTTCAAGAACATGGTAGTGATAAACCTTGGTTTCGATTATACAACTTAACTACCAATTTTATACTACCATAAAATGCCAATAATAAATAATATGAGCTCATATATGATACACAAGAATATTCATTGTATTATGTTGCATTAGTTTCATGAGTGTATCGTATACTCTAATTAGGATGGTGAACATCAATTAGAATGAAGGTGGACATTGACAAATCAGTTTTACCCCTTTTCTTTTTCTTTTTAAAACAATAACTTACATGTCTTCAAGGGTATCAAATTTGTCATCAGACTTTTAATATGTCAAGAGAAGTAAGCATAACAATTTATGTTGTCATTAATTTCCAAATGTATTGCAGTGACCAAGATATATAAGAAAAAAAAGTTACACCGAATGAAGATCATATTTACAATATATGCATATATCTCTTTTTAATATGATCAGATTAACTCATTCCTTAAAATTATTAGTCTATAACTTTTGTAAGTAATGCCTCACAAGGGAAAACTAAAGAAAACAGAAAAAAACAACTATTAAAAGAACAGGAATTAGGTTGACCAAAAAAACAATTAACCCTCAACATAATGTTATTTATTTATTTATTTTTAATCAATATTATTAGAAAAGTAATTTCATCCAATTTGTATTTTGTGTATGTGCATTCATGTGTTACTGTTTTGTTGTACATATTCCTAAAATATGGAATACAATAGTGGAAAAAAGAAGTATAATTATACGAAGCTGCCCATAAGACACATTAATTCTCATGTTCCTTGATATTTAACATGTAGTATAAATGAGAAAAGGTAGAAGGCAAGGAGATATAAATTTTCTCCACTAGAGGGCAGCAAATCTGCATCCCACTTTACTATAGACTATAGCTGCGAGCAGTAAGACTAACGGAAAAAAATAAAAACGCAAACTAATGTATTAAATAAGTATACTCATTCAAGTGCTATATACAATAAATCTCAAGACCCACTCGATTTTCAAGATACATAGTCTGTGTGGCTTTTAGGCATATGCATATGTTAGACCACTCACGGAGAAATGTAGGGGAAGTAGCGCTTTTCAACTAATAGCATATAAAACGTAACAAGTGCTCTATCAGCGTAGATAGAAATCTGAAGTACAACCACCAAATCCTTTTATCTGGGCCACACAGACAGCAAGAAGCATATGAAATTACACATGAAACAACAATTCTATATGAATTGCGTATCACTTCTTGTATGACAGTACAGATAATATGCATACAGGGGCTGAACCCAATGAGCATGTAGGAAGCTTATGATAGGAGGTTACAAGTACAGTATGCGTAGAAACAATTCAGTTTCTATTGGAGAGCATCGCTACTTGTGAATATTTTACATGTTCAGTGACAATCAAACTAACAGTGAAATTGATAGACTGTGTTTATACTCAGAGGGACAACGGGCACTCATTTGCGAGATCAGCCGTGATTCGAATTTCTCGAGATTACTCATGTACAAAAAGTGACAGAAAACTGTCAAATAGAATGTTTAAACGCTAAGCAAACAAAAAAATCATTACTTAACTGAAAGAATTAAGCTTATAGTTTAAAGCAATTGTCAAGATAATACTTCATAATTGTGAGAGTAACTTATTAAATTCATAGTAAATAAACTTTAAAACTAGAGAAACCTTCATAAGTAAAGCAAAACCATAACATGTTAACCCAAATTAAAAGGAAATGAAGTGGACTGTCATACAATTAAAGAAGATGTTTAGAGTTTTCAGCTTATATGCCAGTTATAAAGAGATGATGTTAAGACCATATTATTGGATTCTCTTTAAGGAAAGAGAATAAACTATAACACATAAAAAAAATCATATAAACTAGCTAAAGTGTGTAGGAAAATTCACTTACATATGAATGGTCTGGAGATGCACACTTTATAGAAGATTTAGTATGCTTTTATACTGTAGTTGATGGTTTAAATTTTTGACTCCTGTATTTTTGAGATCAATTTTTAGTTTCTTTTTTTCTCACATCAGTCCAGTTATTTTTTTCCGAAGATCTTTTTAATGTAAAAGATAAAGACCAGTCCATGTATTCTGAGATTGAGATTATTTTTAACAGATGAAGTTGCTTCATCAATATTATTGAAAGTTCTTATGTCATTGGAGTGAAAAAATTCTGATTTTAGCAGGGTAAACAAGTTGTGCTTTAACTTTAACTTTATTTTAAGTAATCTCACAAGTGGCCAGGATTTCTTTCTAATTTCTAATACTCTTGTAGAATAATCATTGTCAAACCTTATTTGACATTTCTTGTAAGTCAAGGTACTTTTCCTCCATGCAGATTTGAGTATTAGTTCTTTATCCAGATAAGATAGAAATTTCACAACTATTGATCTTGGAGGTGCATTATGAGAGGAAGGAATAGGTTTCCCTATGGCTCTGTGTGCTCTCTCTATCCCATTTGATAATCCTTCTTTTAGATCTAAGAAGTCAGGTAACCATGAATTTAAAAACAAAATGATGTCCTCACCTTCAGTTTTTTCTGGTAGACCAAATATTCTTATGTTTGTTCTCCTCTCCCTGTTCTCTTGGTCGTCTATTTTATTTGTTAACCAGGTATTTTGTTGTAGAAGAAATTCACACTGAGACACATCTTCTTTAAGCCTTCCGTCTATGTCATTAAGTGATGTTTCCATGTCCAAGATTTTAACTTGATGTTGCTGCAGCATTTCTTTGAAGACATCAGTGTGTTTTTGGCAATTTTCCTTCAGGTTTTCTAGGTCATCTGTGAACCTGTCCATTTTAAGTGATAGTTCATGTAGAGTGGCAGACATCATTTGGATTTCCTTTTTAGTGTAGTTTCAGAATGAGAAGATTTTGAGTTGTTCATCTTTCCACTGGTATTAAAATCTCCAGCTTATTTGACAGGAAATTTTCAATGAAAACACTTCAAAGTTGATATTCTTGTAGATTAGAAGTTCCTTAATAGTAATATACTATTTTTTGTTTAAAAATTAAGGAAAATGTTCCTGTATTCTAGTAAGTATTGTGGAGCTCATAAAAGTTGCTGTTACCAGTTGGCCATCTAGGCTCCCTGTTCAGAACTTGTTGTTAGCACTAAATAAGCTACAAAGTACTACAGCACTCAACCTTCCTCTTTACCTAGAGGAAACCAGTTTTTGCACTTACATTCCTCACTTGCTTAGAGAAAAACAGCTCTTATACTCACTTTCCACACTTGTCTAGAGGAAAGTAGTTTTTAATTCAGGCATGTCCAAGGGTCAGCTCCCAGTGTTTTCTCCTGTCCATCTGATGAATCTGGGCAGTGTAGCAATTGCCTCATGTATACAGACAACCCTCTCCTCCTACCACCCAACACCACAACCTGTGAGAAATGCACTTATCTAGCCAAACTGGAGGTAAAGCTCTCTCCAACCAAAACTGAACTTGACAGTCAAGAGAAGAAGGTAAACACTTGCACCATACCACACTCATCACATAGTCCCACTAAACCTACACCAACAAATTCCACACATAAACACAAAAACATTCACAGAGGCTCTCTATATAAAATCAGCTCAAGCAACAGAGACCTCCTAAGCAGAAACACAAGCAACCTCCAGCACAACCCAAGTGACACATAGCCCACAGACTCAGTGTGCCACTCAACCACAGCCAATAAGGCAAAATAATGTACCCAGCACACAAGTCACAGGTGACTCTATAGTCCGGCACACTGATGTCCCACTCATCAGGCTAAACAAGGAGAAGGTTACTGTCAGCTGCCTGTCGGGTGTCAGGATCTGCCACATAACCCACGCACTCAGGTCACTCCACAAGTACAAATATGACTCTGTCATTGTCCATGTCGGTGTGAATGACCTGAGACGTACCTCCCTGGACTACATGAAAAGAGACATGGAAGAGCTCTCCGATCTTGTAGCCCAGGCAGGTATGACCTTAGCCCTGAGTAGCATCCTGCCATCACCCAGAATGATACCGCAGTACAAGGACAAAATGATTGACTTCAACAATTGGCTAAGCTTCTGGTGTCATTCTAAGGGGATCCAGTATTTGTCTGCCTGGGATGACATGGTCAACAGACCACGATGCTTTACCAGAGATGGCCTGCACCTGTCGCTCCTGGGATTCCGGTTACTGGCTAAGGCTCTTGCCGCCCCTATAGTGCCTTTTTTAGGCAAGGTTCAAATGACAAATTCACCACCATAACAGGAACAGGCAAGCAAAAACTGAGGGTAATGCTACTCAGTGCTAGAAGTCTAAATCTCAAAATGCACTCACTCGAGGCACTCCTTAAAATGGAGAACATCGATATCTGTGCAGTGACTGAGACTTGGTTCAAGGCTCTAGAGAGCACTCCTGCATTACCAGGCTATAACTCATACCACACTTTTCGACCATCTAAACTGGACCAGAACACCAAAGGTGGAGGTGTGTCTATATTAATTAATTATATCCACACCTCCAGGCTAGTTGCACAGCATAATGCACCCGAGGTTATCCAAGTGCACATAACTCTGGGCAAAACTGCAACCCAAATTGTAGCTTGCTACAGATCCCCCACCATGCCCCAGGATTCCCACTCCTCTCTTCTTGATATACTGGAAAATATTAGGGTTCAACCAAACACCCTAATAATGGGCGATTTCAACTACCCCACCATTAACTGAGAAAACTACTTGTGTACCAACTCCTTCGCTCAACGCTTTCTGGAATTCATAAATTTCAATACCCTGGATCAACTTATCCACACCCCAACCAGGGGGCAACAGTATCCTTGACCTAGTCATTACCAACATTAGTGACCGGTGTTCCACACCTGAAATCAACTCCTTGTTGGTCAGATCCGACTATAAGCTAATCACCCTAGATATCTGCATCCCACCCCCACCCACCATTAAGGAAACCACGGTAAAAAATGTCTCCAAAGCCAACTTCATGCTTCTTAAGACAGAAGTGGCGAACTTCATGACACCCATGTATATGGACAATACAGTTACGACTGCTGAATCCTACACAAATGCACTCTGTAAGCACTTTCACGAGTGCATGGATCGTGCTATCCCAAACAGAACCAAGACGCTATCCTCCAAAAAAAGGAAGCCAATCTGTTGGTCCTTTGCCATAAACAAACTCTACAACAGAAGGAAGAAACTGTTGCAAAAGAGAGTAAAATCCCATGAGTGGAGGAGCTGCCTGCTCAGCCTCAGTAAGAAGCTGAGATCCCTTATAAGATCCTCCAAAGCTAGCTACGAAAACAAAATCGCCACTGATTCTGAGGGCAACCACAAAGCATTCTATAGCTATGTAGAAAACAGACAGTCCTCAAGGAACAAAAGGTGCTGGTGGACACCAACACAATGTAGAAAAGAAAACAAAAGCACCCAAACACGGCTAAAACCAATGAAATTCGTAGCAGTTTTATTGAAGAGGTAAACGCTTTCACACATTCACTGTGCTTCATTAGACCAAATGTAACAAAACAACTCAACAGTTAAGTAAAGAGCATCATCAATTAACCATTCAAAACATCCAATAGAAAACAAGCACTGAGACATAAAACAACAGGATGTCATTTAAAGAGTCCCCTAGCTTTTAGGATAGGTTTAATGGAAGTTCTGCCATTGATGCTTGGAAACTTATCCGCCTGCATAGTAATGATCCAAGAAAGTTCACGGCTTTCAGTGTAGTTCCTAAAGTCACCCCCATGCTTGTCTTGAATCAAAGTTTCACCAACCCTAAAACCAAAAATATGGTCACTGCCATATTCCATATAATGTTTGGCCAAAGCATTACGCTCATCAAAATTATGTACACAATACAAGTGCTCCAAGTTGCAGCACAATGGCACAATGGTACAGAAATTACAGAACCAACTGATATTGCCAACATCCTGGCAGATAGATTCAGTGCTAACTTTACCCCCCCCCCACCCCCACCCCCTAAAGGCCCCATATCTATACATGTAGAATCGCAAATTCCCAGGATAATGTAGATTTCCCATAACCCATTTTGTCGAGTTTAATTTTTAATGAGTCCCAGAGGTTATGTGCAAATTTGCAGTACCAGAGGATATGTAATAAGTCTGCTATTTTTGATGGACAGAAGGGGCAGAAAGGCGAGTTATTCAGGAAAAACGTATTTAGTCGTTCTGGCGTGTAGTAGGCATTATTGTTGACCGTTAACTGGGTGTAAGTGAATTTCATGTAGAGAGAGTATCTGTATGTATTAAACCATGCTTGTGAGAGCTGAGCATTAGTTATTTCTGGATTCTTGTCTTTCCAGTATTGAGCAGATGTAAAGGTGGACTGGTATTTTATAGAGGTGCTTAACTTGTATGTAGCTGACAGCATTTTTTTTTGGAAGTTTTAAGAACTTGACTAAGGCCTGTGTGTTTGTTATTACATTTTCTATTTCTTGTGGGATGTCTCTGAAGATAGATATATTTTCCACCAATTGTCTCAATATTATTGTGTATTTGTTGTTAAGGTTGAGATGGTGTTTGATATCTTTTAATGACCTGTTTTTAAGTCTATATAGATCCCAGACTGAAAGATCTTTGATTTGTGGATATTGATCTAGGTTGATCATTTCATTTCCTATTTTTAAATTTGTGTTCAAGTGTTTTGGCTGTAATAGGATTAAAGCACTTTTTAGTTGTAGGTCTGACAGAAGTGATTGAAAGGTTTTGATTTTGTGTTTAATGGAGGCATGAAGTTTTATATCTTTTAGGTTAGATCCATCTATAAATGGTATGGATTTAGGATTTATATTAGTCTTTAAAACATGAGCGTACCATACATTAACCTATTTTGGAAAGGATTCTGCATATTTTGGGATGTGGTCGGCTATTAAAATAAGTCTATTTGCGCATATTAGATCATAGTAGAGTTTAAAGTCTGGTAACCCCAGACCTCCTTTGTCTTTAGGGAAAATAAGTTTTGTTATAGCTATCCTTGGGTTTTTTGGAAACCATATTTTATTGATTTTTTTAAAGAAGTTGGTAGGAATAATAGCATTGGTAGCATTAAATTGGTATAATATTTTTGGTAAAATATTCATTTTAATTACTACCCCTTTTGATACAACTGAAAGTTTCATTAGTTTCCATCTGTCCAAGTTATTTTCTATGTTAGTCCAGATTTTAAGAAGATTATTTTGGTAGGAATCTTTTGGCAATCATCATCATCTTCTTTCGGCTGTTCCCGTTAGGGGTTGCCACAGCAGATCATCTGTTTCCATTTCTTCCTATCCTCTGCATCATGCTCTTTCACACCAACTGCCTGCATGTCCTCTCTCACCACATCCATAAACCTCATCTTAGGCCTTCCTCTTTTCCTCTTACCTGGCAGCTCCATCCTTAGCATCCTTTTCCCAATATACCCAGCATCCCTCCTCAGCACATGTCCAAACCAAGGCAGTATCGCCTCTCTTGCTTTGTCTCCAAACTGTCCAACCTGAGCTGACCCTCTAATATACTGATTCCTAATCCTGTCCATCCTAGTCACACCCAGTGCAAATCTTAACATCTTTAACTCTGCCATATCCAGCTCTGACTCTTGCCTTTTCGACAATGCTACCATCTCCAACCCATATAACATAGCTGGTCTCACTACCCTCTTGTAGACCTTCCCTTTCACTCTTATTGGTACCTGTCTGTCACAAATCACTCCTGACACTCTTCTCCACCCATCCCACCCTGCCTGTACTCTCTTCTTCACCTCTCTTCCACACTCACCATTACTCTGAACTGTTGATCCCAAGTACTTAAACTCATCCACCTTTACCAACTCTACTCCCTGCATCCTCACTATTCCTCTACCCTCCCTCTCATTTACACACATATATTCTGTTTTAGCACTGCTGACCTTCATTCCTCTCCTCTCTAAAGCATATCTCCACCTCTCCAGGGTCTCCTCAACCTGGTCCCTACTCTCACTACATATCACAATGTCATCTGCAAACATCATAGTCCACGGGGCCTCCTGTCTAATCTCATCTGTCAACCTGTCCATCACCACTGCAAATAAGAAAGGGCTCAGAGCTGATCCTTGATGTAATCCCACCTTCACCTTAAATGTATCTGTCACTCTCACTGCAATCCTCACCAATGTCACACTACCCTTGTACATATCCTGTACCTCTCTTACATACTTCTTTGCCACTCCTGACTTCCTCATACAATACCACAACTCCTCTCTAGGCACCCTGTCATATGCTTTCTCTAAGTCCACAAAGACACAATGCAACTCCTCCTGACCTTCTCTGTATTTCTCCAACAACACTCTCAGAGCAAGTATTGCATCTGTAGTGTTCTTTCCTGGCATGAAACCATACTGCTGATCACTAATCATCGCCTCCCTTCTTAACCTAGCTTCCACTACTCTTTCCCATACTTCAAGCTGTGACTGATCAATTTTATCCCTCTGTAGTTACTGCAGCTCTGCACATCACCCTAATTCTTAAAGATAGGTACCAAAACACTTTTTCTCCACTCCTATGGCATCCTCTGACTTTCCAAAATTTCATTAAACAATCTGGTGAAAAATTCCATTGCCATTTCTCATAAGCACCTCCATGCTTCCACTGGTATGTCATCTGGGCCAACAGCCTTTCCATTCTTCATCCTCTTCATAGCTGTCCTTACTTCCTTCTTGCTAATCTGCTTCACTTCCTGATTCACTATCCCCACATCATCTAACCTTCTCTCTCTCTCTCATTCTCTTCATTCATCAGCTCTTCGAAGTACTCTTTCCATCTACTCATCACACTCTCCTCACTTGTGAGTACGTTTCCCTCACTGTCCTTTATCACCCTTACCTGCTGCACATCTTTCTCAGCTCTGTCCCTCTGTCTAGCCAATTGGTATAGGTCCTTTTCTCCCTCTTTAGTGTCCAATCTCTCATACAACTCTCTATATGCCTTATCCTTAGCCTTCGCCACCTCTCTCTTTGCCATGCGCCTCATCTCCTTATACTCATGTCTACTTTCTTCATCTCTTTGACAATCCCACTTCTTCTTCGCCAGCCTCTTCCTCTGTACACTCTCCTGTACTTCCTCATTCCACCACCATGTCTCCTTGTCCTCCTTCCTCTGTCCAGATGTCACACCAAGCACCTTCCTAGCAGTCTCCCTTACTAGCTCTGCTGTAGTTACCCAGCTATTCGGTAACTCTTCATTGCCTCCCAGTGCCTGTCTTAACTCTTCCCCGAACTCCACCTCACAATCACCCTTTTTTAACTTCGAAGTTGATTCCTAGGTAGTGGGATGCTTTTTTAACTTTACTTTCTGTGTCTGGGAGAGGGAGGAGATTTTGTCTTAATTGGTTGATTTGAAATATGAGGGATTTAGATGGATTTACTTCATAGTTGGAGGCTTTTGAGAAGATGCTGATTGTTTTTATAATCTTACCCAAGTCCATGTTAGATGTTTGAAAATAAATGATCAGGTCATCAGCAAATGCTGAGATTAAAAGTTTATTATTAAGTATTTTAGGTTTATGGTGAAATGTTTTTTGCACCAGGTAGATGAATAGGGGCTCTATATATAAATTAAAAAGATAGGTGGAAAGGGGGCATCCCTGTCTTGTACCATTTACTAGTTTTATTTTATTGGAGACAAGTTTATTTATGACCAATGTGGTGTAAAAAGACTTATGTAGTGCTCTGATTTTTTCTATAAATGTATTTGGGATATTAAATTGTTTTAGTCAAGAAAAGGAATTCAAGGTTGACCCTATCAAAAGCTTTAGTAGCGTCTAATGACAAAAGGTATCTAGGAGATTTGTCTTTCTCAAGAAGATGTATGGTTGCATCGAGGGTCAGGGTGTTGTACCATGTTTGTCTCCTTGACATAAAGCCAGACTGATCTGGGGATATAATTTTAGATAATAGTTTTTTAATTCTATTTGCTAGGACCAGGGAGTAGATTTTAATGTCAACATTTATGAGGGAGATAGGTCTATAATTAAATGGGTTGGTATTGTCCGTATTTTGTTTATGAATAAATATAGTTTTAGAATTGTTTAGGTACAAATCTTGGAAGCCATGCTTGCTTATATGGTTAAAGATTTTACATAGGATGGGGGTCAATTTAGGAGCAAATGACTTGGAAAAATTTGATGTGAATCCATCAGGGCCTGGTGCTTTATTACTTTTTAGGCCTTTTATTGCTTCTGCAATTTCCTCTGTATTAAAAGGAGCTTCTAAAAGCAGCAATTGTTGGTCTTCAATCTTAGGGAATTTAAGATCTTTCATGAAATTGTTAAAGTTCTCTAATGAAGGGGTATTATGAGGTCCATGCATTTCCTTATATATTTTTTTCAAATATCTGTATTATTTCTTGAGTATCTGTGTAAATTTCGTTATTATATAAGATTTGTGAAATTGTTGTGGGCGTATGATATATGTTAATTAATGTTGCCAGAAGCTTGGAGGGTTGTTGTGTCCAGTGTGAATAGTTAGTTAGAAGCTTAATTTCGTGGAATGATAAGTTCTGAGAATGGAGTGTGTATAGTTCTTTTTGTTGGCCAAGGAGTTTTTTTTCCAATTCTGGTGAAAATTTATGTTGGAGCGATACTTCAATTTTATGGATTTCATCTTTTATCGAGTTTTCTTTTTCTTTAGTAAGTTTTTTATGGTAGGAGGCTTTTTGGATCAGTAATCCTCTAATTTTGGCCTTATATGCCGCCCATATAATGTCAATTCTGATGTCAGAAAGGGACAGATTTGAATCTAATTCCTCTAATTCTTTGTTAATATCATTTATCACTTCTTCTTTGTTTAAGAGGTTAGGGTTTAATGTCCAAGTGAAGGATTTTTTATTCTTTAATGGGTTGTTTACTGGGGTTAAATTTATAGTTATCTTAGAGTGATCCGAGAGGAATCTTGGACAAGATGAGTATACAGCTTTATCATTGATTAAGGAGTTAGAAATTAAGAAAAAATCAATCCTATACCAGGTCTTATAACATGGAGAGTAGTATGTGCACATATTGGTGGAATGGGCTTTTGTATAGTAAGTATCACACAGGCAATAGTCTAGCCTCAAATCTTCTTTTGCTCTTACTGCTCTCTTGTTATAGAATTTGTTTTTGCTAGTTCTGTCTTTTGTAGGGTCATTGATCATATTCCAGTCACCTCCTATTACATATTAATGATTCGGAAATTTTGATAGCAGGTTGTATATTTGTTTAATAAATTTGTGTTGAGTGGCACAGGGCCCTTCTTTTTTTTTTTTTCTTTGGAAGTAAAATTAAGATAAAATGCAGGGTTGAAGTGGTACTATTATCAGGCAGAAAATGAGCTTTAAAGGCTGCAAGTAAGTAGTTTGTGACTGATTATAATGAAGATCCAGTGACTTCTCTGATCATACTGATGAACAATAAATCAATGAGCTATGTGCTTCTTTCGTTGTCAGACCTTATGCCTAGGTCTCCCTTTTGCTGTAACAGCCCTATAATTGGATGTTTCTTGTTTGCTGTCATGCACTGTTGCACAGATTGATTGATTACAGTTCCTTTATTTTTTTCAGTTGTATATGAGCACAGATCAAGACTAGAAAAATCCTTGCAGAGGGAAAGACTTGAACATAAAAAAGCTAAAGAAGGTAAGATACATTTAATATTCTTCATCAAAATGCAGATATTTGACTAATAATTCAAATGATTTATGTACTGTGGTTTAATATTGCTTGTAGAGCTTTTCTCCCAGTCCTCTGCTGGCTTTTGTCTGACCAGTCAAACTTTCCCCTGTAAACACATGGAAATAAATAAATAGAAATTGAATGGTTTGTAAAGTATGCCACAGAAATGTATTGTATGTTTTATTCTGACAACAGACAACATATGTTTTAGTGATTAGTCACCAGCTTTATTTATTTTTATTTGGTAGTTCGATAAGTGGGCTAGTCTACTTACCCTTGTCAGCCATGACCCTTTCTTAGAGTAGTTGTTTTAGAAGTGCTTTTTGTCAAAAGTCTCTGTCGTAACAGTTTAACATTTACTGCATCAAAACTGCAGCAAGGTTATGTGCGAGTAGGCATTTGAAGGCCAGTTTCACTAACAACAAACTTGCTTCATTGTATGATTTTTGGAACAAGTAATACTTAAAGAGCTAATGCTGTCATATGCCCTGGCTTACTCTGAGGACCTGTGCGCCATCCAGCGTAATCATGCACACGCCTGATTGCCTTCCTTTTCCATAATCCCTGTGAACACCCCCCCCCCCCCCCGACCACCACCACCTAGTATTGCATGGAGTTTGTCTGAATAAATACTACTTGGATGTTATTCCTCACTTTCTGCTATTCTTGTTTTCCATGTTTTGTAGTTTAGAAAATATCTCCTGTGTATTGGCCCTTCTTTGACATATGTGTCACTGTGCCAAGCCAATGCAGACAAACTCCCTATGGTACTTGTACATCTGTTCTGTGAGTCAGCGATAGTGCCCTTATTGTCTCAAGGTGCCTTCTAATGAAAGGAAACAAAATAATACCTGTCATAAAACTGGAATAGGCTTGGAACTAAATTTGCATCACAGTCTGGAATGGAACTAGATCAGCTGCTGTGAAGCGTCTACCTGTGGCTCCATAGGCTTTCTTAAAGGCCTACCTTTCCTCCTTGAGCATGGTGATTATTGAAAGTCAAAGGCCCACAGTAGCTTACACTCTTTTCTCTTCTTTAGTGGGTTGACCTTTCAACCTTTACAATATAGTTTCACAGCAGATTTATTTTGTGGCTTTGAATCTTTCTGTTGCTGTTTGATAGATTTGTGAACCTTCAGCCATCTGGGCCAGAATTCTGCCTTCCTTAATGCCCAGCTTCCTGTATGGTGCAACAGCTAATGGATTCCACTGTGCATTATCAGAACACGATTTTTCAAAGTGTACTTTAATGACCACAACTCATTAAAACTCATCCTTACCTCAATGCTGTGTGACCATGGAGTATATATAAACGTAGGGGTGGTGCGCCCTCTTGCATCTGCCACCTCTAAGCTTGTATGCACCACCTCCATGGTTGCACAACACTGAGTTAAGGAGAGAGTTCCCAAAACAGTTCACAGTTGTTTCAAGCAATTGTTGTTTTCTTTAACAAGAGCAAGTGATTTCCAAGGTGCTATGGACTGAAGAAGCAGATGATAGCCCAAGTAATGAGCTTGTCGTCAGGGTCTTGAAAACAAGCATAGCTGGTTTGATCTTCTCCAACTCACTGATTGCCACAGATCTACATGTAGATAGGATGCGTGTTAACTCATTGAAAGCAGTTTCAGCAAACCAATATTTGTGGAGAGCTGTTTGCTGACAATAATTCCGTTGAACCTCTGAGATGTACTTTTTTAGGAAGCAAGCCCTCCTGTACCCTCATGTGATGGAATTCCCCTCAAACCTATTTATGACAACTCCAAGGATGCACAGCAGCGGAGAAAGATGAAAACTCCACTCCCTGTGAAAGTAGTTTTGTTGAACGGCTCTCAGTGTACATATATGCTTACTGAAACTGCTGTGAGTGACTTTACAGGAACCCTGCAGATACACTCCACACTCACTAAGAACATCTTCCTTTGGTATGATAACCTCTAGATTATTTAGATACTTCACTAATCAGTGTGCTGATTATTTGGCAAGTGACATCCATAAATGTTACCTCACAGGCCCCTCAGCTTAACCGCCTTAGTCAGAAGTGTCACCTGTGACTGGGTGAGTGAGTCGAATTTGTCATTGTCAGAGTAATCTTTCTCCCAAAAAAGGATATCCTTATCTCTGTAGAGCCTGTTTCCATCACAGTTGGATAAAACGTGATCTTGCTTCCTTCAATTCTACATGATAACCCTTCAGGCTGAGAATTGTGTAACCAGGAATAAGTGTAATCCAGCTAGTTTTTATTTTATTTTAAAGTAATGTTTATTGAACAGTATATTTGTACATAACCTTCTAAATAATTTCACCTTCAATGTGAATTTAACAACATCATAACACTTTGTGCTTCTTTATCTTTACTAAAAACATCTCCTGTGAGGTTTTTGAACTGCATAGAGCTTTCTATTTTCTAACTCCCTTTAACTATTTGCACTTCTGCTGTCCTCTGTTACTTCCCTTCTGAGGCAGTACCCCTCCATATCTCCTTGCTCTCCTCTCGCTCATTTCCCAGACCATACTTGCAAACCAGGGGAATCCCCCCTTTCTTGCCTTTGCCCTTACCTTTCACCCTTAGCACTCTTCAGTCGGTCCATTCCATTTGTACCATCCCCATAGTTCAAAATCTTTTCCCCGCCTTTCTGAGTGGAATATTAGTTTTCTTACTTCTATTTTTCCACTTTTTCATAATTGCTGCTTTACTTCGCATCTTGCAGCTAATAACCCTTTATTCTTTTCTAGGATCTGCTCACTATATCCTCAGAGAAACATCTTTTTACTAATCGTAACTGTACAAGACATCATTCCGTCTGCCAGTTCTTGCAGTTATTCTTTAAAAATTATCAAGTGTGCTACACACCCAAAAGGTATATGTCCACATCCCACTTTCAGCTCTATCACATCTCCAGCAACTTCCAGTGACTCCAAAAGACATCTTCAGTAAACTAATAGGGGTGTAAAAATACTTGTGCAAACATTGCAAGGCAAAGATTCAAAATTTTCTGGACTTTGTTGCATATCTTTGCAGTTGTTTTATTT
The DNA here is from genome assembly GCF_019279795.1 of Protopterus annectens. NCBI lineage: Eukaryota > Metazoa > Chordata > Ceratodontiformes > Protopteridae > Protopterus > Protopterus annectens. Next base: position 186,597,680 of record NC_056734.1, read on the forward strand.
GTTCCCATTCCCTTTTAGTGAGTTACTCCTGAAACTCCTCCTCACCTATTTTTTTCTTTCATCTTACTTGTCCTGATGAGTTTATAGATTTTTGTTAATACACTTTTCCATTTACCTCTCTCAAATCTCCTTTGAATTATTTCCATTAATAATTCCGCCCAATTGGTACATCCATATCTCTCGTTGTATCATGTTCTGTTTTGACATTAATCTCTGATATTCCCATTCCAACCCTTTCTGTAAGTAGTATTCCTCTGGTAACTCTTCCTATGATTTTAACCTTTCTCCAGTGGATGCCTGTTGCATTTTGTTGGTGTATTTTATTATGGCTTGCCTCCCAGACCACCTTCAAAGTGTAGAATCTTGTTTTTTATCTCATTGTGTTCCTCCTATTGGAAGCATTTCTTCTTTCCCTCTCCTTAGGGATGGGATTTATAACTCTCCACAACACTTCTAACAGGCAAAACCAAATATCCTTTTGCTGGGTTCAGGAGAGCTTCCATTAGGTCCTTCCCCTTCCTTAACTTTTCACTACCCTTCTGTATCATACCTTTCTGGTCAGCCTGATACTCTGTATCTAATAACCACATTGTCAGTGCTAGTTGGTACTGGTTGATTAAGTACCATTCTAAATTCTGTACACCTTTCCCCTCCTTTGGATCCTTAATAAGATTTTCCTCACCCCCCCCCCCCCCCAGTGTAATTCCTCATCAGATGTTTCACTTTCTAAAAAAAACATTCTGCTAGGAAGCACCCAAGATGGATACTGGAGCTGGGCAGTGTCAGCAAGTATAGGGCTTTGTAACTTTTGATCTAAGTCTAGCTTGATGTTCTTCCTCTTCCTTGTCTGCTTCTTTATCTTCTCATGCACCTTGCCATATATTACCTCTAATGATCTCTCACTTGTATTTTCTAGACAGATTCCTAAATATTCTATTTGCTTTTTCCATGTTATCTCTGTCCCCTGTTCCTGAGTGCCAGCTATCCTTACATTTATGGCTGTGACGTATGTATTTTTCTGGTTTAGGCTATAACCTGGATTTTGCCCCCCAATTTTTTTACCACAGTCCTCACTTTCCCAAGGTCTTCCTTGTGATTTGTCAGTGTAAGTAAAATGTCACCTGCAAATAACACAATCTTTTTTGCTGTCCTTCCTGTTCGTAACATTTGCTTCTGGAATTTCTTATAGTAGCTTAGTGGCTCCATGTGCAAAGCAAAAAGTAGCAAGGAATGGGTGCACCACTGTTTTCTTCTTCTTTCTCTCCTAATTTCAGTTGACAACCTGGCCCTGATTTTTACCCTAGCTTTTAAGCCGTCGTATATTCCTCTAACCACATTTGTCCACCTACTTAGAAATCTCCACTTCTCTGGTAGTTCAAATAAATATCCCCATCTAACCCTATCAAATGCCTTTTCCAAGTCGAGTAATGTAATGGCTAACTCTTTTCCTTTCCTCTGGGAATTCTACATTATATTTAGTGTTCGTAACATATTATCTGCTGCTTGCCTTCCCCTACAAATCCCTACTGGTCCATATGCATTACCTTCAGTAAAATGCCTGCCAACCTTCCTGCCTTTGTTAAAGTGGTTCTAGACTTCCTGCCTTTGTTAAAGTGCATCCACAGAATCCTTTACAAATGCATTCTATGAGCACCTGCAGGAATGCATGGATCGTGCTATCCCATATAAAACCAAGACTCACTCCTCCAAAAACAGGAGACCAGTCTGGTGGACCCTGGCCATAAATAAGCTATACAACAGAAGGAGGAAGCTACTACATGACAGAACAAAATCCCAAAAAGGGAAGGCATCTCTGATCAGTATTAGCAAGAAACTTCGATCCCTCATAAAATCATCAAAGGCCAGTTTCAAAAGAAAAATTGCCCTAGACACTAAAGATAATCACAAGGCCTTCTTTAGTTATGTCAGGAACATGGGCGGAAACTCCCAGATATGCTCTGAATTGTTGCATAACAGTACAAAATATACCGAACCTACAGACATAGCCAACATCCTGGCAGACAGATTCAGCGCAAACTTTCCCTCCCCTTCCCCCCAAAGGAGCAAATGCCTATCCCAACTGAATGTAACCTCCCTGACATCACAGATGCACAGGTGAAAGCTGCCCTCTCCAAAGCAAAAAACACAGCATCTATGGGACCGGACGGTGTCCCAGGCTGTGTCTTACATGAGCTCCAAGAAGAACTGAACCCTCACATTAAGTCACTGTTCAAACTTAGCCTTACTACAGGATATGTACCCAAAGAATGGCGTACAGCTACAGTGGTCCCACTCCACAAAGGTGGTGCCACAACGGACCCCAGAAACTATCGCCCCATAAGCCTGACTAGTCTGGTCTGTAAAGCTATGGAGCGTATTATCATGGAACTCATAAACAAAGACATTGGGAGCCTCCAGACACTGGACCCTACCCAATTCGGCTTTGTTAAGGGCAGATCTTGCCTCTTAAACCTAGTTGATTTCTTTGAAACAGTTACCAAAGCCATAGATGAGGGCAAGGTGGTCCACACACCCTACCTGGACCTTGCAAAAGCCTTCGACACAATACCCCACTCGGGCATCATAAATAAGCTTACCAGCTTAAATATCAACCCCTATATCACAAGATGGGTTGCAAACTGGCTCAGAGGTAGAACCCACATGGTCAGAATCGCAGGTGCCATGTCCGAATCCAAACCAGTTACAAGTGGCATCACACAGGGCTCAGTTCTGGGACCTCTCTTGTTCAGTATATACTTCTCTGAGTTTCAGGCTAACACGGGGAGGTTATGGCTGACAAAGTTCGCAGATGACTGCAAACTGGGGGCCATAATTGAATCTCCAGCTGACACAAGCATCCTCCAAAAGGGTCTCACAGAGACAGATGCTGGGTGCCAGAGCCACGGCCTCAAGCTAAATGCTAAAAAGTGCATAGTCATCCCCTTTGGGAAAAACAAGGTGCCCACAAATTACCACATAGGTGGTAATCCATTAAGTACGGAAGAAGTAATTAGAGATTTGGGGACCAGTGTTGATAGTAATCTCTCCTTTGATAATTACGTTGGCAAAGTGGTTAGAAAGACCTTCTATATAGCCCACCTTATTATGAAAGGGTTCGCATCTAGATCAAAAGAGGTCATTGTGCCCCTCTACTCGTCACTCATCAGGCCCATAATTGATTACAATGCCCCTTTTGGGATGTACCTTACCCGACACCTGCAGCAACTGGAGAGACCCCAAAAGTACCTCACCAAGAAGATCATGGGCTACAAACAGATGTCCTATGCAGCTCGACTAAAGAAACTCCAGCTCTACTCAGTTGCTTACCGCCTACTCAGAGGCGATCTATGCCTGACGTACAAAACCATGTCAAACCCAGAATTAATGGACATGCTCCACCGCAAAAAATCCAAGTCCCTTAGAGCTACACGCTCCAGGGACTTAAACCTCAGCACAAAAATAAATAGGATATGCTGGAGGGACAGATTCATTTCCCAGAGGCTCCCCTCACTCTGGAATAGAATCCTAATTCATGTTAGACATAGCCCCTCGCTGATCCTCTTCAAGCGAAATTTGGACGCGTGGATGGGAAATTGCAAGTTCACCCCTGGGATCTCTCCTGTGTCCCTGCTAGACAGAGGCACAGTAAACTAATCTTAAAAGGGTACCTTCTGTGACCTACTTTACAGAGGCACAGTAGGCTAATCTAATAGGGAGGCGGAAGCTAAATATACTCTGGCTAGGCTTTTAAATGCCCTAGGGCAGATAGCCTAGTATCTACCTATGAACCTATGGTCTATTTGTAGGCGTGATTGAATATTGATACAGAATGATAACCTTTAAAGGGTCCTTCCCTTCTTTGTAGTTTACAGGCACTATTGCCTATTTCCAACCCTCTGACCTCAGTTCCCCATTCAGAATTCTGTTGAATGTCTCCCTCCAAATCTCCACCAATGTACCTTTGGCAAGTTTCCATAATTCTTTAGTCAACCCATCTTCTCCCTGAACTCTTCCCTTTTGCCGTTTTACCCCATGTTTCCTCAATCTCATGCATTATTGAGGCCAGTAAGGACGGCCTGTCCTCCTCCAATCTTGATAGTTCTGGTTCAAGCCAAGTCCCTTTCTCATCTCCTCCTTGATATCCTGATTCACCTCCTTCTGAATGCAATCCACCCATAATGCTTTGCAACGCTGTCTAGACTTCCTTTCAGAGTTTGCCACATTTCCTCACCCTCCTCAGTCCAAATGTTGCATATTCTCCTGTCCACCTCCTGCAGCCGGAGTCTTACTGCTAATGCCTTGGTTGCTTTTGGTGAGGGACTGAAATAAAATTTCTATTTTCTTGTTCTCTTTTCTAGTATGCCGTTATCTTCCCATTGTAGTTTACACTTTATCTCCTTGTCCTTCTCTCTATTCCTCAGTGTTTGTTTATATCCCTTTGTTTTTGGCTCTCTCCTAGTTCATTTAACAATGCTTTCCTTCTTGATTATTAAACTTTTCATTAATCCAGTCACTCCAACCAGTGCTCAGTGTTCCATTTTATGTCATCTGCCTCACACATGCAGTCCATGCAGCAAGACAGGTTTTCCTTTGTGTCCCCATTTCCGTGTGTGTCCAGGTAGAGGCAGTTACAGTGCTTGAGCAGAAACTTAAAATTAATTAAATTACTTTTTGGAGACAGAGATGTTAAATGCAAAGAGATATTGTTCAAAGTGAATATTGTGCGATTTGCCATTTTTCATTTCTAGCGATGGGTGCATAACTTTCAAATATAGCAGGAAATGTGCCTTTTGGCACATTGGATCTGGCAATTTAGGAACCCCCATTTCACAACTGCTGATGAGGAAAGACAAAGTGATGCAAATACCTCTCAGCTGTGATGAGTCTGTATGTCCTCCCTGTGTTCTTATGGGTTCCCTCACACATCCTATAGACAATGCAGTAAGTGGATTGGACACACTAAATTGACCATAGTTGTGAATGTGTGTTTATATGAGTGTGTGGGAACTACTGCAGCAGGGTTAGTCGCCCAGTGGTGTAAACCTTGCCGCTAGATGATTACTGCTGTTTAAGTGACACCCTCATCCCATGTGCAAAAATGGGAAAAAGGGGTTGTGGATGGGTGGATTTAGTCTTGTTTCTCCTAGAGTTACTGATTTTTTTCCTTAAAATTAGACATGTTTAAGGGTTTACACAGAATCGAGATTAATCGGCTAACGCTGTACAAATGTTCCTTAGTAGCTGGATAGGCATGGGCTGAGGAAACGCCTAGTGTTGGCTAAGCCTTCCTGTATCAGGTACCAGTGTCAAATTAAAGAGTCAACACTGTCCTTCTGTCTGTGTCCTTCGTGATTACATAGAGAAAATTAAATTTAGATGGAATGGAGGCTGTCAGACATATCGAATAATTCTGTGGAAGAGCTACATTGACAGATCCAAATATTCTTGAAATATGATATTACTGAGGCCTGAGAGGCTGGGTTTGCTTATGTGTCAGATGTAGGTGGCTAAGGAGATCCGGGTTTTAGAACTATGTTGACATTACAACAGTAGTTTAGTAGTTTCTCGTACGTAGTTAAATGTTCAGAGTTCTCATTGTAACCTTTAACTGTGTTTGCTGCAGTGAAGTGAAGTGTAGCACAAGAAGTGGTTGCTCCATTTTTTTCAGGTGGTACCATCATCTGAGTCTGCCAGGAATTCCCTCAGTGATTGGTGATTGTGACAAATGTAGCGGCAGCAACTGTGATGTAAAGTTGCTGATATGAGGACTCTCAGCAGTATTTACAGAGACAAAAGCAGACAAATCTGATAGGAAGTTGGGTGCACACCTACCGGACCGTCTTTCAATACATCCATTTATCCATCCATTCATTCATCCCTCTATCCATTCTATTTCCAATAACCATTTTATCCATTTACAGGTTTATGAGGATGCTGGGGCATATCATGGCAACCAGTGGGTCAAAGTATTGACTCCCCAGTCTGAACAAGGTGTCTGTACAGAATACACACACACACACACACACACACACACACACACACACGCACACACACAACTGCAGGCTGTTTGTAGAACTCAAGTTCACCTACCAGATCTGTTTTGGAAGTGGTAGGAAACTGGAAAATCCAGAGAAAGCCCATGTGGGTGCAACGAGGACATGCTGACGCACCATAGCTGAGAACCAAAGAGGAGAACCTTATGTTGTGAGGTGCAAATTTATTTATTGCATCACTGTACCCCCCACACACACACACACACACACACACATGTAACTGTTTCATACAGTCATTGATTTGTGTACTCTGAATACAGTCACATTTTGAGTCATCACTTCCTTGTGGTAATATAAAGCTTTAATTTTTGTGTGGCTCAAAGAAAGCTTTCCTCAAAGTATGGCTGTAGCATTCTTTGCATTGTATATGATGTGATCATTTTCCTGTAATGCTTTGACTGTGTGCCTGTCTAATGCAACATAGGAGTGAAGGAGGTGGAGATTTTGCATCCTTGACTTGGGTCACTGAGGTGTAAATGGTAGATCTTTACTGAGCTTAGTGCTACAACTTACTTGTGTAGCTTCTTTCAATGGTTGTAGAACAGAAGGCAAATGCTACAGTAGGTATTGCTTAGTGCCAGTCCCTTTTCCAGTTCCACGTTGCACTGGTTATGAGTAAAGTGTTTTTTATTCTGCATTGTTATCTTTTGCAGCATGTATAGTAAGCTGAATTCCACATTGTGGGAACCTCTTGGATAATGCACAGTAGATACTGTTTCTGGGTTTGAATCTGACCCTAGAAATTTGCTGAAGTCTTACTTGGAACTTCAGAGTGTGTCTAAAACAAAGTACATGGCTAATGTGTCTCAGCATCAGGCCTTTCAGATCTTAAGTACTACACCGTTTGTCATATACTGCAGAAGATATGGTAAATGTTATCAATCCCCATTTTCTTAACACGAAACCTCCAGTTTCAAAAAAAATAAAAATAAAATACACTAAAATAAAATAATAGCCAGTGTAGATGAAGTGGGGAGTCAACACATGCTAAATGTAATTACTTCTGAGTGTTGCACTGGCTTGGGGACCAAAGGGGCAGATTGAGTGTGCCTTCGGTAGACAGTGAATCTGTTCATTAAAAATATTTACTTTTAACCCTGATTGCAGTGACTGATGTTAACCATTCTACATTCTTTTCAAAAACCTATGGATAATTTATTTTTCAACCCCCCAACAGTGCTTTTTGCTCTTAAAGTCTGATGGACTCCTGCCTGGTGCATTTTCAGTTTTATATACACACACGCACACGCGCACACACACACACACACACACACACACACACACACACACACACACACACACACACACACACACGGGTTATTTTATTGGTTAGTTACTTGTTTCTGCCCGTTTTTGTTACTATCACAAGACATGGTGATTCTTTTGAAAGGCTTAGTACTTCAGTGCTGCTCATCGTTAAGTGTAGCCTATTCTTTGAAACAAGTTAGATAGATTTAGTAGCAGTTGTAAGACTTTGATGGGGAATGTGCTTGTGCGCATTATACAGACACAGCTCTGAAAGACTGGTTGCGAGAAACACTGCATTATTAATTTCATCTGTAAAGGAAGGAAGGAGTTTCTTCTGATAGTGACTAAGCAGAATTCTTTGAATTCTTTTTAGCTGTCAGCAGGTAGGTGAGAGTATTCCTTTTTCACACACTAGCACAGCTGCATATGTACTCCAAGTTCCTTCATTAAACATATTTCCAAATGTGCATCAGAAAATGTACCAACTTTAAATAGGCATCTTCCTCTCTGTGATAAAATTTCGGAATCACTTGTTCTAATTTACTTTCTGCACCATTTTGTTTTGTGCATTAATGTTCTGCATAGTGGCATACATTTTTTTTTTTTTTTTGCAGAATTACATTGTCAGATATTACCTCAAGTCTGCACTGTATTGTTTCCTAAAGAATTTGATTTGTCATTGCTCTACAGTGGGCATTGGGCAACATTTGTGTCACTGAGGGGGGCCTAATACTAAGTAGCTCTAGTGGGATGTGTAGGGCTAGTAAAGTAGTTTTTTTACATGGTTTTCCTGGTAAATTGATATGAATATACAGAGGAACTAAATTATGTGCAGTAAAGTCAAAACTATGTTTTCTCTTATCCAGTGTGAAAAAAACATGTTAAGTGGGGAATCACAGTTGTTGCAGTCTTTCGATTCCCCCTTCCCCAAATAAAATCATTGAAATGGGAGACTAGAACTTACTCCAGTCACCTTGCCATCTGAACTACACCAGTTGAAGAGAGTAGGATCCGCCTGTGACAGTCTTCTGCCAGAACTAAGCATGCTGCTTTTGACCTTTTTTGTACCTGCATAGCAAAGCATCAAAGTTCTTAGGCACGTTTCTTTAGTTGCCATATTTAGCACCTGGCTTTCTGCCTGATAGCGAAGCCAGATGTAGATGTTTCGAGATAGCTGTAAATAAAACTTAATATTCATGGAGTACAACTTCCACTTTTTGGCCAGTAACACTTGGTAGCAATTTCAATAACTATGAAAAATTACAGGGATGAGTCTTTCAGAAATTCCAAAATGTCTATTTTCTTGAACCCTCTAGCCAGTGTATGAACTGCTGTTGTTTTAATTTATTTTCGTTTGTTCCATGAACAGACATTCTGCACTTCAGTCACAATAGCGTAACTGGTGCAGAGTGTTAGGTGAAGCATTCGGCCAATCCTGATCGCTGTTCAGTGTCTGCTGGCATTAAAATGTTGGTATTGCATTTGTAGACAAAAGTGTGTGCTGTAGCACTTCGTGCGATGTGTTAACTGTAGCAACTGCTTGCTACATTACAGCAAGCAGTTTGGTACAGTTTCAAAGTAAAACATGTGCCTTTTCTTTTTTTAACAGAGCACTGTACTTCTCCATGTCCTTTGATTGAAAGTGCATGTCTGCCATGTCAGAGGTATCTGCCTTCCTTCATGGGACATGGCCTTCCAGGACCTTTCCACTTTGTTAGAGCACCGTCTGATAAGGGCTGTAATCAAATGTATTACACATAGTTATAACAGTACGAACTGTGTAGCACAGTTTCCAGGTCAGTTGCACTGTTTGCTTTACCTTTAACTAAACTTCTACAAGTGTTTGTTTGTCTTTCTAGGAGTTTATTAACTCATGGGCAGTAGGCATTATATTGCATTTGTTTCATTCATGAAATTCTTAAAAGTATGTGTCACATCTTCATAGCTGAATTCCTCTCTTTTGTTGCTGTGCAGATTTAGGAGCAGCCTGTGAATGCTTAATCTTTAAATAATGTTTTATACAGTTTCATATGGCTTTTTTGTGTTTTCAATGTTTCTTCAGTGAAATGGGTACTATGATCATTAATGTGAAAGTACTACATACTTGACTGTAAACTGTGCAAGTCCATGGTGAGTTTCATTGTATTTTGTAGCCAGTGGCATTTCCACATCCTGCCTATACTTATGCTCAGTTCACAACTGTTCATAAGGTTCTTTAAAATAGATGCACATTTGGGATTTGCATTACCTGAGCTAACTATTAAGCTCAGCAGTTTGTCAGCAGAGCTATGTCCATTTGCCTCATTTCAGTATATTTAGCTTTTTATAGATTTGTAGGTTTATAAGTAAATATTGGGCTGTCAGTCTGTTGTAGTCTATTACAAGCCTAGCCAAAAATCAGAGGTTTGACTCAAACTTATACTTTGTATCTCTGAGGTAAAGACCTTAAACATTATGCCAATCCCTTGCTCCCTTTACATGTTCATCGTGTTACACTGCTGCAGTCATCACTGTTGGGTTATCCTGCCGTCAGGCGGTCCCGCAGTCGGCCCGAGTTCCAAAGTCTTTGTCTGGCGTCGGTTGCTGTTGCTTCTTCCCTGACGTCAGTGCACCAGAGGTATATAAGATGCACCCGACGCCATTTTCTTTAGTCTTTCTTGCCGCACGGTGCCCGAAGCAGAAGCAGTTTGCAAGTGCCAGTCGGCCAACTTCTGAGATTTTCCAATCAAATTTCAGACCGAAGTCTTCATAAAGCTAAGTACCCCGTTGGGGAACCTTTTCTTGCCTCAGTCCGATGTCAGAAAAAGTTAACAATTGCATTTCTTGTGGGAAGCAAATACCTCATAAGGACTTTCATTCTTATTGTATTACTTGCCTAGGCCCAATCATTACTTATTTCTGTAATGTGCCTTTAAATGTCTCTCTATATAACACCAGGATGTTGGAAGCTGCTTAACTGTTGATTATCTGCTTTTCAGCACTGAAGAAGGCTTTTCATAGCCGAAACCGGTTTGCTTGTTAGCCATTTATATTTTTATAAATGGCGTTGACTTTTACAATAAATTAATTTTGCTGCTACCCCATTGTGCTGGTCTGTTTTTGGATTTACCTTTTTGCGTTGGTTTGGACCGTGCACTTAGTCCCTCGAGCGTGTGTTTGGTTTGTTTCTTTTTGCTTGTCACTTCACGCTGGGGATGCCTGGTATGCATGCTACATCTTTTCTATAGCTCCTATTTTCATCTGGTGTATTTTGTTTTTATGTGTAACTTCTACCATTACATCGCAGATGACAGCTGATGTAGTCTTTACTACAAATCTGAATTTTTTGGATCATTTGGGACAATCTTCAGTTTCGATACAACCCTTTTTTCACATTATACATTGGGCCTACCTCATGGACTGTTCTGTTCCGAATAGGTCTGGAATACACATTGGAATATTTTTGTGCTTATGCCAACGTTGGTTTTCGTGAGGGTGTACTATTATTTTCTCACTATTTTGGGCGTTAACTTAGGATCAACAGATACACATATCCAACAGGTACTGTGGCCAAAAAACTTTTTGTTTATGTCATAGTTCTGACTTTTGGTTATACTGTTTTGCATTTCCCAAAGGTTCACCACACTTTTTATTGATTTAACAGATACTGTGGATTACCTTTGGTTCCTTACCAACATTTGGAACTTTATTGCATTGTTTGGAACTTATCATCGTGGGCATTTATTAAGGGACAACATCTACAGATTTTGTGGACATACTATTACATCTATGGACACACCCATCGCGTCTTTGTTCTGGACTTAATGTACTATTTTCGGGTTCAGGCACCTAGGCGGTGCGACAACCCACTGTGAGACAACTGGAGGTGGACAGATGGCAGTATGGAAGTTTAGCTGCAGTGACAAATGCCTGCAGACAATTCCCTGTGAAAAGAAAAGAACCCCCTGCACCCTAACCACAGGTGTGAGACAAAAACCCCGTATGTGATCTACACACTACACCCCGTAGAAAACACCGTGTGCAACTAACATTGTAACATGTGCCTAGAATAGGATGCCAAGTGGGCATCAAAGTGGTACACTGAAACCTGTGTGCTGTGGCACATTTCTATAAGTTATGATTATATCATGGTTTAGTATGCACCAAGCACTTCCCACATTACTTTACATTTTGCATTAATAAAGGCTTTGCTCACAGCACACAGGTTTCAGTGTACCACTTTGATGCCCACTTGGCATCCTATTCTAGGCACATGTTACAGTGTTAGTTGCACACGGTGTTTTCTACGGGTGTAGTGTGTAGATCACATACGGGTTTTGTCTCACACCTGTGGTTAGTGCAGGGGTTCTTTCTTTCACAGGAATTGTCTGCAGGCATTTGTCACTGCAGCTAAACTTCCATACTGCCATCTGTCCACCTCCAGTTGTCTCACAGTGGGTTGTCGCACCGCCCAGGTGCCTGAACTCCGAGTTCAGGCACCTGGGCGGTGCGACAACCACTGTGAGACAACTGGAGGTGGACAGATGGCAGTATGGAGTTTAGCTGCAGTGACAAATGCCTGCAGACAATTCCTGTGAAAGAAAGACTGCACCTAACCACAGGTGTGAGACAAAACCCATGTGATCTACACACTACACCCGTAGAAAACACCGTGTGCAACTAACATTGTAACATGTGCCTAGAATAGGATGGCAAGTGGGCATCAAAGTGGTACACTGAAACCTGTGTGCTGTGGCACATTTCTATAAGTTATGATTATATCATGGTTTAGTATGCACCAAGCACTTCCCACATTACTTTACATTTTGCATTAATAAAGGCTTTGCTCACAGCACACAGGTTTCAGTGTACCACTTTGATGCCCACTTGGCATCCTATTCTAGGCACATGTTACAGTGTTAGTTGCACACGTGTTTTCTACGGGTGTAGTGTGTAGATCACATACGGGTTTTTGTCTCACACCTGTGGTTAGGTGCAGGGGTTCTTTCTTTCACAGGAATTGTCTGCAGGCATTTGTCACTGCAGCTAAACTTCCATACTGCCATCTGTCCACCTCCAGTTGTCTCACAGTGGGTTGTCGCACCGCCTAGGTGCCTGAACCCACTATTTTCATTATTTATTATATTCAGTTAATGACTCAGTTCGGGTCCACATTACATGTTGGTTGACTTTTGGCGATTGTAAGGGACATTTGTTCTTTTTTGGTAATCTGTCAGTCATTTGAAATGTTGCTGACATGTTACGCTGTATATTTGGGTCTTAATTGAAATTATCTTGAACTGGCTGTTTGCACAGTTTGGGGAATGTTCATTTTTTTCTATTTTTGGTTCAACTAAATTCAATGTTCTAGTTGTATTAGGGTACATCAGCTTCAAGAATATTCACTGTTGTTTTAGGTTGTTTTTTTGCATGATAATATGGGTATGTAAGGCGCTACTTTTTTGTCTTGTTCATAATCATTATAATTTAGAGGATAGCTCTGTCCTGTGATTCCATGTAGTGCAACACTGTGATTTCTGCTGTGGTCTACAGGCATAGCAACTTTTTTTACATTTGTACTTGTTGTTATAGGTACTTAGCCACTTTTTGTAGGTGTATTTGGATACACAAATTGGAAGTTCAAGTTATATCTTTAATATGGTTCTTATTACTGTGCTTTGTTCAACACTCATTCAGGTTTTGCTTTCTCAGCCAATCTAGTAGCTACAACAAGAATTGTCTATTCATTTTTTGACCCAACTACAAGTTTCTTTGAATACTAGGTTGGTATATATTTTTTATGTATGTTTTTGTACTGCAGTTGACCCATTTGTGGAGCATATGTATATATATATATATATATATATATATATTTTTTTTTTTTTTGGTCCACTTTTTGATAATTATATTTTTAATATTATAAGGGACGAATGTCCAGCTACACTTTATATACACCAATGTGTATATATGTCCTTGAGTCTGAGTGTACGTTTGAATAGATGGCAGCAGAGACAAAGGGTCGGCTGCCATAATTATATATTGAAAGTGTTATGGTTATACATGATACAAACTATAAAGGTCCAGTCAGATTAATGCGCACCTGTGATATTCTATTTTTGGACCTTCATAACTAGAATAATAACTATTGGTTTGTAGTGCGAAGAATTGTCAACTACCTTAGCATATGGGCACCACAGAGTCTCTTTATATAGAGTGGGGCATTTTAAGTTGCTCTCTTACATATATTCTTTTACCATCAAGGTAACTTTCCACAATCATTAGGGTTAACACAGTACACAACCATATATGTATATATATATATATATATATATATATATATATATATATATATATATATAATTGTTTACATTTAAGCTAGCATAATTGTTTTTTTGGGTCAAGAATTGTGTTGTGACATACTGTCTTATCATGGACCTAAGTGGAATTTTGCAAGGACTATCGGCTGATAAAGATAACCTGGAAGCCTTTGGCTTTAACACTAGGGGGTCAACTAGTTTAAATAACATTGAAGGGGACTCTAAACAGAAATGTGGGTTAGTTTTTCTAAAACTGACCAGAAACATGAAGTCCCTAAGGTCTAACATTTGGCACTTGAAATTATTCAAGGCCTACAAACTAAAAGATATTACACCTAGGGGGCTCAGGATCTGTCTTCAACCTCTAGTATCAAGCATTGATGCCCAGCTATCACAGGATTGGGCTTCAGCCCAACATCAGGCCTCAATGCTTTTTGTGCATACCCTGACTAGTTATTATGAAAGAACCATTGGATCACAAATAGCAGAAATCCATAAATAGTGCCTTGAGGCCCAGTTATTTGAAACTGAAGCATTTTACAAAGAGTACATTTCTGATTTAGCCAAAGATTTGGCTAATTTGGAACAACAATTGATTAAGAGAAAAACACACAAATTTAATAGGGACTTGTCGGATTACGACAAAGGCAAACCATTTGTTACATCTAAGAATGTCAGGTTCACAGACAGAGCTAATAAAAGTAATTATGGTAGAAAGAGGCCCAGAGCAATATTAAGAAGGACAGAATCTACCCTTAGTGGTACGTCAGAGGATGAAACTTCCTCTGTTACAGACTATGATGTCCCTTCACACCAGGTGTCCCCTGCTGCTAAGAGAAAACAGTCTATCCCTTTAGACGTAAGACACGTAGGGTGGCAGAAAGCATAGAAACAGAAACAGGAACATCCAGTTTACAGGTTCTATTATAACAGATTGTGAAACGGTGAACAATATACACAATATTTCATCCTTTGAATTATCACCTGTACATTACCAAGTACTAAATAAAGGTCTTAATTTTGTCCCCACTTCACCTGTTTCTGAATACAATTTGTTAAAAGATGTTAATGATTTTTGTAGATTGGTAAATCTTAAGATATTTTTTTCAGATCATGACTCTACTCAAAGATCTACTGGTTTCAAATTTGGCAAATCAGAATTTACACCACCCATGGACAAACATGTTTCTATCTTTAAGGAATGTGTCATCAAAGATTTACATTTTTTCACCATATACCAACCTACTACACATAACCTTACTCAAGCAGAGAGATCTGCCCTAACTGAACTTCAACTTAATCATGATATTGTCATTACTCCAGCAGACAAGGGGGGAGGTATTGTTGTAATGGATCATAGTAAATATAAGGCTGAGGCTTACAGACAGCTGTCTGATGCTCGTTATTATATCCAGATGGTTGTGGATCCTACACCTAATTTCAAGGCACAGATAGACTCTTTGCTGGATTTAGCCATAGAAGAAGGTATTATCAGTAAACAGGTTGGTAAATAACTTAAAGTGGTGTATGCCGCAATATTTATACCTTCTTCCTAAAATCCATAAACACTCCACTAATCCTCCAGGTAGACCTATTGTCTCTGGGAGAGGCTCTTTAACTGAACCACTATCCGCTTTCCTCACGCATTATTTAAAACCATTATTGTCTAATGTTAGATCAAGGATACAAGACACCACGGAATTTCTTAACATCATTCAAGATTCACAATTAGAAGCGGATTGGTGGTTATGTACCTTAGATGTTTCATCCCTATACACGAGCATCCCCCATGATGCTGGCATAACTGCTATTTCTTATTGGTTGGACAAATCTGAATTATATTCCACTGGTTTCAACAATTTTCTTGTCAAACTTACTGAATATGTGTTGTGTAAAAACATTTTTTACTTTGATGGACATCCATATTGGCAGATTAAAGGTACGGCAATGGGGGCTTCTTTTGCCCCCATATATGCTGATTTATTCAAGGGATTTTTTGAGCAAACATTTATATATGATGCACATCATAATTTACATATAAATCATTTGGACATCTGGAGAAGATATCTAGATGATTGTTGGATGGTGTGGCGTGGGGATAAGGACCATGTGTTTGATTTTGTTGGGTATCTTAACAACAATCCTTTTGATATACAATTCACTCTAAACATAGAATATCAAGAGATTGTTTTTTTGGATGTTGTCATTTCTAGATTGGAAGATCACACATTGGCCACTACTGTTCATAGGAAGTTTCCTGAATATAATACACTGCTACATGCAAGAAGCTCTCACCCCCCGCCACATCATCCGAAACTTTCCAAAATCCCAATTTTTGCGTATGAAACGCATATGTTCATCAGAAGAGCAACATCAAGTTTGTGCACAAGATCTGTCAAATAGGCTCTTTAACCGTGGATATTCTAAGTATCATATCTCTCAAACCATTGATCAGACTAGTCAGACGGCACGCTCAAGCGTATTACAATACCAACATCTGAAGCATGATGAAACATCCAATTCTTTGCAGCCGATAAGGTTTGTAACCACTTTCGGAAACAACACATTCAGATTCAGGGAAATTATCAACAGACATTGGGACATACTAAAATCTCATGAACTTTTGAATGACATATTACCAGACAAATGTGCCTTCTCATACCGTAGGGGTCGCACTATACATTCCCGTTTTACTCACTACAAGAGATATACACCAGTGACAACAGTTCAAACCACCATATTTGGTGACCCTTTGGTGGGGTGTTTTCCTTGTGGACATTGTAGTGCCTGCCAACATATCGTCAAAACCAAGGAATTTTCAAGTGAAAATACATCACAGGTATACAATATTAACATCTTTGGGAATTGTAGTTCGGATTGGGTCATTTACTTAGCCACATGTACCTGTTCCTCTTTTTATGTTGGTCAGACGTCCAGACCAATCAAATTGAGGATTAGTGAACACCTTAGTGCTATTAGAAACCACCGATTGTCCAATGCCCTCTATAAACATACCATTAATCATCCCACTGCTGTTTTTAAATTTGTTATTATAGACAAAATCCAAATGCATATGAATTTCAAAGCAGGCTGGCATACTAAACTCAATAACATGGAAACTATGTGGATAACCAGGTTAGGGGCTTTGTTCAAACCTGGCCTTACTGAAACAGAATAATATGTCAACCTACTTCCTTATGCATATTGTTTGGGATTTATCTAAATTTATAATTTCTTATGTACACGATTTCATTTTGGTGATTTTGGTTTTAATTATAACACTTATCAGTAATTATTTATGACATGTATATATTATCCAATCATTACTTATTTCTGTAATGTGCCTTTAAATGTCTCTCTGTATAACACCAGGATGTTGGAAGCTGTTTAACTGTTGATTATCTGCTTTTCAGCACTGAAGAAGGCTTTTCATAGCCGAAACCGGTTTGCTTGTTAGCCATTTATATTTTTATAAATGGCGTTGACTTTTACAATAAATTAATTTTGCTGCTACACCATTGTGCTGGTCCGTTTTTGGATTTACCTTTTTGCGTTGGTTTGGACTGTGCATTTAGTCCCTCGAGCATGTGTTTGGTTTGTTCCAGACCATGACATCACAGGTTGTCGGTTTTGCGCTAGGTTTAATAAACGAACTATTAAACGTCGGTTTGATTTCGCCCAACATTATTTTGGCAGGAAATTTAATTATACCATGCCGTCGGAGCAACCGATGACTGGAATGCATGAAAAACGCAAAGATAAGGACAGGCAGCTGAAATCCAAACCGGAGTCCGAGGCCTCTGCTAGGCCAGTCGCTGGTTCTCCGGTTTTCAGTGAGGTGCCTACGCAGCCCCTGACGACCGCTGATTTAGAACCCCAGGCGACATCCATTTCACAAGCGGAGATTAGCCCTACACAACCTTTACCTTTAGACCCTTTCGACTCTATACCTGAAGGAGATTCCAGTGCAGTTGAAACGCCTTCAGTTGTCTTCAGACTGACTACACTCACTATTAAATCCTATGCAAAACTGAAAACTCCTTTAAAAACAAAGAAGTCTGCACAGCAGTCTCCAGTACAAGGCCCCATGCCTAGGAAACACATGCTTAAGATGGCTGAAGACTTAATTACACTAATCAGAGGTTCCCATCCCCCTCCTGATAAAAGGCCAAGGCAGGAGGAGGACTACGCTTTCTCTGACCAGGTTTCAATTCCCTCAGACTCTTCTGAGGAACAGGAATATTCCTTTCCCCCTTACGAAGATTCTGATGCTGAAGAGTCTGTCCCTTCTGCATCTCCCCCAGAAGACTTCTCTTTTGGGGAAACCTTACATACTATGAGGGAACATTTCCACTGGGAAGGCCAGGATTACTCTGATTCTAAGAAAAGGCTCCGAGAGTTCCTTCTACTACCCCAGCACAGACCACTTGCAATTCCACCTGTGTTGGACATTGTGGATTATGTTTATTCAGAATCTAGCCTTAACCCAGATTCACTACCTCCTGCACCTGCCAAACCAGACAGATACTACAGAGTCCCTGATTCACACAAATTCCTGTATAAAAGCCCTGTTGCTGACCCAGAAACCATTTCCCAGGGTCCATTAGGGGTTAAAGCCTCTACCTCTAAAAATCCTGTGCCCTCTGAAAGGGATTCTAGAGCACTAGACAGATGGGGAAAGAAAGTATATACCTCAGCTACTCTAGCTATGAGGGCCTTAAATTGTCAGTTTCACATGCTGAAATATCAACAATATCTGATGTCACAATTAAAACAAACAATGCTCGCACATACAGACCAGTCAGATTACAAGGAAATGTAAGATTTGTCGCATTCAGCTGAACAAGTGGGAAAACATACTTTGCAATGTGGATTTGATTCACTGGAAACTTGTTGTAGAGCAGCAGTGACAGGGTCTGTCGTACGTAGGCATGCTTGGTTAAAAGAGCAAACTTTACCTGATCATGTTAAAGCAAAGTTATTGGATGCACCCTTACAGCAGGATGTTTTATTTGGTGTAAAAGCAGAAGAAGTTTTAAAGAAAATCTGTGCAGATGGTCAAGGATTTTTTACAGGTTCAGCCTCCTCGTTTCAGCAGAAATTGGCCAACCAAAAACTAGTCCTTTCCAGCTTCTGCCAGACCACAGAGGGGCAGATACAGACGCCCAAGAGGCAGAGGCCAGCCACAAGGCTCTTACCAGCCTCGACAATGGAGTGCCGCAACCCAAAAAGGAGGAGAAGACAGGTCTCAAACTACCAGAAGACAAACACAATGACTTACCCCTCAGACTACCAAGCAAAACCCTCTTGGCAGCTCCCTTGGGGGGAAAACTAGCTCTTTTTGCAGACAATTGGCACATCATCACAAAAGACAAATGGGTCCTAAATATTGTATCTCAAGGATACAGATTCCACTTTCACACTTTACCAAGGATAAAAGGAATGCCAAACCTGCCACCAAATCAATGGGCAGAAGCTCAAAAGCAAATCTCAGCTGTCATGGACATGAGAGCCATTCAATAGGTTCCTACACAGGAGCAAGGACAAGGATTTTACTCAAGACTGTTTGTAGTTCCCCGAAAGGACAAAGCCTGGAGACCCATTCTGGACCTCTCAATTCTAAACACATACCTGGAAGTATCCAAATTCAAGATGCTAACACTACAGCAACTTCTTCCTATGCTGGGCAAGAAGGCTTGGCTAGTAACGCTGGACCTCAAGGAGGCATACCTGCATGTCCCTATCAGACAAAATTGCAGAAGATACCTCTGATTTATTGCAGGTTCAACCCATTACCAATTCTCTGCATTGCCCTTTGGCTTATCTACTATGCCCAGGGTCTTCACAAAATGCCTGGCACCAGTAATTGCATACTGCAGACAAAGAGGGATTCAAATATATCCATACCTGGACGACTGCCTTATTCAAGCAGAAAGCAAGGACATTCTACTAAAGCATCTGGCGTTTGTCAAAAACCTTCTAAGTTGCCTAGGGTACACAGTAAACGAAAAGAAGTCAAAACTAGTGCCCTCACAAGACATAATATTCCTGGGTGCCAGCTTAAATACACCGGCCCAGATGGCTTACCTCACACCAGACAAGCAAAGACAACTGACTCAATACTTCAAAATGATGGCAACAAAGACCCAACTCCCTGCAAGAAAAATTCTGCAGGCCTTGGGTTCATGGCATCTTGCATACTACTAATACCATTTGCAAAACTGCATATGAGGAAATTACAATGGTATCTGAAAAGCGTATGGTCTCAACACAGCCACAGCTTGGAAACAATAATTCCACTCATTCCCTGCCTTCAACAGGAGTTTCTATGGTGGGCTCAGGCATGTCACCTCAACAAGGGTCAGCCTTTCACCTTACCCCACAGCCAGGCAAACTAGAACAGACGCATCAGATTATGCCTGGGGAGCACACATGGCAGGACAGTGCATTCAGGACAAATGGCCTGCAAACCAAAGGAATCTACATATCAATCAAAAAGAAATGCTAGCTGTACAAAATGGCCCTAACAGCTTTCAAGGACCTCCTACATCCAGGACAACTTCTAATAAAGACGGACAACACCACAGTGATGTGGTACATAAACAAGCAAGGGGGCACACACTCCTACCACCTATGCAGACAAGCAATGACCTTGTGGAACGCAGCACTGACCTACCAAGTTCAACTACAAGCACAATTCCTGCCAGGAAAGAAAAGCACACTGGCAGACGATCTAAGCAGAAACATCACAGATCCTCATGAGTGGAAACTAGATCCACAAGTATTCGCAATGATAACTCAAAAATGGGGGAGTCCAGACATAGATCTGTTTGCTTCCCCCCAAAACTACCAACTACGGAAATTCTGCACAAGGACATACCACACACTAGCTTGGAAAGTGGACGCCCTCTCATTCAGTTGGAAAACATTGACAGTGTATGCCTTTCCTCCACTGCCTCTTCTGGCAAAGGTGCTGCTGAAAGCCAGATTAGAGAGGCCACAAATTATACTCATTGCTCCAGACTGGCCACGCCAACACTGGTATCCAATACTAAGGAACATGGCTCAAGACCCACCATGGATTTTGCCTACAATTCCTCACCTACTCACTCAGCAAAACAATCAGATTCTACACAGCCAGCTCAAGACTTTAAATCTGGCTGCATGGCAAATTGCCTAAATAACCAGTCAACACTTCTCTCTAAAGCTGTGATGGACGTCATTCTAGAGGCCAGGAGGCCCAGCACCAGGAAAGTCTATTCAGACAAATGGAAAAGATTCTGTGCCTGGAACCAGGCTAAAGGCCAAAATCCCCTTGTCCCAAATATTCCTCAGATTCTTCAATATTTAACTGAGATGTTGCACAAAGGACTTTCCTTCTCATCTATTAAGATCCACGCCTCAGCTGTTTCAGCTCAATACAACACAGATCCTTCTATATTTTCACATCCATTACTAAGACAGTTCCTCAGAGGGGCTAAGAACATAAGACCACCCCGGAGAGCACCAACACCAACTTGGGACCTCAACTTTGTTCTGAAAAAGCTAACACTTCCACCCTTTGAACCAGCTTTCACTGCTGATCTACAGTTCCTATCATGGAAAACTGCCCTGCTGCTAGCAATAACTTCAGCACGAAGAGTCTCAGAACTACAGGCCCTAATGGCAGTGGAGCCTTTCATCATTTTTCATCAAGACAGAGTCTCTTTACGAACTAACCCTTCCTTTATGCCAAAGGTGGTATCCAGTGTGACCCTAAACCAAACCATTCATTTGCCCACCTTTTATCCAAACCCCCAGAACAAAGGGGAAGGGCTCCTACACTCTTTGGACATTCACTGGCAATTACGTTACTACTTGGATAAAACTAAGGCTTTCAGAAAATCTGACCAGCTCTTTGTATCCTATGCTGCAGGATCTCAAGGAAAAGCTGTCTCAAAACAGACCATTTCAAAATGGATAGGACATTCTATCCGTTTCTGCTACACACACCATGGGAAATCTGTGCCTGGTAGTATCAGGCCCCATTCCACCAGGGCTACAGCAACATCAACAGCCTTCCTCAGAGGGGTACCAACCAAGGATATTTTGGAGGCTGCCACTTGGAGTTCAGTGCACACCTTCACCAAGCACTATCACTTACCTCTATACTCTAAAACCAGAGCTGGCTTTGCCACTGCAGTTCTGCAGGGCCTACTAGCCTCTCCAAACCCTGTTTAGTTCCACCTCCCATCCTTAGCTTTGGGATTCAACCCAACAGTGATGACTGCAGCAGTGTAACACGATGAACATAGTACAGTTTTGTACCTATCATAAATGTAGATGTTCCAAGTGTTCACACTGTTGCAGACCAGGTTACCCTCCCTCCATCCCCTCTGAACTAGCTGGACTTATCTATTCCTTTCTATCCTATACAACCTCTGTGGTGTATTTGCTTGTGACTGAAGGTATTGTTTTATTTTTATATGTATATTTTTATATAGCAATATATGTTGCCTACCTATTGGGGGCACCTGACATCTGGGGCAAGAAAAACTGAAGAAAATGGCATCGGATGCATCTTATATACCCCTGGCATACTGACGTCAGGGAAGAAGCGACAGCAACCGACGCCGGACCAAGACTTTGGAAAATGGGCCGACTGCGGGACCGCCTGACGGCAGGATAACCCAACAGTGATGACTGCAGCAGTGTGAACACTCGAACATCTACATTTATGGTAGGTACAAAACTGTACTTTTTGCTACATCTTCTGCTATCAAAATCTCACTTTCTGCTGAAAATACAGTTGTGTACACTTGCCATAAATGTAGATGTTCGAGTGTATCTTGCCGGCCGAGGGCTACCACAGCAGGTGATGACTGCAACAGTGAAACACGAAGAACGTCTGCATTTGTTTTCTTTTTCAGGGATGTTAAAGCAGTTATGTTCTGAAACAATTTAGGTTTGACTTGGTTTAATTTTGTTTTTTTACTTTGTCATTTTCTGTGTTTAGCACAGGTGTCGCATTAAATTAATGGGAATATGTACAGCAGCCACTTATATTTTTTTCAGTACGACCAGATTTCAGTCGAATAGCTATGTTTTTTGCCAACGGTTCAGCAGTTGTGGACCCAAACCTGTTACATAGCTACCTGGATTGTGGGTTACATTACAATCATTTTTCTTTTGAAGTTCAGCTCGTGTAAGTATCTACCCTTTGCCCACATATGGGTGTGTGCGTTTGTGTGTGTGTGTGTGGGGGGGGGGGGGTAATGCATTATCAGAGAAAGTGAATCCCAAGGATTCTACAACAGAAATGTTTTTATCTGTGAAACTTCTGACAATGACATAATGTACTCTTCCACAGTTTCCTCTTTTAACTTCACTTGTATAATTCTGTGTAGCTGTTGTTTTGCCTCTTGGGAGATGCTTTGGCAAATGCTACACTTGGATCTCTTGCCAAAGCAGTTCAGGGCATTGGAACTAGGCCAAGGTATCCTTGGATGGTTCTTGTGAAGATGAGTGTTGTTTTCTGATACATGAAGAAAGCAGTGTCATGCTTACTTGTATCATTCTTACTGCTGCTGCTACCCCTTTTTGTCACCAAAATAAATGTAAATGACATTTCACAAAGGCAAAAGTTTGGCTAAAATACTAGGCAATACACACAATTGCTGCCCAGCAACTTAAAGGCTAATGCTGCACCAGGAAGAGTTTCAAAGTGTCACATGTGATTACATCTTTGCTCGCACTCAGGAAATGTAAACCACCTTGGGAAAAGTATGAACTCTGGAAACACTGACAAACAATGTGTATGCTTCATAGGCTGCGTCTTTCTCTTCCCTTAGGCATGTTTTATCAAATTTTAAAGTGGCCTGTGACTTGATTCAGTTTTTTTTCTCCAGGTTTCCCTAAGATGCGTCTCAGAGTCTGCAGATCATCCTGAAGGTGGAAAGGTGACTGCCAGATGTAGTCTTTCTTCATGTTAGCAGCTTGCCTCAAAATGTTTAACTCCTTCCAGCGTTCATAAAGCATTATGTCACAAAAAACTAGAAACACTTTATAATTAGAAACCATTGTTTGCTAACATTTATGACAGTTGTACAGCAGGGAAAAAGTATAGTAAGCAAACATACTTTAAATGAGAAAACTATCTCTAGAAAGCATCCTTGCAAACTGTAATCCGTAATACTATGAAAAGAAGTGCAAATTGCATTCTCTAGCAAAAGCATTGTTTCCTCTCCCCACTCATTCACCACCCCTCACATTCCATGAAGCTATGTGTGTGCGTGTGTGTGTGTGTGTGTGTGTTCATAAGTTCATAGGTCAGTGCTAGGTTGCTGATCCAGAGGACAATTAGTACCCTAGCCAAAGTACCTCAAAGTGAGGGCACGCACTGTCATAATTAATTTATACTTAGCTACAATCTCTTTCAGTGAGGGCTTGAGAGGCCTGACCTGGGGTGTATTTACGAGTGACCATCCATTTATCCAGGTTATACTTAAAGAGGGTTAGGGAGCTACTTTGCTTTATTTCCAAAGGATGTCAGTTCCATAAATGAAGGATTCTTTGAGATATAAATCTATATCGCAAACCGTTCCTGCTTGTTTTTCATTAAAAGTTAAGGTCTCTTGAGTGAGTGTTGAAGGTGTTATTAGTTTTGCAGAGGTGCAGGAGGTCACATAGGATTGGAACCTTTGAGGCTTTGTAGGCTAGACAGAGGTCACCACTCAACATTCTATAGGTAGCAGAAAAAGAGAGAAAGCACTGTCTGATGGTCCAGGTAGCTCAAAGAAGTCATGTCCTTGATTGTCTTTGTGAAAAAGTGCTGCAGTCTCTCAAGCTGGGTCATATGCTGCTTAGATGTGTAAGTAAAAATGGGGTTGTTTTACTCTACTATGGGCCTGATGAGGAAGGAGTAGTGAGGGATAATAATTTCCTTGGATGTGGAAGAAACACCCTTGCTGATTAGTCTGGCAAGGTAAAAGGATTTCCTAGCAACCTATAAATGAACCTGTAAATGAAAAGTTTATTGTCAGTGAGAGTATCCAAGTCTTTAATGGAGCGTTGACTTACAAAGGGGTGTCACCTGTGTGAAAAGTACATGGGTTTCCAGTTTAGCCTAAAGCCACAATGATGCATTTCATGGCATTTGGTTTTAGGCCATGTTCCAGGCACCTCTTGGTGTGTGTTATTCCCTTGTGAAGAATCTGGAAGTCTGACATGGAGTTAATGATGGTTCCAGATTTGCAGTTATCTGTCAGCATTAGGCCCTTCATGTCAACCTTGACACCAGAGAAGTAAATAGCAAACAAAAGTGATCCTAGTTCCAGTACCTGAGGGCACTGCTAGTAGCTAAACATTTTGAAGAGTGTGTGCCTCCCACACTAATAGATTTAGTTCTGTCAGGTAGCTGTTTTGCTATCAAGTATGTAACATAAGGAATTACTTTGAGTTTGATTAGCTGTCAACAAAGCCAGAATGTGTGTGCGTGCGTGTATGTGTGTGTGTGCGTGTAGGGGGGATATCAAAAGCCTCTGCAGTACACTCACACTACTATAGAGGAACAGTCTGTGCTTCATTATTGCATCTAGTGAAATGATCTAGAAATTCAGACAGACTCCCTGTGTCTGTGTGTATGATTTATATATATGTATTTATGTATACATGTGCACAAAGACTCACATATATTGTATGTATTGATACAGTACTTCTGGTCATGAAGTCTTTTGGTTAAAAAGAAATTCGTTGGCTTTTTATACTGAATTTCCTTTTGTCTTAACAGTTTATTACTGCTGATGGTGTATTTCACTGTCAGAGAGTTGGAACAGGGAGTAAGTAAGTATGTCCTTCTATATCACTGTTGCAGTATTCATCATAGAAGGGATGTCCCACCCTGGGCTGCCTGATGCACAACCAGTATAAAAAAGACTAAAAGAGATCTTGTATGCACAGTACATTGCATTTATGCTTCTCACACAGATTGCAGGGTATAAAAGAGACATATGGATGCAACTACCTAGAACTTCTTTTGCTGACGGTTTGACTCCGTTTTTTGCCAATTGATTTGCACACATTGTCACTGTACTGAATATTTAGCAACACAAGATAAGGGCCCCATCGGGGCTGGGGTTTTTTTTGTTAACTTTCTTGGTCTTGTATTTTAGATTACTAGCTAGCGATCATGTTATCCAAGAAGGGAAAATGTCAATGTGGGAGGCAGTTTCCGCATAAGAATCATCACAAACAGTGTCTTTTTTGTTTGGGTGCTTCCCACGAACATGCCTCTTGTAGTATCAGCAAGGCATTTGTGCCTAAGGCATTCAGACACTGTTTGTCTTGCCTGGTTATTTATTTTGAAAATTAATGGCTTAGACAGTTAGCCCAGGGTACCATGGCAGGATCCTTTAACCCTGAAATAATCCCGCCAGGTAAGAAGAAGGCCAAGAAGTCTCAGCCAAATTCTTTAGCTGTCCAGCCTCCACTGGGCATCCCTCTAGAAGCAGGTAATAGCTCTGTAGGTTGTTCAGTGTTTGTCAGATTCCTCTGCCGCATCCCCACTGAAGGCTAGCATGGATCCGTCTTTTCACATGTCCTCTGGGACTGTGCAGGATGTTCTTCATGTTTCACTGTTGCAGTCATCACATTTGGGTTATCTGCCTGCAGGTAGCCCTCAGCTGGCCTGAATACCAGAGTCTTTGGATTTCTGCGTCAGATGCTGTCGCTTCTTCCCTGACGTCAGGTCATCAGGGGTATAAAACATGCAGCTGACGCCATTACATCAGTCTTTCTTGCCGTGCAGTGCCCGAAGCAGAAGCAGTTTGCAAATGCCAGTCGGCCGTCTCCTGAAATTTTCATTTTCGAGTTTCAGACCTGAAGTCTTCAAAAAAGATGAGTACCCTGTTGGGGGATCCTTTTTCTTGCTCCAGCCGATGTCAGTAAAAGTTAACAATTTTCTTACCTGTGGAAAGCAAATACCTCATAGAGATTTTCATTCGTACCGCATACCCTGTTTAGGCCCAGACCACGACTTCCCTCGCTGTCGGTTTTGTGCCTTGTTCAGTGCCCCTACTATTCGTTGTCAGGCCATTTTTGCAGCCAATTACTTTCGTACTCGATCTACGTACTCCGAAATGGCTTCATTAAGCCATCCGACTACCGATCTTCCAAAAAAACTTAACAATAAAGACAGAGACCACAATAGGTCCAAAACTGCCGACGGCACTTCCATTAAGTTAGTCGCCAGTCCGCCGGTACTCAGTGAGGTGCTTTCGCAGCCCTTGATACCTGCTGCTTCAGATTTGCAGGCCTCTACTGAGACCCATTCAGAGTCCACTATGCCACGAGATGCTTCTTCGACTATGGAACCTGCGGATGTCTCTACCTTGGATGGGTCTGGAGCCGCTCTGCAGGTACCGGCTTCTGAGGGTGTATTCAGGCCTACAGCCATTCATATTAAACTGACGCCATCGTTTCCATCCAGACTTTCTGAATTCCTCAGGTCAAAAACTCGTACTACGCCTAGAAAACCGATGACCAAACCGCAGGCTCAGGCCCATGTACCTCAAAGACAAATGCTTAGAATGGCTGAAGACCTTATTACCTTAATTAGGGGAAGCCAGCCTTGCCCCTCCAAGAGACCTAGAACTTATTTTCTTTCTGATTCTTTTGATCAGGAATCTGATATTTCTGTTCCTTCTGATTACAGGATTTGCCCTTATCTACTTTTGAGGATTCTGAAGCAGAGGATTCCATTCCCTCTGCTTCCCCTCCAGAAGATTTTTCTTTTGACGAAACCTTGCATACTCTTAGGGAGCATTTCCGCTGGGAAAGCCAGGATTACTCTGAGTCCAGAAAGAGACTTAGGGAATTCTTACTCCTGCCTCAACACATGCCTTTAGCTATCCCTCCTGTTCTGGACATTGTAGATGATGCTTTCTTGGAATCTAGCCTTACCTCAGACACTTTGCCCCCAGCTCCCAGAAAACCTGACAGGTACTACAGAGTACCTGACTCTCATAAGTTCCTCTTCAAGAATACTTCTGCGGATCCAGAGACCATTTCCCAAGGACCAAAGGGCATTAAGGGTACTGCTGCCAAAAATCCTACCCCCTCTGATAAAGATTCTAGAGCCTTAGACAGATGGGGTAAGAAGGTATACACTTCTGCTACTTTGGCCATTAGGGCTTTAAATTGCCAGTTTCATATGTTAAAGTATCAGCAGCATATTATGGGACTACTTAAACAGAAATTGATGTTGATTCCTGACTGTGCTGAACACACAGAATTGCAAGATTTAATGAATTCTGCAGAACAAGTTGGTAAACATACTTTGCAATGTGGTTTTGACGCTTTAGAAGCATCTTGCAGGGCTGCTGTCACTAAGTCTGTACTTAGAAGGCTTGCTTGGCTTAAGGAACAAAACTTGCCAGATCATGTTAAAGCTAAATTACTGGATGCTCCCTTAAACCAAGGCCACCTTTTTAGTAACAAAGCAGAAGAAGTCCTCAAAAGGATGGAAAGAAAAGCTAAATCTATGCAAACTGTTAAAGTTTTCCTACAAGTACAGCCTCCCAGTTTCAGTAGGCATTGGGTTTCAAAGAACTGGTCCTTTCCAGTCCCTTCCAGGCCTTCTCAGTCCAAACCCAGGAACAGCAGACCACCTAGGCTACAGTCTCAGGCTACGCACAGATCTAAGCAGTGGGGGGCTCCCACTTCCAAAGCAGGGAGTAGTAAGCCACCCCCTATGGAAAAATTGCACAATGACTTAACCTTAACCCTTCCAAGCTCTGCTCAACTACCTGCTCCCTTAGGAGGAAAGCTCATCCTGCATGCAAAAAACTGAGAACTCATTACCCAGGACAAATGGGTTTTGAACATAGTTTCCCAAGGATACAGATTCCACTTCCACACACTGCCAACCCCAAATGGTTGGCCAGACCTACCCCCAAATCAGCGCGCGGAGGCCCAACAGCAGGTTCTCTCTCTTCTCAGTATCAGGGCTATTCAACCTCTCCCAGCAGAACAAAGAGGACAAAGTTTTTATTCAAGACTTTTTCT
This sequence comes from Protopterus annectens, assembly GCF_019279795.1. Classification (NCBI taxonomy): domain Eukaryota; kingdom Metazoa; phylum Chordata; order Ceratodontiformes; family Protopteridae; genus Protopterus; species Protopterus annectens. Next base: position 186,626,319 of record NC_056734.1, read on the forward strand.
GGTACCCAGAAAAGACAACTCCTGGCATCTTATCCTGGACCTCTCTATTCGCAACACCTTTCTGGTGGTTCCAAAATTCAAAATGCTAACTCTTCAACAGCTTCTTCGTATGCTAGCCGAGGGTGCCTGGCTGGCAACCCTAGACTTAAAGGAAGCTTACCTGCACATCCCAATAAGAGGATCCTGCAGACAATACCTACATTTCAGGGCAGGCTCCATGCACTTTCAGTTCTCTGCACTTCCCTTTATCTTATCTACTGCACCTAGGGTGTTCACAAAGTGTCTAGCTCCAGCCATTGCATTTTGCAGGCAGAGAAATATTCAAATTTACCCATACTTGGGCGATTGTCTGATTCAAGCAGAAAGCCAGGACTTGTTATTACAACACCTGGCATTCGTAAAGAAACTTCTAACCTCACTGGGGTACACCATTAACGAAAAGAAATCTCACCTAGTACCCTGCCAACAGATTGTATTCCTGGGAGCAAACTTGAACACAACTTCCCAGATGGCATTCCTGACTCCGGAGAAACAAGTTTATTTGACAACCTACTTCAAACTATTGGCCACAAAACCCAAGCTGTCTGCAAGGAAAATACTGTAAGCTCTGGGGTTCATGGCCTCTTGCATTCTGCTAATTCCATATGCAAGACTGCATATGAGGAAACTCCAATGGTATCTAAAAATCCTGTGGTGTCAACATTCTCAGGACCTGGAAACAATGATTTATATCATTCCTTGTGTGAAGACGGAGTTCCTTTGGTGGGAAGAGGCCTGCTACCACAACAGGGGACTCCCTTTCACTCTACCCCCTGCCACCCAAACCCTAACAACAGATGCATCAGACTATGCATGGGGGGCTCACATGGCAAGGCAGTGCATTCAGGGCAAATGGAACCCGAGACAGATGCACCTGCATATCAATCAAAAAGAAATGTTAGCTGTACAGAATGCTGTCATAGCCTTCAATGACCGTATTCTTCCAGGACAACTATTGGTAAAGACAGACAACACCACAGTTATGTGGTACATTAAAAAGCAGGGGGGAACCCACTCGTACCCTCTCTGCAGACTAGCCATGGCTCTGTGGAACACAGCCCTGAGCTACCAAGTGCACCTACAAGCACAATTCCTGCCAGACAAACTCAATTCACTGGCAGACGACTTAAGCAGAAATCTCATGGACCCACATGACTGGAAAATAGAACCCAAAATATTCAACCTCTTGATGAACAAATGGGGACTCCAGAGGTAGACCTATTTGCCTCCCCTCAGAAATACCAATTGAACAAATTCTGCACAAGGACTCCCCACAGTCAAGCTTGCAAAGTGGATGCCCTGTCCTTTACCTGGGAAAGCCTCTCGGCTTATGGCTTTCCCCCTCTGCCTCTCCTCTCGAAGGTTCTACTAAAGATCAAACATGACAAGCCAAGGACAATACTGATTGTACCAGACTGGCCACGCCAGCACTGGTACCCCTCTTGCACAGTATGACACTGCTACAACCATGGCACCTGCCTCAGACCCCTTCCCTGCTGTCCCAGCAGGCAGGCTGGATTCTGCACCCTCTGCTTCAAACCCTGAACCTTGCAGCCTGGCTAATTCCTTGAGCTCTCCTCTAGCATCCCTCAGTAAGCAGGTGCTGGATGTCATTCTGGGGCAAGGAGGCCTAGTACTAGAAAATCCTATGCTGAAAAGTGGAAAAGATACTGTTCCTGGAGCCATGCTCAGGGGATGGGCACAACGGTGCCCAGCTTACCTCATATTCTACAGTACTTAACAGAAATGTTCCACAAGGGCCTATCCTTCTCATCAGTTAAAATTCATGCCTCTGCCATTTTAGCACATTATAATACTGAACCACGTCTCTTCTCTCACCCCTTGCTAAAAATTCCTTAGAGGGGCCAAAAATTTAAGACCTCCCAGAAGAGCTCCCACTCCAGCCTGGGACCTTAACTTTGTATTGGAAAAGCTCACTGTATCTCCTTTTGAGCCAGCTGCAACTGCAGAGTTGAAATTCTTTTCTTGGAAAACAGCCTTCCTTCTAGCCATCACTGCAGCAAGAAGAGTGTCTGAATTACAGGCCCTCATGGCAGTGGAACCCTTCATTATCTTCCATGCGGACAGGGTTTCCCTCAGGACTAATCCTTCCTTTATGCCCAAGGTGGTGTCTAGTGTGGCTCTAAATCAGTCCATTCATTTGCCTACCTTTTCCCCTAATCCACAAAACAAAGGGGAATGAATACTGCACTCTCTGGACGTGCACAGACAACTTAGATTCTATTTGGACAGGACTAAGCCTCTCAGAAAATCTGAACAGCTGCTTGTTGGCTTTGCTGCAGGGGCAGAGGGGAAGGCCATTTCAAAACAAACCATTTCCAAATGGATAGCCCATTGCATTCATTTCTGCTACAAGCACCATTGAAAACCTACCCCACAGGGGATAAGATCAGATTTTACCAGGGCTGCATCTACCTCTGCGGCATTTTACAGAGGAGTCCCTACCAGGGACATCCTAGAAGCTGCTACCTGGAGCTCTGTACATACCTTCACCAAGCACTACCACATGCCTATCTTTTCTAAATCCAGAGCTGGATTTGCCACTGCAGTCTTGCAGGGCTTAATAGCTGGCCCTAATGCTCTTTAACGTCCTCCTCCCTTCCTTAGCTTTGGGAATCAACCCAAATGTGATGACTGCAACAGTAAAACACGAAGAACATAGTACAGTTGTGTACACTTACCATAAATGTAGATGTTTGAGTGTATTCACTGTTGCAGTCCTGGTTACCCTCTCTCCAGCCTCCTGACTTCTCTTGGCTCTACCTTTCCTTCTTGTTGGTACATTTATTTTTTCTTGTGTATTTGCTTTTTGATGGGGGTGTACCATACCATATAATTGCTTCCTATTGTGGGGGCATATGACATTGGGGACAAGAAAAACGGATGTAATGGCATTGGCTGCATGTTTTATACCCCTGACGACCTGACGTCAGGGAAGAAGCGACAGCATCTGACGCAGAAATCCAAAGACTCTGGTATTCAGGCCGGCTGAGGGCTACCTGCAGGCAGATAACCCAAATGTGATGACTGCAATAGTGAATACACTCGAACATCTACATTTATGGTAAGTGTACACAACTGTACTTTTCTGCTCCAGATGTGGAGGGGGATCTGCAGTTGATTATCTTGGAAGGTCATAGAGGGATTCCACAGATATTGGTCAGGGAGGAAGTTCCAGGTTCTCTTCTTGAATCTCGCCAAGAGTCGGAACCTCTGGTATTTGTTAGGGCTGATGTCCCTTCTAAGTAAAGACAAAAACTGAAGCATGTTTTGGTCCATCCTATGGATCCTGAAATGGAATGGCAAGAATTTACTCAGGGCATCTCTCTGCCTTAATGGCCCTAAAGCCTCCTTATGGGGTTTCAGTATCTTCCCTCCTTGGACCTCTGCACCTTCTAAATGGCTTAGGGAATCAGATTCCTTGAATGAGGATTCACTGTCTGGTGAGGGGTCTTTGTCCTATTTTTCACAGATGCCTTCACCTTTGGCTTGTGGTTCTGATGAACAGGAGTCTGTTAGCCCTGAGTCTCCTTTTGAGGAATTGTCCTTTGGGGACACAATTGCTAAGATGATGGAATTCTTAAAATGGGATTCTTCTTAAGTGTCTGATATTCAGAGAAGATATTATGAGTTGCTTTAGTTGGATACTCCTAAATCATTGGCAGTCCTCCTGTGTTGGCTGCCTTGTTAGATACTTTCTTTGCTGCTTCCGAATTCTCCTGATTCTTAGCCTCCTAGGAACCCCAATAGGTTCTGTAAGGTTCCTGAGGATAGTCTATTTTTATTTTAATGTCCTTCTGCTGATCCTGCTGTGGTGTCGGTCTCTTCTAACAAACTTTCTAAACTTTTGCCCTTTGATAAGGATAGTGGGGCAATAGAGAGGATTGGCAAGAAAGTTTACACTGCTTCTACTTTGGCCTTCAGGCTATTAGTTACCAGACCTACATGACCAGCTATGCTCTGGCCTTGATTGCTCAGGCTTGTCAGGTTATTTCTGCCATCCCAGATTCTGATGGCAAATCATCTGCATTATCTTTTCAGGTTCTGCTTCTCAACTGGCTCACCACTCTTTTTAAGTGTAGCTATGGTGCTGCTGATGCCTCTTCTAGGGCTGCGGCTTGGGTCCATCATGAAGCATTATTTTTGGCATCATCTCCAGTCTACCTGAGGACATTAAGGTTAAGTTGTTGGATGCTGCTTTGGATAATACACATCTTTTTGGGACTGCTGCTGCTGATTATATTTTTAAGTCTCTTCAAGAGAAAGGCAAAGCTTTGCAAGACCTTAAATGTATTTTTGTCTCTCCTACCCCTAAGCTCCAGAGGAATTATCCTTCTAGGTCTGCTTTTGTTTGCAGGCAACCCAGCCAGGCCTTTAAGGGCAGGAAAGGTGGGAAGCGGGCCCCCTTTGCTAAGGCTTCTCAGATTTCTCTGGCTCAGAAGCCTCCTTTATCTGATAAGCCTGCTTTTCTTTGACAGTTTTTCTCCCCCCTCCCTTCTTTTAGACCAGTCTTCCAAATTGACGTCTCATCACTTCAGACTCTTGGGTTCTTTCTGTCATCCGTTAGGGTTGCTTCATGGTATGAAAATCTCTTCCTGGGATTCCTCAACCTCCTCTAGAGCAGCTTTATCATTTCCTGGAGGTTCTAGGGTTCCTTTTGAACCATGGTATCATTCAACTTGTCCCCCCTTCCCAAGTGGGAAGAGGTTTTTATTACAGGATGTTCCTGGTTCCTTGAAAGGAGGGCACTTAGAGACCTATTTTTGATCTGTCCTTGCCCAACACCTTTCTCAGAACCCCTTCTTTTTGGATGCTTACTCTTCAAACTCTGTTTCCTCTTTTATTACCCCAGGCTTTTCTGATGTCCTTGGATATGAAGAATGATTACCTTCATATACCTATTCACCCACTCTTCTGGAATTGTTTTATGTTTGTCTGAGTCTTCCTCTCATTTTCAGTTCTGTGCTCATTTTCAGTTCCCTGCTTTGCCTTTTGGCCTCTCTGCTGCCTCAAGGGTATTCACAAAATGACTATCTCCTGTGATTGCCTTTTGCAGGCTCCAAGACGTTCAGACTTTTTCTTATCTAGATGACCTGTTGCTTCAGGCTCCTTCTCCCAGTCTATTGTTACAGGATCTGCAGTATACCATCTCTCTTCTTCAAAGTCTGGGCTTTACTATCAATTTCCAAAAGTCTGTCCTGACTTCCTCTCAGTGTCATGTGTACCTGGGCTGCAGGATTCAGACAGTGCCAGTCTTTGTCTCTCTTCTGCCTCCAAAGGTACTGTCATTGACAGCCTTCTTTTCAGTCTCTTCTTCATCTGACTACCATGCTGGCCAGGGAGTTTCTTTAGTCCCTGGGGTTCATGGCCTCTTCTATGCTAGTGCCTATTGTTGCTAGACTGCATATGTGGAAGCTTCAGTGGTACCTCAAGTCAGTTTGGCTGCAGCACTGTCACCCTCTGGATTTCAGTGTACCTCTCCTTCCCTGTCTCAAGAAGGAATTCGAGTGGTGGATTCGACAGTTCACTCTCAACCTAGGCCAATCCTTTCAGCCTCCAGTCCCTTCTTTAGAGCTGTTTACCAATGCCTCAGACATAGGGTGGGGAGATTCTCTTGGTCAGCTGAAGGTTCAGAGTCTTTGGCTTCCACATCAGAAGTCAACCATGTCAACATCAAAGAGATGAGAGCTCTAATTATGGCCCTTCAGGCTTTTCACCCCATGTTCTCTCCAGGCCCCTTGAATGTGTACATGGACAACACTGCAGTGATGTGGTATATTAGCAAGTGGGGGGGGGGGGGCACGGAATCTTGCATCCTTGGAAGGATGGCACTTCAGGCTTGGGAAGTGGTTCTCAGTTATCAGTTAATTCTTTAGGCAGTATATATTCCTTCAGAGCACAATCTTATGGCAGACTCACTGAGTAGGTCCAAAACACAGGCTCACAAATGGGTGCGTCACAGATATGTATTTCTGGACATTGTCCATCAGTGGGGTATTCCTCAGGTAGATCTTTTTGCCTCCCCTCTGTACAGGCAGTTTTTTCTTTTCTGTTCCAGAGTGCCATGCCATCTGGAGTGGAAGATGGATGTCCTTTCATTCCTTGGAAGGGGAGCTTCTTTATGCTTTCCCCTCCTCTTCATCTACTTCCAAGAGTTCTGCAGAAGATTCAGCTGGACTTCCCAAAAATCTAGCTAGCCTTTGGCTGAGACAGCACTGGTTCCCCCATCTTAATGCATCTGACCGGGGGCAGTCATCACAAGTTATCTCACAGGTTTGATCTCCTCACACAGGACAAGGAGTGTCTCATTCATCCATTTATCCCCATTTGTCCACTCTGCAACTAACATTGTGGATGATAGGGGTTTGATCCCTTTCGGGCAGCTCTTTTCTGAGGATGTGCTCAAGGTTTTACAGGATGCAAGGAAACCCTTAACCAGAAAATCTTGTATGTCCAAATGGAAAAGATTTTCGTTCTACTGCTAGGCTCTTAACTTGGACCCCTTTTCAGTAAGGGTCCCAATGGTCCCCTCTTATTTGTGTGAGTTGCTCCAGTTTGGCTTAGCCTATTTTTCAATGAATGCCCATTTGTCAGCTATTTCTGCTCGTCTGTCCTTGAATCCTCCTTTGACTTCTTGTTCTATATATTAGGCCTCCAAGAAAACATATTCCTCCTCTTGGGGAACTTAATTTAACAGCTGTCATGCTACTGGCTCTTACTTCTTCTCACAGGGTTTCTGAGCTCCAGGCCCTTATGGCCATTCCTTCTTTTTTGTTTTTTTTTTCACAGGGACAGGGTTTCCCTTCATACTAATACTTCTTTTATACCCAAGGTAGTCAACGAGTTACCCTTGAATCAGTCAGTACAATTCCTTTCCTTTTTCCCTTTCTCCTCGGTCTGGTAGTGAGAGTGTCCTGCATACATTGGATTTGTACAGACAGCTCAGGTACTGTTTGGATACGGCTATAACTGTTTGTAAGTCTGACCAGCTTTTTGTTTTCTTTCATCCCAGATGTTCTTCGTGTTTCATTGTTGCAGTCATTACATTTGGGTAATCTGCTGGCAGGTTGCCCTTAGTCAGCCAGAATTCCAAAGTCTTGGGTCCTGCGTCGGTTGCTGTCTCCTCTTCCATGACGTCAGGTCATCAGGGGTATAAAACATGCAGCCGACGCTATTTTCTTTAGTCTTTCTTGCTGCGCGGTGCCCAAAGCAGAAGCATTCACAAGTTCCGGTCGGCCGACTACTGAAATATTTGAGTTTGAGTTTCAGAACCGAAGTCTTCACTAAAGCTAAGTACCCTGTTGGGGAAACTTTTTTTCTTGCTTTTTACCGATGTCAGAAAAAGTTAATTGTATTACTTGTGGGAAGTAAATACCTCATAAGGATTTCCATTTATACTGTATTCCTTGCATAGGCTCTGATCACAGTGTGCCTGGCTGTCGGTTTTGTGCTAGATTTAACCAACGCACTATTGAGCGTTGGCATATTTTTGCATCAAAATATTTTGGAAATAGATTTAACTATCCAGAAATGTCATCGGATAGCAATCTGACTACCGGAGTATATAAAAAACGCAAAGAAAAGGACAGAGAAAGGCAGTCGAGATCCAAAACCGACGATGAAGCTTCTCCTAAGCCAGTGAGGCGCTTTCACAGCCCCTGATACCTGCTACTTCGAGTCATAGGCCTCTACCGGCACCCATGTGGAGTCCAGCATGCCTCAAGATACTCAAGGTATTGGACCGATGGATGTATCTCCCTCGGATGGCTCCGGAGCTGCTGAGCAGGCACCGGCTTCTGAGGGTGTATTCAGACCTCAACATTTATATATCAAACCGACGACAGCTGCAAAACCAAAGACAAAAGCAACTTCTAAAACAAAAAAAAATGACGCATGAGCCACATGCACGGGCCTCTATGCCTAAAAAACAGATGATCAAAATGGCTGAAGACCTTATTACCCTGATCAGGGGTACCCATCCCCTTCCAGATAAGAGGCCTAGGCAAGACACTGATTATGAATCTTCAGATCAGGTTTCTATTTCTTCTGATTAGGAATTATCTATACCTCTCTATGAAGATTCTGATACTGAGGAGTCTATTCCATCTGCATCTCCTCATGAGGATTATTCATTTGGAGAAACCTTGCATACTTTGAGGGAGTATTTTCATTGGGAGAGTCAAGACTTCTCCAAATCAAAAAAGAGGCTCATGGATTTCCTCCTCCTCCCTCAGCACAAGCCTTTAGCCATTTCCCCTGTTTTAGACATTGTGGATGATGTGTTTTCGGAGTCAAGCTTGACCCCTGACTCCTTACCTCCAGCTCCCAGTAAGCCTGACAGATATTACAGGGTCCCTGACTCGCATACATTTTTATTTAGAAACCCTGCTGCTGATCCTGAAACTATTTCACAGGGCCCAAAGGGAGTTAAGGCCTCAACAGCAAAAAATCCTACCCCCTCTGACAGAGATTCAAGGGCCCTGGACAGATGGGGAAAAAAGGTTTATACATCTGCAACCTTGGCAGCCAGGGCCTTAAACTGTCAATTTCATACGCTTAAGTACCAACAACATGTTATGGGATTGCTGAAACAGAAAATGATGTTGATTTCAGAATGTGCAGAAAATAAAGAATTGCAGGAATTATTGCATGCACCTGAACAAGTTGGAAAGCATACTTTGCAATGTGGTTTTGATTCTTTAGAGGCCTCCTGCAGGGCCGCAGTTACTGGATCTGTGATTAGGAGGCATACCTGGTTAAAGGAACAAAATGTGCCTGTTCATGTTAAAGCTAAATTGCTAGATGCACCTTTACAGCATGATTCTCTGTTTGTAAGGCAGAAGAGGTTTTAAAGAAAATGGAAGACAAAGTTAAGTCTATGCAAACTGTTAAAGACTTCTTACAAGTGCAGCCACCAAGATTTAGTAGACACTGGCCTACAAAAAATTGGTCCTTTCCTGTGTCAGACAGAGCTCAAAGGGGCAAATCCAGATGCCCTAAGGGTTCCAGATACCAGGCACAAGACTCATATAGTTCAAAGCAATGGGGCACATCCTCCTCCAAATCTGGAGGAGATAAAGTGCAAACCTACAGAAAGCAATCCCAATTAATTCCCTCTGCTTACACCAAGCATTTATCATTTGGCAAGCACCCATAGGGGGAAAATTAGCACTTTAGGGTACTAAACATCATATCACAGGGATACAGATTCCATTTCCACACTCTGCCAATGGCAAATGGTTGGCCAGATCTGCCAAAAAATCAATGGGCAGAGGCACAGAAACAGGTTACGTCACTCATGGATATGAGGGCCATTCAGACAGTACCAGAACAGGAAAAAGGACAAGGTTTTTACTCTAGACTGTTCTTGGTACCCAAAAAGGACAAGGCCTGGCGGCCAATACTGGATTTATCGATTTTGAACACATACCTGGACATTCCAAAATTCAAAATGCTGGCTTTGCAGCAGCTTTTGCCCATGCTGGGCAAGAATGCTTGGCTGGTGACTTTAGACCTAAAAGAGGCATACCTGCATGTCCCAATAAGACAGTCATGCAGAAGATACCTCCGATTCAAGGCTGGCTTAATGCATTACCAATTCTCTGCACTGCCCTTTGGCTTATCCACTGCGCCCAGGGTCTTTACAAAGTGCCTGGCACCAGTAATTGCATTTTGCAAACAAAGAAGTATTCATATATATCCTTACTTGGACGACTGTCTCATTCAAGCAGAGAACAAGGACACTCTTCTTTGACACCGGGAGTTTGTGAAAAGGCTTGTAACATGCCTAGGGTACACAGTAAATAAAAAGAAATCAAAACTGATACCCTCCCAAAAGATAGGGTGCAAGCTTGAATACAACTGCCCAGATGGCTTACCTCACTCCAGACAAACAAAGGCAACTGACTACTTACTTCAAACTGATGGCAACAAAAGCACAGTCTTTTGCAAGACAAATTCTGCAGGCTCTGGGCTACGTGGCATCCTGCATCCTACTAATTCCACATGCAAGACTGCATATGAGGAAACTTCAGTGGTACCTGAAAAGTTTATGGAGTCAACATTCACACAGTCTGGAAACAATGATTCCTCTCATTCCCTGCTTGCAACAGGAGTTTTGATGGTGGGAAAAGACCTGTCACCAAAACATGGGACGTCCCTTCACTCTCTCCCCTGCCAGCCAAACCTTAACAGACGCATCAGATTATGCCTGGCAGGAAGATGCATTCAGGGCATATGGGCACCAAAGCAAATGCATCTGTATATCAACCAGAAAGAGATGCTAGCTGTTCAAAATGCCCTAACAGCCTTCAAGGACTTACTTCATTCAGGACAATTACTGATAAAGATGGACAACACCACAGCCATATGGTATATAAACAAGCAAGGGGGCACACACTCATACCCCCTTTGCAGATTAGCCGTGGCACTGTGGGACACAGCTTTGACCTACCAAATACATCTTCAAGCTCAATTCCTGCCAGGAAAACAAAACACTCTGGCAGATGATTTAAGCAGAAACCTTATGGATCCTCACGAGTGGAAACTAAATCCACAAGTCTTCAGCATGATAACAGAGAAATGGGAGAGCCCAGACATAGATCTTTTTACCTCTCCTCAAAATTATCAATTGAAAAGATTCTGCCGAAGGACTTATCACAGACAAGCATGGAAAGTGGACACTCTATCCTTCAGTTGGAAAAACTTATCAGTTTACGCCTTTCCTCCTCTGCCTCTTCTACCCAAGGTCCTCCTAAAAGTCAGACAAGAGAAGCCAAAGATGATATTAATTGCCCTGGACTGGCCCCGCCAATACTGGTACCCAATCCTAAGGAATTTGTCTCAATACCCAGCTTGGACCTTGCCTCAAAGACCGCAACTACTGTCCCAGCAAAAACAATTAGATCCTGCACAATCAACTACAGACTCTGAACCTGGCAGCATGGCTAATCATGTAATCCTACAAACGACACCTCTCAGTAAAGCTGTGATGAATGTAATTTTGGAAGCCAGAAAGCCTAGTACTAGAAAATCTTATGCTGACAAATGGAAGAGATTCTGTGCTTGGAATCGAGCAAAAGGCACTGATACAGCAGAACGACATATTCCTCAAATATTACAATACTTGTCTGAGATGCTTGACAAAGGCCTGTCTTTCTCATCAATCAAAATCCATGCCTCTGCCATTTCTGCTCATTACAATACAGAGCCACCAATCTTTTCTCATCCTTTACTAAAGCAGTATCTTAGAGGAGCCAAAAATTAAGGCCTCTTAGAAGATCACCATTACCCGCATGGGACCTCAGTTATGTGTTGGAAAAGCTCACCCTGCCACCATTTGAACCAGCTGCTACCGCTGATATAAAGTTCTTATCATGGAAGACAGCTCTGCTACTAGCAATTACTTCAGTAAGAAGAGTTTCAGAGCTACAGGCCATCATGGCTGTAGAACCTTTTATCATATTTTACCCAGACAGGGTGTCTCTGAGGACAAATCCTACTTTTATGCCTAAGGTGGTTTCCAGTGTGGCACTTAACCAAACAATTCATCTGCCAACCTTTTATCCAATGCCACAGAACAAAGGGGAGAGAATTCTGCATTCCTTGGATGTACACAGACAGCTAAGATTCTATTTGAGCAGGACTAAAGCTCTAAGAAAAACTGAGCAATTACTAGTGTCATATGCTACAGGATCAGAAGGAAAGGCTATTTCCAAGCAGACAGTTTCAAAGTGGATAAGCCACTGCATCCATTTCTGCTACTTGCACCATGGTAAACCTGTGCCCAAGGGCATTAGGTCTCATTCCACCAGAGCTGCAGCTACTTCAGCAGCCTTTCTCAGGGTAGTACCCACCAAAGACATTCTAGAGGCTGCTACTTGGAGTTCTGTTCACACCTTTACAAAGCATTACCATTTGCCTCTTTACTCTAAGTCCAGGACAGGCTTTGCCACTGCAGTGCTGCAGGGCCTTATAGCCGCACCTAATGCTATTTAGCTCCAGCCTCCCAACCATAGCTTTGGGATTCTACCCAAATGTAATGACTGCAACAGTGAAACACGAAGAACATAGTACAATTGTGTACACTTACCATAAATCTAGATGTTCGAGTGTATTCACTGTTGCAGTCCAGGTTACCCTCCCGCCATCCCCCTGTCATTCTAAAGTTTATCTTTCCTTCTCTATCTTCTACAACCTATGTGATATATTTGCTTGTAGATGAAGGTAAAGTTTATGTTGATGCATGTGTATCATATTTACATACCTGATCGGTCGAGGCCCGGGTTAACAACGACCGCCACCAGTACTGTTAGCCAACAGGGTGCTGGCGGAAATTGGGCTACTGTTGGCCGAAGAAGAAGAGGAGGGGGAAGGCATGCCTGAAGGCAGGCAGAGAGGAGGAAGGTTAGGAGTGCAGTACTGAGGGTAGGAAGTTTGATTTTTGGCAGTATGACTGGTATAGGGAGAGAGTTAGCTGATATGATGGAGAGAAGGAAGGTTGATATGTTGTGCGTGCAAGAGACCAGATGGAAGGGAAGTAAGGCCAAGTGTATAGGAGGCGGGTTCAAATTGTTCTATCATGGTGTGGATGGGAGAAGAAATGGGGTAGGGGTTATCCTAATGGAACAGTATGCCAAGAGTGTTTTGGAGGTGAAGAGAGTGTCTGATAGAGTGATGTTTATGAAGCTTGAAATTGATGGTGTAATGATGAATAATGTTAGTGCATATGCTCCACAAGTTGGGTGTGCGATGGATGAGAAAGAAAAATTTTGGAGTGAGTTGGATGAAGTGGTGGTGAGTGTACCCAAGGGTGAGAGACTAGTGATTGGAGCGGACTTCAATGGGCATGTTGGTGAAGTGAACAGAGGGGATGAGGAAGTGATGGGTAGGTATGGTGTTAAGGAGAGGAATGCAGAAGGTCAGATGATTGTGGATTTTGCGAAAAGGATGGACATGGCTGTGGTGAATACGTATTTTAAGAAGAGGGAGGAGCATAGGGTGATGTACAAGAGTGGATAAAGATGCACACAGGTGGATTATATCCTATGTAGGAGGGCCAGTCTGAAGGAGATTGGAGACTGTAAAGTGGTGACTGGGGAAAGTGTAGTTAAGCAGCATAGAATGGTGGTCTCTAGGATGACGTTGGTGATCAAGAAGAGAAGGAGTGTGAAAGTAGTGCCAAGGATTAAATGGTGGAAGTTAAAAAAGGGCGATTGTGAGGTGGAGTTCAGGGAAGAGTTAAGACAGGCACTGGGAGGCAGTGAAGAGTTACCGAATAGCTGGGTAACTACAGCAGAGCTAGTAAGGGAGACTGCTAGGAAGGTGCTTGGTGTGACATCTGGACAGAGAAAGGAGGACAAGGAGTCATGGTGGTGGAATGAGGAAGTACAGGAGAGTATACAGAGGAAGAGGCTGGTGAAGAAGAAGTGGGATTGTCAAAGAGATGAAGAAAGTAGACAGGAGTATAAGGAGATGAGGCGCATGGCAAAGAGAGAGGTGGCTAAGGATAAGGCATATGGAGAGTTGTATGAGAGATTGGACACTAATGAGGGAGAAAAGGACCTGTACTGATTGGCTAGACAGAGGGTTAGAGCTGGGAAAGATGTGCAGCAGGTAATGGTGATAAAGGACAGTGAGGGAAAAGTACTCACAAGTGAGGAGAGTGTGTTGAGTTGATGGAAAGAGTACTTTGAAGGGCTGATGAATGAAGAGAATGAGAGAGAGAGAGAAGGTTGGATGATGTGGGGATAGTGAATCAGGAAGTGAAGCAGATTAGCATGGAGGAATTAAGGACAGCTATGAAGAGGATGAAGAATGGAAAGGCTGTTGGCCCAGATGACATACCAGTGGAAGCATGGAGGTGCTTAGGAGAAATGGCAGTGGAATTTTTAACCAGATTGTTTAATAAAATTTTGGAAAGTCAGAGGATGCCTGAGGAGTGGAGAAAAAATGTTTTGGTACCTATCTTTAAGAATAAGGGTGATGTGCAGAGCTGCAGTAACTACAGAGGGATAAAACTGATCAGTCACAGCTTGAAGTTATGGGAAAGAGTAGTGGAAGCTAGGTTAAGAAGGGAGGTGATGATTAGTGATCAGCAGTATGGTTTCATGTCAGGAAAGAGCACAACAGATGCAATATTTGCTCTGAGAGTGTTGTTGGAGAAATACAGAGAAGTCAGAAGGAGTTGCATTGTGTCTTTGTAGGCTTAGAGAAAGCATATGACAGGGTGCCTAGAGAGGAGTTGTGGTATTGTATGAGGAAGTCGGGAGTGGCAGAGAAGTATGTAAGAGTGGTACAGGATATGTACAAGGGTAGTGTGACACTGGTGAGGACTGCGGTGGGAGTGACAGATACGTTTAAGGTGGAGGTGGGATTACATCAAGGATCAGCTCTGAGCCCTTTCTTATTTGCAGTGGTGATGGACAGGTTGACAGATGAGATTAGACAGGAGGCCCCGTGGACTATGATGTTTGCAGATGACAGGTTGAGGAGACCCTGGAGAGGTAGAGGTATGCTTTAGAGAGGAGTGGAATGAAGGTCAGCAGGGCTAAAACAGAATATATGTGTGTAAATGAGAGGGAGGGAAGAGGAATGGTGAGGATGCAGGGAGTAGAGTTGGTAAAGGTGAATGAGTTTAAATACTTGGGATCAACAGTTCAGAGTAATGGTGAGTGTGGAAGAGAGGTGGAGAAGAGTGTCAGGAGTGATTTGTGACAGACGGGCACCAGTAAATGTGAAAGGGAAGGTCTACAAGAGGGTAGTAGACCAGCTATGTTATATGGGTTGGAGACAGTGGCATTGACGAAAAGGTAGGAGTCAGAGCTGGATGTGGCAGAGTTAAAGATGTTAAGATTTGCACAAGGTGTGAGTAGGATGGACAGAATTAGGAATCAGTATTAGAGGGTCAGCTCAGGTTGGACAGTTTGGAGACAAAGCAAGAGAGGCGAGATTGCCTTGTTTTGGACATGTGCTGAGGAGGGATGCTGGGTATATTGGGAAAAGGATGCTAAGGATGGGGCTGCCAGGTAAGAGGAAAAGAGGAAGGCCTAAGATAAGGTTTATGGATGTGGTTAGAGAGGACATGAAGGCGGTTGGTGTGAAAGAGCATGAGCAGAGGACAGGAAGAAATGGAAACAGATGATCCACTGTGGCGACCCCCAACAGGAACAGCCGAAAGAAGATGATGATTGATATATATATATATATATATATATATATATATATATATATATATATATATCTCTATATATATATATATATATATATATATATATATATATATATATATATATATATATATAAAATATGACTACCTATTTGGGGGCATCTGACATCGGGGCAAGAAAAACTAAAGAAAATGGCGTCGGCTGCATGTTTTATACCCCTGACGAACTGACGTCATGGAAGAGGAGAAAGCAACTGACGCAGGACCCAAGACTTTGGAATTTAGGCCGACTGAGGGCAACCTGCCAGCAGATTACCCAAATGTAATGACTGCACCAGTGAATACACTCGAACATCTACATTTATGGTAAGTGTACACAGCTGTACTGTTTTTGGGTTTGGCTGTTTCTAAGCAAGCCATCTTCTCCTGGATATCTAAGGCCATTTCCTTTTGTTGTTCTTTTCATGGTAAATCTGTCTACTTCTGTTAGAGCCCATTCCACTAGGGCTGTTGCCTCTTCTGGTGCCTTCTTCAAGGGGTTTAACACAATTTCTATCCTTGAAGCTGCCACTTGGTCTTCAGTGCATACCTTTACTAAGCATTATAATAAGTTGGATATGGTTTCTAGGGCCAGAGCAGGTTTTGCTGAAAGCATTTTATGTGGGTATGTTGAGGGTTGTTCTCAGGCTTCCACCTCCCATTCTGTTTCTTGAACTTTTTATCGTCCCTTCTATGACGAATACTGCAACAGTGATATAGAAGGACATAGTACAGTTGTGTAAAATGTTACCATAGCAGTAGATGTCCTTCTCTTCACATTGCAGTGTTCACTCCCTCCCTCTTGTTTTTTTTTTTACTTTATTTCCTTCAAGATGTGCATGGACTTCTTTGTCCTATGGCCACTGTCCTCTTCTGGGGCAGTTCAATTCTAGGTAGTTGCATCCATACATCCTTTTTGTGCCCTACGTTTTGTGCGGGGAGCATAAATGTGACACACGGCACATACAAGATCTCTTTTAGGCTTTTTTATACTGGCTAAACATCGGGCTACCCAGGGCGGGACATCCCTTCTATGACGAATACTGCAACAGTGAAGAGAAGGACATCTACTGTTATGGTAACATTTTACAGAGCTGTGCTTTCTCCTTTTCTTCACTGTTATGCGATCTCAGAGTTGCTAGATTTATTTTAATGGGGCTGTGGGGGATGCATGGGGGCTTGCCCTCTGCAAAAAGTACTTGTTCTACTTTTGTTTGGTTGTTTTTTTTTGTGTCCTGACCATTGCTGTCAGCAATAAAAAGAAGTATACTGCTATATATACAACACATATGTATGTATTTTTGCTTATTTTTATGCACTGTTCAACAGTATTCATAAACCTCAGCACGTAAGCACAAGCACACACACGCACAGACACACAGCCCCACACGCACACACACACACACACACACACACACACACACACACACACACACTTACACTCACACACACACTTATTTATTTTGAATTTGACTGGGTTAGTGAGCTTATCTAAGGACCATTTTCATCTTGTGTAGAGTTGTGTCAAACCTGGAACCACAGTGTGATGTCAAGATGCAGTTCTAAAAAAAAAAGGTATTGGGGACAGTGGTATTAGAGGCACTCCAAAGGCAGTTTGAGAAAGGCTGACAAGTTTATGTGGAAGGGGAGAGGAGGATGTGATGTCCCCACAACAGTCATGCTAAATGTGTGAATGTTATTGTGCTCAATTTGGGAAGCAGGCCTTAACTGATCATGCTGGTATAGATTTGGGGATGTTCATTGTGTTACACTGCTGCAGTCATTACACGGTAGTCCCGCAGTCTGCCAGAGTTCCAAAGTCTTGGTCCAGTGTCGGTTGCTGTCGCTTCTTCCCTGACGTCAGTGCACCAGGGGTATACAAGATGCATCTGACGCCATTTTCTTCTGTCTTTCTTGCCACGCGGTGCCCGAAGCAAAAGCAGTTCGCAAGTGCCGGTCGGCCGACTCCTGAGATTTTTGAAGTCGAATTTCAGATCCGAAGTCTTCAATAAAGCTAAGTACCCCATTGGGGAAACTTTTTTCTTGCCTCAGACCAATGTCAGAAAAAGTTAATAATTGTATTTCTTGTGGGAAGCAAATGCCTCATAATGGCTTCCACTCTTACTGTATTCCATGCCTAGGCCCTGATCACGACGTCAGTAGTTGTTTGTTTTGTGCTAGATTTAACAAACGCACTATAAAACGACGTTTTGATTTTGCTTTGCACTACTTTGGCCGAAGGTTCAATTGTACTATGCCGTCGTTGACTACCACAATTCTGAAAAAATGCAAAGACAAGGATAAAGACAGGCATCCTAGGTCCAAAACCGATGACGAAGCCTCTTCTAGGCCAGTCGCTGGTTCGCCGGTTCTCAGTGAGATGCTTTTGCAGGCCCTGACACCCACTACCTCATAGCCACAGGCCACCTTCGACTCCCACGTGGAGACATCTAGGCCTCTGGAAACTCAAGGTATTGGGCCTATGGAAACTAATCCCTCAGATGGGTCCGGAGCCGCTGAGCAGGTGTCGGCTTCTGAGGGTGTTTTCAGACCTTCACAACTTAACATTAAAGCAACAGCCAAGACAAAAACACCATTAAAGACAAAGAAGCAAGTACAGCATTCTCCTGGACAGTCCTCCATGCCTAAGAAACAGATGCTTAAAATGGCCGAAGACCTCATTACTCTAATCAGGGGTTCCCATCCTCCTCCTGAGAAAAGGCCTAGGCAGGATACAGACTATGATTCCTCTGATCAGGTTTCCATTTCCTCTGATTCCTCTTCAGACCAGGGATACTCTCTACCCCCGTATGACGGCTCTGATGCTGAAGAATCTATCCCTTCAGCCTCTCCTCCTGAGGATTATTCTTTTGGGGAAACTTTACATACCATGAGGGAGCATTTCCATTGGGAAAGTCAGGATTATTCAGAATCTAAGAAAAGGCTCAGGGACTTCCTTTTATTGCCTCAGCACAGGCCCCCGGCTATTCTGCCTGTGTTAGATATTGTGGATGATGTGTTCTCTGAATCCAGCTTATCTCCTGATTCTTTGCCCCCTGCACCAGCCAAGCCAGATAGGTATTATAGAGTCCCTGACTCTCACAAGTTTCTTTATAAAAACCCTTCTGCTGATCCAGAAACTATTTTCCAGGATCCCAAAGGGGTTAAGGCTTCCATTGCAAAAAATCCAGTCGACACTGACAGAGATTCTAGAGCATTGGATAGATGGGGGAAGAAAGTTTACACTTCTGAAACTTTAGCAGTAAGGGCTTTAAATTGCCAGTTTCACATGCTTAAGTACCAACAATATTTAATGGCTCAGTTAAAACAGAAAATGCTTGCAAGCTCAGACGCTCCTGACTATAAAGAAATGCAGAATTTATTGCATGCAGTTGAACAGGTGGGAAAACATACTCTGCAATGTGGTTTTGATTCTTTAGAGGCCTCTTGTAGAGCCGCAGTTACAGGTTCTGTGATTCGAAGACATGCTTGGTTAAAAGAACAGAGTTTACCTGATCATGTTAAGGCAAAATTATTGGATTCTCCTTTACAGCATGATACTTTGTTTGGTGTTGAGGCAGAAGAGGTGTTAAAGAAAATGGAGGATAAAGCAAAATCTATGCAGTCAAATATTTCTTACAGGTACAGCCACCTCGATTTAGCAGAAATTGGCCTACAAAGAATTGGTCCTTTCCAGTGTCAGACAGGCCACAGAGAGGCAGATACAGACGCCCAAGAGGCAGATCTCAACCCCAAGGCTCTAACAGACGACAGTGGGGTACCTCAACCCCAAAAGGAGGTGAGGACAAGTCTCAACCTTACAGGAAACAGTCCCAATGACTTCCCCCTTCGTATGCCAAGCACTTCCCTTTTGGCAGCCCCCTTAGGGGGAAAACTAGCACTTTTTTCTCAAAATTGGAAAACAATCACCCAATACAAATGGGTTCTGAATATTGTGTCTCAAGGTTACAGGTTCCACTTTCACACTTTACCAAGGCTAAAAGGAATGCCAAACCTGCCACAAAATCAATGGGCAGAGGCTCAAAAAGAAATTTCAGCCCTCATGGACATGAGAGCTATTCAGAAAGTACCACAGCAGGAACAAGGACAAGGATTTTACTCAAGACTCTTCTTGGTCCCCAGAAAGGACAAAGCCTGGAGACCCATATTAGACCTTTCAACTCTAAATACTTACCTGGATGTTCCGAAATTCAAAATGTTGACACTACAGCAGCTTCTTCCCATGCTGGGCAAGAAGGCTTGGCTTGTAACTCTGGACCTCAAAGAGGCATACTTGCATGTCCCTATCAGACAAAATTGCAGAAGATACCTCAGATTCAAAGCTGGTACAATGCACTACCAATTCTCTGCACTGCCCTTTGGCTTATCTACTGTGCCCGTGGTCTTTACAAAGTGCCTGGCACCAGTAATTGCATTTTGCAGACAAAAAGGAATTCAAATATATCCATACCTGGACGACTGCCTCATTCAAGCAGAGACAAAGGACATTCTTCTAAAGCATCTGTCGTTTGTAAAAAGGTTGCTAATTTCTCCAGGGTACACAGTAAACGAAAAGAAGTCAAAACTAGTGCCCTCACAACAGATAATATTCCTTGGTTCCAGGTTAAATACAACGGCCCAGATGGCGTATCTCACGCCAGACAAACAAGGACAACTGACTCAATATTTTCAATTACTGGCAAAAAAGTCCCATCTCCCTGCAAGAAAAATTCTCCAGGCCCTGGGATTCATGGCATCCTGCATACTACTAATTCCATATGCCAGACTGCATATGAGGAAATTACAGTGGTACCTAAAAAGTGTTTGGACTCAACACTCTCACAGTTTAGAAGCAGTAATACCAATAATTCCCTGCCTACAACAGGAGTTTCGATGGTGGGCACAGGCATGTCACCTCAACAAGGGTCAGCCTTTCACTCTACCCACAGCCAGACAGACTCTAACAACAGATGCTTCGGATTACGCCTGGGGAGCACACATGGTAGGAAAATATATTCAGGGCAAGTCGACCACAGACCAAATGCACCTTCACATCAATCAAAAAGAGATGTTGGCTGTTCAAAATGCCCTAACAGCTTTCAAGGACCTTCTGCATCCAGGACAATTATTATTAAAGACAGACAACACCACAGTAATGTGGTACATAAACAAGCAAGGGGACACTCATTCTTATCCCCTATGCAGGCAAGCCATGACCTTGTGGAACACAGCTCTAACTTATCAAGTTCATCTTCAAGCACAATTCCTGCCAGGAAAGAAAAATACTCTGGCAGACGATCTAAGCAGAAATATCATGGACCCTCACGAATGGAAATTGAATCCACAAATCTTCAGCATGGTAACGCAAAAATGGGGATGCCCAGACATAGATCTTTTTGCCTCCCCACTCAGTTGCCAAAAACAAAAATTCTGCACAAGGACTTACCACACACAAGCATGGAAAGTGGATGCTCTCTCATTCAGCTGGAAAAGCCTAAAAGCTTATGCCTTCACACCACTGCCTCTCCTTTCAAAGGTACTCCTAAAAGCCAGACAAGAAAAACCGCAGATGATCCTGATTGCTCCAGACTGGCCACGCCAGCACTGGCACCCAATCTTAAAGAACTTAGCTCAAGGCCCACCATGGATTTTGCCTCAAATTTCACACCTTCTGACTCAACAAAACAATCAGATCCTGCATGGTCAGCTCAAAACCCTAAACCTGGCTGCATGGCAGATTCATTAGTCAAACAGGCAACACCTCTCTCTAAAGTTGTTATGGATGTATGGGAGGGTGGCCTAATGGTTAAGGTGTTTGTCTTACAAGCACAAGGTGCAGGGTTTGAGTCTCACAAGGGATAATTGGCTAGGCTTAAAATGGCTCTCAAGGGCAGTTAGCTTAGTACTAATCAGTGAACCTATGTCATTTTGGAGGCCAGGAGGCCTAGCACCAGGAAATCATACTCAGAAAAATGGAAGAGATTCTGCGCGTGGAACCAGGCTGAAAGCCTTGACCCTCTTGTCCCAAACATTTCTCAGATTTTACAATACTTAACTGAGATGCTGGACAAAGGCCTATCCTTCTCATCAATTAAGATCCACGCCTCTGCCATTTCGGCACATTACAACATGGATCCTCCTTTATTCTCTCATCCCTTGCTAAAGCAGTACCTCAGAGGGGCTAAAAACATAAGACTGCCCCGGAGAGCACCAACACCAACTTGGGACCTCAATTTTGTTTTGGAAAAACTGACCCTGCCACCTTTTGAGCCAGCCATTACAGCCAATCTAAAATTTTTATCATGGAAAACAGCTCTGCTCCTGGCAGTAACTTCAACACGAAGAGTCTCAGAGCTACAGGCATTAATGGCAGTGGAACCTTTTATAATTTTTCATCAGGACAGCATTTCTTTAAGGACAAACCCTACCTTTATGCCAAAGGTGGTATCTAGTGTGGCTCTTAACCAAACCATCCATTTGCCAACTTTTTATCCAAACCCCCAGAATAAAGGGGAGAAACTTCTGCACTCTTTGGACATACACAGGCAGCTACGCTTCTTCTTGGACAAAACAAAAACTTTCAGGAAAACTGAGCAACTGTTTGTAGCATATGCTGCAGGGTCACAAGGCAATGCTATCTCAAAGGAGACTATCTCCAAATGGATAGGACACTGTATTCATTACTACTGCACACAGCATGGAAAATCAGTTCTTAATAACATTAGGCCACATTCTACCAGAGCAACAGCCACTTCAACAGCCTTTCTCAGAGGAGTGCCAACCAAGGAAATTTTGGAGGCTGCAACTTGGAGTTCAGTGCACACCTTTACCAAGCATTAACACTTGCCTCTTTACTCTAAATCCAGAGCAGGATTTGCCACTGCAGTTCTGTAGGGCCTCATAGCCAATCCTAACTCTTTATAGACCAGCCACCCAACCTTAGCTTTGGGATTCTACCCAAGTGTAATGACTGCAGCAGTGTAACATGATGAACATAGTACAGTTTTGTACCTACCATAAATGTAGATGTTCGAGTGTTCACACTGCTGCAGTCCAGGTTACTCTCCCTCCATCCCCGCTGTCCTAACTGGACTTATCTATACCTTTCTATCCTATACAACCTTTGTGGTGTATTTGCTTGTAACTGAAGGTATTGTTTATATTTTATATATATGTTTTATTAGCAATATGTATTGCCTACCTACTTGGGGGCACCTGACATCTGGGGCAAGAAAAACTGAAGAAAATGGCATCTGATGCATCTTATATACCCCTGGCGCACTGACGTCAGGTAAGAAGCGACAGCAACCGATGCCGGACCAAGACTTTGGAACTCTGGCCGACTACGGGACCGCCTGACGGCAGGATAACCCAAGTGTAATGACTGCAGCAGTGTGAACACTCGAACATCTACATTTATGGTAGGTACAAAACTTTACTTTTTGCAGCTCTGAGGAATTGTAAAGCAAAGTTTTTATTGTTTTTTTTCCCTTTTGTATGTATTTTTGACACCCAGGTTCAAGAATGAAATGTCTTGAGGCGTTTTATGTACTTTCATCTTTTGCAACAAATCTACTTTATGATCCATTTCTTATGTTGTCTCATAACTAAGAAAAGTTTCTTCACTTGCTAAATTCATTTGCACCAGAAAATGTGAAGTAGTGGTGGTGATATGTGTGTATTTGTGTGTGTGTTTTGCAAAATGATGGTACGCCTAAAATGTTGTCACTTCAAGACAGTGCTATTCTCCAGTGTTGCAGTTTTTCAGCATCCATTAATAATGTATTGAGGTTTTGCTGTTATAATCTTGCTGAATGATTCAGAAGAGGTACGCAGAAAAAAATTAAGGTATTGTGTTGAGAAAGTGTGATTTGCCTTTGTGTTTACACTTTGCAAGGCATTTGGATGGATCTGACAATGACACTCAGCTTCTGAGAGTGTTAGTGACAGAAGTTGGAAGAGAGTGGAAAACTTTCCATAGAGAAAATGGCAGATTATTGCATTCTTGAAGACCTTATATGAAATTAGACTCTATACCCATTTATATTCTGTTGTCATCCAAATAAAAGTGAGGTTTGGTTGTTTGCTGAAGAATTTCTCTAGTGTCCTTTGTTTCTGTGCTTACGAGGTATCTGGTCCTGAGTGATGTATTTATTGCTGTGGGCCTCCCAACTGTCTGTACAAACCAGTATGAGTTTTTTGCATTTCATTATTCTACTGAGGTTGCCATTTGATATGCATCAGTATACTCGCCCTGTTCTCATAGTCATGACTGTGACCAAAGTACAGGGATTTAAGAATAGTGTTGAACAGTGCATCGAATATAAGCAAAAATACTTGCATATTAAGTAGTAAGATTTTTCAGACATTTGATGTTCAAAATAATGATTGCAAAACAACATACCAAAAGGCCGTCACAGAGAAAAGCCACACATAGAGCAGCAACAAAAAGACACAGGCAAATCTCTCTACTGTGTGTTGGCATCCTAAATCTTGAAAGGAGTCCAATATGATATATCCAGAACATAGCTCCTGAATGCCAACTGATTTGTACTTTTATAAGGCTTTATTGATGCATTCAGACCAATAACACCATCAGTAAACATAAGTAGATGGTTTGGCCATTCTCTGTAAATATCAAGCTTGTTAAAAAGCCTTATGTCCATAACATTATGTGACTGCAAAATATTTTATATGAGCTAAACCAACTGGTACAACGTGTGACAGGATCTTGTCCCAGGATGTTTGTTTGCTTACACAAACCCATTCATCTAGGGTTCTAAACATGCTGTGCTCAAAAAGTTTTTCTTTTAACCAAAAAACAAACCCATTCCTCTAGGGTTCTAAACCTGCTGTGCTCACACAGTTTTTTTTCTTTTAACCAAAATGCCTTTGTTCCGAGCACACTGTTGTTTCACTCATTAAAAAGATAACTTTAATATAAACTTTCTCTTTCAGTAAGAAGGTTGCATGCGAAGTAATGTAAAAACATTTCATTCCATTAGTTGTAGTTGTGTTCTACAATCACTGAAACAGTTCAGCTTACTTCTGTTCCTCCAGTCTTTGCCTTTGGTAAAATGTTTTTGTTCATGCTTTAACTCACCTTATACATCACAGCATGTGATTGCTTAAGTGCTGCTATGGATTTTCCTCCATAACATTCCTAATTTATGTGGCTCATTTCTTAATATCATACATTTGTAAACTTTTTATTTAGGATACAATCTCATACGTTTACTGTATTTTTCATTGCTGTAGGTGCAGCAAGGGGAGGTGTTCATACATTTTAATGGCTGCACCTCTACACATGTTCAGGATGTATTCATTAGAGTCTTTGGCTGTTCTCAGACACTAACCCTACCCTGAAGTCACCAGAGAATTTGTAGATTTTTTTGGGCAGTGCCTCAATAAAAAGTATGAACACTAACTATAAAATATATAAAGATAGCAATAAATATAAAACCTTTTTATTAAGCAGGGATCCAAATATATTTTGAGAGACAGGGTGAAAATGCATTGTCACACATAACTCATAAACTGCACTAATGTCAACAAAACACTTGGGTTTATTCTCAAGTCTTGTCTGCCACACAGAATGTAAAAACACTATACGTCTCATCCAAGAGTATAAACAACTTCAAGATATCCAGATCCCTGTACAGCGCATTCCTTGTTGTAATGATGGTTCCACAGAGTCCCATTGGGATAACTTTCAAATTCAGTAAAAATTCTCTTGCAGTTCATAGAAACTCACACTGCTGTTGACATGTTTTATTATATTATGTCTAACGTCTGAATCAGTACATTCTTAAAACTCAGGCCAACCAAAGAAATGTGAGGTTTTACCTGCTGGATCCCAACCAAGAAGCTTTATTTCCTTAATGTTTTCTAAGTCAGGGTGTTTGGAAACACTCTAGGATCTTTGTTACCCTTGTGTCACATACCCTTCCAGCTCGTAACTTAGAAACTGAGCAATAGAAGATGCCTGGAGTGGATACGAGAGAAAGGTGCCAGAATTGTGACTGGTAGACCCACTTCAGTTTTCAGCAATTTATGTAAAAGGCCACAAAACCATAGGTAATCAATGCCATCTGCTTGTTGAACCACTATAGAAGTTAATGATCTGTGACAAGTCAAAAGATCCCTCCAAAGAGGAGGTAACACAGGACAGGACAGACACTTCGCTTGAAAAAATATCATTGTTGCAGACACATCACTGAAAGTTCCTTATCCTCAACCCCTTGAGGCAGTACTGCCCTCACATCTGCATTTAAGATGTGAATAAACTATATTGAGCTAAAATATATTTAACTTTTTCAAAAAAAAAGTGTGATTGTTATAAATGCTGCAACATGTAAAATTTATGTGTATATAATTTAAAAAATGAATAGTACTGAGCATATCTCTGCTTTCAGTGGAATCTAACAGAATTGCAAGAAAATTAAATTAAATCTGCTTCTAAAATGTGCACACATTTGCAGTTATTTTTTCATTTAAAATGCATATTTGTTCCATCAGTTTATTTGACTTTGCCCTCCATGCCCAGGAAAAGCATTAACCAGGTTTGAAGAAATAAGAAATCCTGAAATACCACCTGCAACTCTTTGAACAGAGTTGAAGACAGTTAAGAGATTTGTCACTGTTTTGCCTCTAGAACTGCGTACATTGGACTGCATGCCTAGTTATGAGTCATTTATTGTTTTGCGTTTAGACTGTGCATAATGGACTGACTGCATACCTGAATCACAGCTCAAGTTGGATTCCAGTTGTCTGTGGAATTATGCAACTGCTGTTTGAACTTCTAAGTCAAAGTAGATAGAAATTCAGTAGGTCTGTTGTGCTACTGATAGTAATATATCCAAATAAGCTGAAAGTTATCATGCTTCTTTGTACCATCTGTCAGATCATACACATTATATTTTCTATCATCTTTGGATAAGTTTAAAGCTACTTTTGTATTTTGAATTTTTACAAAGGACATTGCTTAATTTTATTTATTTTGAGTAAAGAATTTTCTTTATTCACTTTTAAATGCTTCCTACTGGAGATTTATTTGTTATCAGCTTAAGGATGTAAGCATTTGAATGGTGTATCAATAATTTTTTTCTTCATCCAGTCAAAGAGTTTCTGCTGAAACTAGTGATATTGTACACATACATAACTTTAGCAGTAAATAGTAATTGTCTTAAGGTATGCTAGTGTGGTCTACCTGGAGGTGACATTATCCTTAAAACAGGGAAGGTAGTGTTTGTTTTTAAGACATACCATTAACCCCTCCTGGAAAATATTGTGTGCATGTTTATGTGTTCATAATAGGCTTGGTCAAGTTTTAATTGCATCAGCTAAGGGCCCACTAGATGAAAATTGGGCTAACTTTGACTGAGGTGGATGAAATTGTGGGGAGCCAGTGGTTAGAACTGCAGTCTACATCTGCACGGTTTAAAGCTTTTTGGGTATAGCAAGCGTCAGTTACTACCTGAAGTGGTTGAGCACGTCTGCCTTCTGCTGTTAAGGCCAGCTGACCTTGGCAAGTTGGAGGCAGCAGTGCAGACTGAAAGCACAGACCATCACATCTATTGAATTCTTGCCTGAAAGTAAGTGTAACAAGAACTGGGTGTAAAAAGGTCAATTTCCTAAAGAGGAAACACTCTGTCTCTTCAGTCTCACATGACTGCTGGCAATAACTGACCAAATGTAAGAATGGTCATGTCTGGATTTGTTCCCACCAGGTGATGTCAACATTGGATTGTTTACTGTTTTCCCATCTTTGCAGTTAGTCCCCTGCTAACAGTGTAACATTGATATCAGACCTTTTCCATACTTGTGAAACACTTTGCTGGATCAACCACCACTGCCACCTCACTAAAGGTTTTGATTAGTGCTTGAACCTTGAGTAAGGTTACTGGTACATACTGTAGAGGAGCAATGCCATTTAGGTACCCAGCTACATAATTGCTATGTAGTTGTAAGAGTGTCTACAGCCACTGGACTGCTGCAGCTACCCTGTGCAACCTAAATGGGAAGACTGTGGATTAAAAAAGTCTATTTGGCATGGAAGAGGTTGTGTTCTTCCTTCACCTTTTGTGTGGGTCACTTTTTAGTACCCCTTTGTGAGAAACAGCTCACAAAATCCTTACTAGGTTCCAGCTTGTCAGATATGTTCATAGGTAGGTACTAGGCTATCTGCCCGAAGACATTTTTAAGCCTTGCCGGAATGTGTTGGCTTTCGCCACCCCCTTAGGTTAGTTCCCTGTGCCTCTGTCCAGCAGAGCCATTTAAGTGATCCCTGGGGTAAACTTTCTGTTTCCCATCCACTCGTCAAGGTTTCTCTTGAAGAGGGTTAGCGAGGAGTTCTGCCTAATGTGGATTGGGATATTGTTCCAGATAATCTGCTCTTGGCATGGGTTAGGCATCCAATTATGAAATGAAGTTTAAGTACCTAAAATAATTAAATAATCAGGTGTTGTCATCAGGTTTGGACAACTGCACAGTAGACTGTGCCATTTTCTTTGGGATTCTTAAGCAATCCCCAAATCCAGCATAAGTACATCTCCAGCACACCCTTTTTTTGTGTAATAAAATCTTTCACTTTTATGCATCTGTATTGAAATATTATATGCCCCTTAACTGAAATGCAAAACATTCCAGATGAAATACTGAAATGAAGAAAAAACACACTGCAGTACAAAACTCAGCAAAAACAAGATGTAATTATTTTGTCAGATTTTTCTTTTTCTCTGTATATCTGTGTGTGTGTATGTATATATATATATATGTATATATATATATATATATGTATATATATATATATATATATATATGTATATATATATATATATATATATATATATGTAGAGGGAGACCTGCATTTCACAGCAAGTTCATTTTACTGACAGAGAAATCAGTTGATACAAATGATCAAAGCATCTGACAGAAATTACATTTGACTGAAAAGTTATTTCATCTAAAACATTCTAAACACCATATGTACCATAAAAAGCTTTTTTTTTTTTTTTTTGAGGAAGCAACTTCCCTGTAACCCCAATTCCCAAACTTTGATGTTCTAATTCTATGGTCGTACATTCGCAAGAAAAAAAAAAAACTCCCAGTGAATCAGTGCTAGTGCACAAACAAGATCTGGGAGTAAAAGATGATGGTACCCATTGCCAACCCACACAAAATTTTCAAAATTTCACTTACAACTCCCAGAATCAAAAATGACACCAGAAATACCATTTATAGTCTTTCATAGTTGCTGAAATGATTTTTTTTCAGCAGATGCACTTTGTCAGATGTAGTTTTGACAAATTGCTTCTGGCAGACAAATCAAGTTAAACATGAATCTGCAATCAGATGACAAGTAGCCATGTATGCGTATACGGGTCTGTAATATTTCATTGAAAAAATGTGTAGTTGAAAAGTAATTCTGGACATTTAAATTTGTCTTAAGGTCGAGTTAACAAGTGTGAATTTTATTGTTTATGGAGTGTGTGTGTGTGTGTGTGTATATATATATATATATATATTTATATATATATATATATATATATATATATATATATATATATTAGTTTGGCGTGTATAATTTGTCAAATGTAAGTGGTGTTAACTAAATGGAATTGTGTTTTAGTAGTGTAGATGTTGGTTCGAGGAAGGTAAATGTCTTTTTCTCAGTTTAAGGTTGAAAGTTTCATATATTCCAAACCTTTTTTTTTTGTTTTTTGCAAAAAACATATTTATTGCATTTTCATGTATTACATAGTCAATCTTACATTTATATAAATGAAAATAAAACATAATGACACATTCTCAGTTGCAAACATTCATTATACCTTACAAACTGTGCCAACAGAACTGTAGCTGCAAACATTATACATCACTGTTGATATCCAGTCGTTGTTAGTCAGCCATTACATAGCTCATTCAGTTCCTGCCTTCTTTTAAACCTAGTTACTCTGCATGTATTGAGTCGGCATTTCCCATTTTTCCCTGTGTAATTTGCTCCTACCCTTTTCCGAACATCCCAGTTCCAGTTGTTTTATCTCAGTTACTATATTCACTACTTCTAGTAAAGTTGGTTTAGACTTTGATTTCCATTTTCTAGTAATTGTTTTTTTGGCAGCCATCATAATTAGACTCAGCAAGGCCTTACTATATCTAGGCAATTCCGATTCTGTATCATAGCTCAAAAAAAAATAATTTCCCAAGTTACTCCAATTTGCTAACCCAGCATCTCTGACAGTGCAGACTGCAGGGAATCTTTAAAGTCTGCCAACTCATTACACTCACAGAAAATGTGATGTCCTTCTATTCTTATGTTGCAGTATTCATAACCTTTGGGTTAGCCTTTGTCTAGCAACCTGAACGTCCGGCCAGTATACAAAAGCTTTAGTCACTGCAATGTATGTGGGATGTCTGATGTTGGCCGTAGGGTACATGGGCCACATAATTGATGTCTGCATGTACCTTCTTCAGAACTTCTCTGCTGCCTGTCAAATGTCAGCTCATACTGACGTTTCTGCAATTGGATTCCTCGAGTTAAAAGAAGTACCCTTTTGGGGCCTTTTTTCTTCTGTATTTGGTCAGTGTATGCCTGTCTCGGTTCATGTCGTCCAGAAAGGAAAGTGCAGGTGTGGAAGTCGGATCTCCTATAAGTACGGCCATGAATTGTGCTTGTTCTGCCTAGGGCCCAACCATGACCATAAATCCTGCGTGATTTGTCAGGCTTTTATTCCAAAGACCCTTTGCAGCCATCTGCATGCGTTTAATATCCGTTTAGAAAACCAAAGACTTAAGCATTTAGCTCTTTCTATGGAAGGGCTGTCTGGTCAGACCATCAAGCCTCCGAAAAAGAAGGCCAAAGTTACCAGGCCTGAGCCTAATGCTGCAGCTCCGTTACCCGATGTTCCCCCTGTGGCCGACGTACTCCTGGAGGAACATATGGAATCAGCCGACACTGGTGTAGTGGGTAACGATCTGGAGGCTGTAGAACCAAGGGCTGTATGCATGTCCATGGAGGTTATGCAGACGTTTGGTACCAATGATGAGGGGGAACCTTTGCTCATTACAGACATCCAGACTGGTCCTTCTTATGTTAGGGAACCACTTGAAACTAGGCCCTCCTTAGGCCTTACGCCCTTTAGGCGTGTTCCTTCTTTAAAAAGGAAGCAAAAAACTAAACCTGTATGTCCACCATCTGAAAGCTTGCCTGATTTACAACCTTTCTCTCAGATTTTATTCAATGCATGGCCCTCGGGCCCTCCATTACTGCTTCCCCCCCTGTTGTCAGCCTTAGGCCTCAGACTTCAGATCCTCTCCCAAATGAAGCTGAAGATTCCTCAAATTCCTCTTCTGAGGATTCCCTTTCTTATGTTTCCCAAATATCATCCCTTCAAGGTTATGCCTCACCAGAGGAAGACTACTGAAGCAGATTCCCCTGGAGAGGACCTTACTGTTGGAGAAACCATCTCTCGGACGAGGGAGTTTTTCAAATGGGACTCTACTGAGATGACAGAAGTCCAAAAGAGGTATTGTGAGCTTTTACAAATGGATACTCCTTCACTGTCTGCCGTCCCACCAGTACTTCCAGCCTTGTTCGATGCCTTCAATGCAGCTTCTAAAAATCCTGAATCCCAAACCCCTGCCCCTAAACACCCTGACAGATTATTTTATAAGATCCCAGAAGGCATTACATTTCTGATAAAATGTCCTGTTGCAGACCCTGGTACTATTTCGGTCTCTGCTGACAAACCTTCCAGACTGTTACCCTCAACCTCTGTCCTTCCAACAGATTTGTTGTGTTCTGTCTTTCGGCTTTTCCCGGTTAGGGGTCGCCACAGCTAATGATTGGTAGTTGATTTTTACATGCCAAGTTACCAGCCCTGATGCACAACCTTCAACGAAGGTACGCCCATTCACACATGTCTCCATGCAGAAAACGCTCTAGCTGAGAATCGAACCGGACAGCGTCTTACTGTGAGGCGACAATGCTACCGCAGCACCACCACCGCGGATGTCCTTCCCAACAGATAAGGACAGTAAAACTGTGTAGCACATGGGAAAAAAGGTGTACACCTCTGCTGCCTTGGCCTTTAGGGCCATCAACTACCAGACTCGCATGTCTAAGTATTCCTTGGCCCTTTTGTCTCATGCTTCAAAACTCTTGGCTGATCTCCCAGACTCGCCCACTAAGTCCCAAATCTGTAACCTAATCTCCCTGTCCTATCAAGTAACAAGGCACTCAATCAGGTGCAGTTATGATGCTGCAGAGACCTTGGCCAGATCTGCAGCTTCTGCTTCAGTGCTCAGGCTGAGGCTTCAACCCCTACCTGGCGATATCAGGACTAAACTTCTCGATGCCCCCTGGACGATACTGACCTATTTGGGGCCAAAGTGGCAGAGCTTTTCAAAGCCTTTCAACAAAAGGGAAAGAATTACAGGATTTGAAGCATTTGTTTGTGTCACCAATCCCTAAATTCCACAGGAATTACCCCACTAAGACACAATTCATTAGGAAACATTCTGCTCCTACTTCTCATACTAGGGGCAAAGAAGAGCTCCAGGAAACAGCCGATACCTTCCAAGCTTGCTCAGACTACAACCCAGAAAACTCCTTTTCAGGAGAAGGCAGGTAGTCTCTGACTACCTGCTTTCTCCTCCACTCCCTCCAGACTTCATACCCCTTTCCCAGAGGCTCTCTCACTGCCTTCCCATCTGGAAAAGCTTTACCTTAGACAAGTGGGTCTTATCTATCATATAAAAAGATTATTTCATGAACTGAATCATCCCCTGCCTCCTTAAGAGGCATCCCTCAACCACCAAAGGACCAGCTGCCCCTATTCCAAACAGTCTTGGACAGCCTCCTCTCTCAAAGGACTATCCAACCATTCCTTCTGTCAGAAGAGGGAAGGGGCTTTTCTCAAGACTTTTCCTGGTTCCAAGAAAAGACTGCCCATGGAGACCCATCCTGGATCTTTCCCACCTCAACCTTTTTCTTCAAGTACCCACTTTCTGCATGCTTACACTCCAGATTCTATTCCCACTGTTAATGTCCCAGGCATTTCTAGCCACCTTGGACATCAAAGAAGCATATCTACATATCTGTGTAAGGCCCAAATACAGGAAATATTTACGTTTCTCTGTGGGTTCCTTGCATTTTCAATTCTCTGCTTTACACTTTGGACTATATACTGCTCCAAGGGTATTCACCAAGTATTTGGCTCCAGTCGTACCCTATTGCAGGGTCCAAGGGATACAAATTTTCCCATACCTAGATGACCTCCTGATCTAGGCAGATTGCTATGGTTCTGTGCAGAACCATCTCCAGGCAGTCATTGGTGTTTTGCAGTCCCTGGGTTTCACTATCAAGTTCCCCAAATCCAGCTTAAACCACTCACAGGACCAAGTCTTCCTGGGCTGCAGAATCAGGACGGATGTTATGAGGGCATTCCTTCCACCCCAAAAGGTGGAAAGCCTGAAGGAATACCTACAGTCTGTTCTCACTGCCCCTTCTGTGACAGCAAGAGAATATCTCAGACTTCTGGGGCATATGGCCTCTACTGTCCCCATGTTACCATTTGCAAGACTCGACATGAGAAAACTTCAATGGTACCCGAGGTCCACATGGACCCAGCACTCTCACCCCTTGGACCATTCCATACCCTTCCTGCCATGCTTAAAGAAATTGGTGGATGGATCAAGTCTCCTGCAACCCAGGAATGCCCTTATAACTCCTCACTCCACTCCAGGAAATGTACACAGATGCTTCAGACCTGGGTTGGGGGGCTAATGTGGGCAGTTTGAAGGTGCAAGGCACATGGACAAGCCCTTTCAAGAGGGAACACATCAATGTCAAAGAGATGAGGGCCGTCATCTTTCCACTGAGGGCCTTCCAAAACATTCTGAAGCAAGGGCCTCTGAAGCTGTTCACAGATAACACTACTGTTCTCTGGTATGTGAACAAATGGGGGGGGGACGACAAGATCTTACTTGCTATGCAGACTTGCACTCCAGGCCTGGGAAGTGGCAGTCCATCATGGAGGTACCCTGCACGTGGTCTACATTCTCTAAGCTCGGAACACTCAGGCAGACACCTTGAGCAGGTTCATGTCACCATCCTACGAGGGATATATTTCTGGACATAGTCCACAGATGGGGTACATCACAGATCTGTTTGCCTCCCATCTAAACAGACAAATTCCTCAGTTTTGTACCAGCACACCCAGCCATTTAGTGAGGGTGACGGATGCCTTCTCTGTCTCATGGAAGGGGATGTTTCTCTACACATTCCCCCCTTTCCCACTCTTACAAAATGTCATACTGAAAATTCAGCAGGACAAACCAAAAATCTTGTTGTTGACTCCCTTTTGGCCAAGACAGCATTGGTTCCCTCTCCTTCTGGATTTAGCCAGGAGCAGTCATCACAAGTTACCTCACAGAGTGGACCTACTCATACAGGACAAGGGCTCACTAATCCACCCCCACTTGGAATCTCTGAACCTTACTGTGGATGATAGGATTTTGATCCCTTTCAGACACCTTTACTTCGCGGATGTGCTTAATGTCCTGCAGGAGGCCAGGAAACCCAATATTAGGAGATCCTATCTGTCCAAATGGAAAAGGTTCTCTATTTGGTGTTTTAAAAGACAGCTAGAGGCTTTTTAAGGAGAAGTCCCATAGTGCTGTCCTATCTGCATGAATTGTTGCAGGCAGGCTTGGCATACTCTTCTGTTAAGGCCCACCTTGCTGCTATTTCAGCTTGTCTGCCTCTTGACCCTCCACTTGCATCCAGACTTCAAGTGAATTTATTCCTCAAGGGAGTACTACATTTCAGCCCCCCCCCCCCCAGAAGCCAGCTCTACTACCCTGGGACCTGAATTATGTGTTAGAGAAACTCACCATTGCTCCATTTGAGCCAGTGACTACAGCTTCTCTAAAATACTGCACTTGGAAAACTGTGCTTTTGGTGGCCCTGACATTGGCCAGGAGAGTATCAGAGCTCCAGGCCATTATGGTCACACCACCCTTTTAATCTTCCGCAAGGATAGAGTAACCCTGCAGAGTAACCTGTCCTTCATGCCCAAAGTGGTCAATGAGTTGTCCCTTAACCAATGTATTCACCTCCCCACCTTTTTTCCACAACCTCAGAATGGCAGTGTGAGAGTCCTGCATTCCCTAGACATTCACAGACAACTTAGATTCTACCTACACAGGACCAAGTCCCTTAGGAAGTCAGAGCAGCTATTTGTCTCCTTTCACCCCAGGGTTCTGGGGAAAGTGGTGACAAAGCAGACTGCTTCTACTTGGATTTCCAAAGTTATCTCCTTCTGTTACATCTACCATGGCAAACACCTGGACAATAAGTTTAAAGCCCATTCTACTAGAGCCATGGCCTCGTCTGCAGCCTTATTCAAAAGGCTACACACTGCTTCTAGTCTGGAAGCAGCTACCTGGACATCTGTCCATACCTTCACCAAACACTACAAACTGGACCACATCTCCAGATCCAGAGCAGGTTTTGCTATGGCAATCCTACAGGCATTTTTGGAGAATAGTTCCAAACCACCCTCTTCTTCCCTTTGAGCTATGGCACTCACTCAGAGGTTTTGAATATTGCAACATGAGAATAGAAGGACATGGATAGTTGTGTAAAATCTTACCATAACCATAGATGTCCTTCCTTACATGGTGCAGTATTCTATCCCACCCTTCTACCCCCTGAATAAGCTTTGCTGGATGACTCAGGATGACATTGTGCAGCTATCCTGGGACTCTGGTCTGACTGAGGCATTCCGTTCTGAGGAAGGTACATGCAGATATCACTTTCATGGCCCATGCACCCTACAACCAATGTCAGATGTCCCACATACCTTGCAGTGAGTAAAGCTTTTGTATACTTGCCAGATGTTCTTGTCGCAAGGTGGAGGCTAACCCAAAAGTTATGAATACTGCAACACGGAAGAGAAGGAGATGTATGGTTATGGTAAGATTTTACACAACTTTTCTTTCCCAGGTACCTTTTTCTTCCCCACCACACCTTCAACGTTTGCTGTCTATCTGAGGAAAAATTCTTTGGAGTCTACTTGGGGTATAAAAATTCCTATGTAAACACTTCCAGGCAAAGATCCTAAATCGTCTAGAGTTTGTTGTATATTTGGGAGACATACATATGTCCCCCATTGTTTCTTTGTGAGTTGCTTATTCAGTCTTTCTTCACAATCCTTCCTAACCTCCTCTGATTCTTATAGTTATCATGCAATATTTTTTATGCTCTACTAATTAGTCCTTTCTTAATGGCAACTTCTGTTTTAGATTCTACCAAAAAATCTACCACTGCCAGTCTTTCATTTAGGACCCCCTTATTTCTTCCTGTTTGCCTATACTCTGATATCAGTCCTTGATATGGAAGGCATTCTCTAACCTGCAGTCCAAATAAGTTCTTGGCATCTTCCCATTCTATTACCTTTTCATCTCTAGTTATTTGCTCCCAATACCTTGTTTCCTTTGCCAATTTTCTCTAATATATTCCCTTCCCCCTTGCCTCTTGTCTGTATTCCTAATTGCAGTCATCCTTATCGGTTGAATCTCATTTTTCCATTCCCGTATTGGCTTAGTTCTTAAATCCAAAAATGCACCAACCAGGTAATGAATGAAGTTAACACTGCCAAAAATGTAGAGCAAAAGAAAACTTCATACTCCATGGCTTAAACAAAGGACTACTTTAATAATAAAAAGATAAATAAAGCAAGAATGTAAGCACTTTCATGGTTTTATACTGCTTCATCAGACCATATGAAAACAGGAAATCATTCACTTTTAAAACCACATTGTATCTTGTTCAACCAATCAAATACATAATAAAATTCACTTCATGACGAATGAAATACAAGGAATCAAAGACTCCCATAAGTTAATTCATAAAAGCTGTCAA
Organism: Protopterus annectens; assembly: GCF_019279795.1. Classification (NCBI taxonomy): domain Eukaryota; kingdom Metazoa; phylum Chordata; order Ceratodontiformes; family Protopteridae; genus Protopterus; species Protopterus annectens. Next base: position 186,662,513 of record NC_056734.1, read on the forward strand.
TCAATGAAAAAATAGGCGTAACTTAAGTGACTTGCACAGCCAATTAGATACTTCTTAAAATTTACATCATACAAGTAACTTAGCCAATCAGATAGTGTCAGGAACAGCCACAAATTTCATACATAGAAACTATCCTTCATTGAGGAAGTGGGCGTGACTTGAGTATAGGTTTAAGTGATTCATGCTCGTTAAGCCCTGGGCATTTATCAGCTTGCAGTTCTATTATCCATTCTAACTCATGTCAATCTGTTATATTAAGAATATTGCTTCCTCTGATATTTTCTTGAATCATCTCTAAGACTAAGAATTTAAAATAATGTTCAATGCCTCACTGAATAATGTGTTTGGATAAAACATTATTCATCTTCCAATGTCTGATGTCACTGTTATGTTCTAAAATCCTTTCTCTAAGTGACGATTGGTCTTTCCAATATAATATGCTGCACAACAGCAGCAGCTAGCAAAATATACAATATTCTTACTTCTACAATTTGCATAAAAGTCAAACATAAACCTATAACCTGAAGGCTTGCATACAAATGAAGTGTTAATTGATATAAATCTGCAGGCGCTACACCTACGGTGTGGGAAGTTACCTTTACATTCTGATAAAAAAAAAATGTGTGTTAACTGATTTTTTTTTTTATAACAGAGTTGTTGTTTCAATGAGAAGTTATTTTTAAAGGAGAACTTGGGTATATTTCCTACTACTTACTTAACTTTTTCATCTGTCAAGAATATTGGCCAGTTCTTTTTCACTATGTCTCATATAAAATTAACATCACTGGAATATCTTAATAAAACTCTAGGTTGATTACTTTGTGAAATCTCCCTCTCCCTGTTCACTGCTTATCTACTATTGTCAGAAAAAAATGTTTTCCCTGTCGTACTTCTTTTAGACTGTACTCTGTCTATGGATTCATCGATCTCTTTCATCGAGTAGCCTCTTGATGAACCAACTTTCATTTATTCATAAACTTCACCCAACATGTTATCACTGATATGCAACTGCATAGCTCTCAGAAACTGGTTACTTATAACATTTGTGGGTATATGTCTCTGGTGCATACTGCTTTTATATAGAGTAGTGTTCTTATAGGGTTTCCTATAAGTAGTGGGATCCATATTACCTAAAGCATTTCTATTAATTTTTTTTAAAATTTTGTATCCCAAAAAGGTTTGAAACTATCTCAGCATGTTCTATAGCACTGTAATGCCCCTTTCTGGTTTTGTCAAGTATAAACTAATGTCATCTTCAAATAAAGCCAGCTTTTCTTGACTACCATACCAATTATATCCTTGAATTTCTGAGTCCCGTATTTTCTTTACCATTGGTTCTAAATATAATGCAAATAACAACGGGGAGAGAGGACACCCCTGTCTGTATCCTCTGATTAAGCAGAGATTATCAGAGAGGACCCCACCCACTTTAGTTTTCACCTCTGACTCCTCATATATCCTCCTAATCAACCTTATACTTTTATCAGGGAATTTCAAATGTTTCCATTGCCCTGCTCATAAAACCCCAGCTCACTCTGTCAGATGCTTTCCGTGCATCAAGACCTACCAACAACAGTGGTATTTTGTTACATTCTGCTTCCCTCTGGATCATCAGTGTTCTGTTAATGTTGTCAAATGTCTGCCTTCCCTCCACCAAACCACATTGATCCGTATCTATCACTTTTGGCATCGCTTTTACCATTCTTTTAGCCATTGTAGACATAAACACTTTATAGTCATGGTTTAGTATTGAAATGGGCCTGTATGAAGCTGAATCTGACGGGTCTTTACCCTCTTTAGGTATTACAGCTACTACTGTTTTCTTCCACAATGTTGGTACTTCTTCTCCTCTTAAAATACTCTTAAAACAAAACCTTCCAGATCTTTATTAGTTTTTTCCCCTCCTACACTGGATATAAAACGTTTACACACCCCTGTTAAAATGCCACGTTTTTGTGATATAAAAAAAAAATGAGACCACAGTAAATCATTTCAAAAGTTTTCCCACCTTTAATGTGACCTGTAATCTGTACAATTCAGTTGAAAAACAAACATGTCTGTTAGGGGAAAAAATATAAAAAATGTACAATGCACTGGCTGAATAAGTGTTTACACCCTTAAACTAATACTTTGTTGAAGCACCTTTTGATTTAATTATAACATTCAGTCTTCTTGGGTAGGAGTGTATCAGCACGTCACATCTTGACTTGGCAATATTTGCCCAATCTTGCTCCAAATCTGTCAGATTGCGAAGGCATCTCTTGTGCATAGCCCTCTTCAGGTCACCCCACAGATTTTCTATTGGCTTTAGGTCTGGGCTCTGGCTGGGCCATTCCAAAACTTTAATTTTCTTCTGGTGAAGCCATTCTTTTGTTGATTTGAATGTATGCTTGGTTCATTGTCGTGTTGAAAGGTGAAATTCCTCTTCATCTTCAGCTTTCTAGCAGACGTGTGAAGGCTTTGTGCCAAAAGTGACTGGTATTTGGAACTGTTCATAACTCCCTCTACCTTGACTAAAGCCCCATTTCCAGCTGAAGAAAAGGACCCCCAAAGCATGGTACTGGCACCACCATGCTTCACTGTGGGATGGTGCTCTTTTGGTGATTTGAAGTGTTGTTTTTGCGCCAAACGTACCTTTTGGAATTGTGGCCAAATAGTTTATCCTTATTATAGTTAGATAAGTTCCCACTACTAAAGGTGTCTCAGAACAAAATACAAGTAAAACAAAGAATACTGAGTACACCATCACGATTAAACTACTTAAACTTTAATATGCGTAGTTAAAATCACACTAAAACTGTGACAAGAATTAAAACAAGTGAAGCATTCAAACGGTAAGCGCTTTCAGCAGGTTTGCCTTCTTCAGATCGTAATATCCTGTGCTTCATTTCATGTATTAAATAAGTATTCACCAGTCAGTGAACTTCCGTAGGTACACACCTTGGAGCCTTCCTATCACAAGATGGTCAATCTCTTTCTGTAGAAAGAGATACGCCTCTGTTTTTAACCAATATTAAGACGTTTTTGCTTCAGAATGGGTTTCATGGAAACCATTACGTTTAAGCCCGGAGGGCGATTAGCTCTTAAATTATTAATCCATTCAATTTCACAAATCTCAATGTTGTTTTTAATGTCTCCTGCTCTAAGTCCTATGGGTAGGCATTCAGTGGCTTTAAAGCTAAAAGTGTGGGTTGGGTTAGACATAATGTGAGAGGCTAGTGCATTTCTCATGTCCTTTGGTTGAATATCTCGCAAGTGGCGTAAAACTCTGTCTTTCAGTCGTGATCAGTTTTGCCTGTATAGAAACAGGAGCAAAGATGACAACGTGCTAAATAAACTAAGTGCTCACTGTTGCAAGTTGCTTTGACATTAAGTGTGTATCTCTTGCCTGTCATTGGATGAATAAAGAAGTTGCTGTTATCAATATATTGGCAGGCTTTACATCTGCCACATTTATGAGTTCCTTGTCTCAAGATGCTGATATTTTTCTTAGGAAAGCCATCTTTGTTGCAAAGGAGTCTTTTGATGTTGTTCTTATTTTTAAAAGAAAACCTTGGTCGTTCACTTACGATGTTTTTTATTTTTGCATCTTCAGTTAAGATGGGCCAGAACCTTATGATGACATCACATACGTTCTTGTTATCTGTACTGAAAGTAAGAACACAATTTAAATTATTTGTTCTTTCGAGGTTCCTTTCATTGTGGGGTATATCTCCATTGATACATTTTCAGTATTTTCTCTAGAAAAATAGGGACATCCTTTAGTTCATTTCAGGGTGTCTGGGTGTATTCTAGCTGTCAAATCATCTCCACTATAGCCTCTATTTAACAGATGTTCTTGTAGTTACCTGCATTCTTTCATCAGTACATAATCTAGAAATCCGTGTAAGCTGATTCTCATATATATTCCTATGGACAAATCCAGGATGCATACTACTTCTATGCAAGAAGTGATTTTTCCAAATACTTTTTTCTGTGGACATTCATGCTTATTCTATTGGTTCGGTCTAGTTGCAGGCATATATCAAGAAAGTCAGTCTAATTCCTTGAGTGTTGAACCATAAATTTCAAAAACTCTGTGGCGGTTTCAAGATATTCTGAGAAAGACTTAAGCTGGTCTTCATTCCCATTCCATAGGATAAAAATATCCTACATATAGTACATGATATGATTCATCCAAGGGATAGTGTCACACAGGACATGTACTGATTCCCATTGTGCCCATAGCAACGTCCCATACTTGCCAATAATAAGTGGTAGCATATGAGAATACATTGTTTTCTAGAATTAATTCCAATAAGGAGCATACTAAGTCGGAATTCAGTCCCAGTGAAGGTGAAAATTCTCTAACTGCTTCAGTGCCATAGGGGTAAGGTATCACTGTAAATAGGTTATCTACATCCATTGTTACTAGTATCAAATCAGCCATACTATCCACATCTTTCATTCTCCTCATAAAATCCTTTAAAAAGCTCCCTGAATCTTTCAGTACAGTTTTGGCTTCTGGTAGAAGCTTTTTTAGCTCATTCTCAACATATATAGACAGGGGCTCAGTCACCCAGCCTCTCCCTGCAACTATAGGTCATAGTGGAGGGTTTTCGAGGCTCTTGTGTATCTTTGGAAAGCCACTTATGGCTGGAATAGTGGAATTTGTTATCTCAAAGAAGTCAAACAGTTCTTTGGTGATACGTCTTTCCAGAAGCAAATCGTTCAGTGTGTTCTGTAGATTTCTAACCATCCTGTCTAATGTATTTTTGTTGATAATTTTATATGTTCCCATATCATTTAGTAAATCATGCGTCCTATTCCTGTACCAAGCCATCTCCATTACTACAGTAGCTCCTCCTTTATCAGCAGGTTTGATGACTAGGTCGTCACTTGACTTCAATTCAAATAAAGCTTCTCTTTCCTGGTATGTCAGATTATGGAAATGACCACCATTTTTATTGTCTTCCCTCAGTTTCGCTACCTCATTTTCACATAAATGAACAAATAAGTCCACAGCAGGGTGGTTGACAGGTACAAATGTACTTGTTTTTTTCAGTGAGTATATTGGCGGCTTATTGACATTGCCAAAAATTGTCTTTAAAGTAACATTCCTGGCAAAAAGTTGATATCTGTAACAAACTCATTCAGATCAGATCTTGTTGACGGAATAAAAGTTAAACCTTTTTTCCTGACTTAGTGGTTTCTATGATATATTCACCACTAGACTCTGTTCTAAACCTTTTGGTGGTTGAACTTTTTCCTTTTCCTGTCCTGACTCGCTGATCTCGCATTTTTGTTTAAGTTCTCCTTTATAAAAAAACGGGAGTTGGTAAGAAAAAGGAGAGAAGGTAACTGCTTCTTTAGGTCAGGTGTCTACTGAAGTACCAGTGATTGATCCTGTATTCACATGAGATGAGTTATTTGTAGAAACAAAAGATGTGGAGGTACTAGCTTGTGCCTCATTTGCTATGCATGATGTCCTTCATGGATGCATCTGCAGTCATAACAACTGGGTTGTCCTGTCGTCAGGCAGCCCTTCAGTCGGCCGGATTCCAAAGTCCGGGTCCGGCTTCGGCTGATGTCGCACTTCACCCGACGTCCTCTCTGTTGGTCTTCGGGTATAAAGGCATCAGCCGACGCCATTTTCCTCAGTCTTTCTTGCCGCGTGGCGCCCGAAGCAGAAGCTGTTCGCAAGTGCCGGTCGGTCGGATCCAGAGATTACTTCTACCGAATACTACTTCGAAGACTTCTAAAGCTAAGTACCCCGTTGGGGAACCTTTCTTGCCTCAGCCGATGTCAGAAAAAGTTAATAATTGTTTAACCTGTGGGAAACAAATACCTCATAAAGATTTCCACTCTCATTGCCTGCCTTGTTTAGGCCCAGCCCACGACGTAGATTGATCCTGTATTCACATGAGATGAGTTATTTGTAGAAACAAAAGATGTGGAGGTACTAGCTTGTGCCTCATTTGCTATGCATGTTATAACATTTGTCTTATTTTTAGACCCATTATCAACTTCCATGGTATATCCAGTATTAGCTATGTTAGAATTGCTTTTTAAAGATGGGTCTTCCTTGCCTTTGAGTCGCTCTTTCCTCCCTCATGCATTCAAAAATATTCCCGTTCCTGAAATCTTGAAAGTCTCGTGCCAGCTTTTTGGTTTTCTGTCCCTATAATTTACTGTCAGAAGTGTTCAGATTGTACTGTAATGTCTCCAGTTTCTGAATACAACTATCGGTCAGTTCCATCTTTTCTAGTTCCATTTGTTTAGTTTTAATCAATTCAGCTATGGTTGACTCTTCCGGTTTAAAATAGTCAGTGAGTAGTCGTAAATAGCTCAAACTTGTTTCAAGATTAATTGCCTGCCATTTGACTGACACATCTGGATAGGTGTTTCCATAGCTGGGTAAACACTTCACCCTCATTCCTCTTGGAATCACTCGATGGTGAATGCATGCTTCCAGGTGGAAACGGTGCCACTGTAGTCTTTTCAGACAGTAGGCAGCGTTTTCCACCTCTTTAAGTACTTTATCTAAATTCTCAGTGTTAGCAGATAGGTCTACCACTTCAACATTTTCATTTTCCAAATTCAGTTTAATGAGTGGATTTAACTGCTCAACTAAAAACTCAGAAAAAGTTTTCATTTGTTTCTTTCCAATTCTGTTGTTTTCCATCAATGAATTGCCTTTGTCATGTGTAGTGAGAACAAAATGTAAATAAAACTATTGTTAGACAAGTTCACACTACTAAAGGTGTCTCAGAACAAAATACAGGTAAAAACGAACAATACTGAGTACACCATCACGATTAAAATACTTAAACTTTAATATGCGTAGTTAAAAGCACACTAAAACTGTGACAAGAATTAAAACAAGTGGATGGGAGATAGGAAATTCACCCCGGGGATCACTTTTGTGGCTCTACTCGACAGTGGCACAGGAAAATTATTTTCTTAGGTGGCGAAAGACAGGGTACCTTTTGGCTAGGTTTATATAGGCCCTAGGGCCAATAGCCTAGTACCTACCTATGAACATCAAGATTTCCTGGCAAGACCGATCTAAAACAGGATGTTTACTTTCACTGCCATAAACCAGAGTCTGGAACTCACCTGCAGTGTCAGAACGTCAGCAACAGATTAAGTATACTTCAAGGAAGGATTGCAAGCAAATTAATGACCACCAGCAGAGGCTGGCAGAGCAGAATCTTTCAAAGAGAAATAGCAAGACTTTGTGATGAAATTACCAAAAGCACAGAAACAATGCTATGATGTAAAAACACAAGATGCACCTGTACTGACTAGGAATTAGGACAGAAACTGGTATCACAAGATCATGGCTGCTGACCACCACTAACCCAACTACATACCTTCAAGTATGAATCTGCACTGTGATTTCTCCTTGGAAGAGGATGAACTTACACACCGATAGGCAGTGCAACATTTACTGAGGTTGCACATAAATATGAAAAAGAGGTGCCACTGCTGCAAGAGTAGGAGAACAGAGATGAAGAGGTGTGGGTATAGCACTGAAATTTATGTTGTATAACCAGCCTGTCTTTCAGTCGACCATAACTTCAAAGCAATCAATCTTTTTTAAGAACTGATATAACAGGGTGAGAAATTTGAACATTAAATAAGTTTGACCTTGAAGGAATATCAGACTGCAGAAACAAAAGAATTCACCGAAAACTTTGTCTTATCACTTACAATAGTGCCCTGCATGGTGAACAGGTGGGTGATGATAAAGATGTCCATTCTGGTGATGTGGCATGTTGGGAGTATGTGATGCTGCCCAACTTCCAATCCATTTCGTAGTGCTGCCTAAAATGAAAGCATATACTTTACAACTACTACAAAAGGTAACACTGTTACGCAGAACTCCTAAAGCTGCACTGTTTTCTTTTGTATGTGTGCATGCACAAGCACACTAGTACCAGTCTGACAGGAGTTCATACACTTTTCACTGCAGTAACTGCACTGCGGGTTTCACCACTGCTCGTTTATGCCTATTTCACACTAACTTTTCCATTTATTTGATCAGAATGCAGGTGGAAAACAGCTGTGGTTCAACTAACCATTTTATGACTTCAACAACCAAATAACTGAATAAATGCAATTTACACAAAAATTAAATATAGAACCAAAGCAAGTTAATTTGTCATTCTGGGCATTTTCTGAAGACACACTTCCCAAAGTAAAAGCTGAAGACAAAAATATAATTTGACGCTTCATAAAAATCAATACAGATACTACACTTGAGTTCCATGGAGCATATACTTTTCATGACCACTTCACCGTATTCTAATTACAACTCTGAATAAACATAAAATAAGTTATGAAAAATGTATAGTCGTACTTTAGATGATATCTCAGTCATGCAATATTTGGCGGTTTAATAAGTCTTTTCATTTCTTGATCTGTTTTTAATTATACATCTGCATTAGCCAAGGTTTTTAAGCCTCTAATAGTAATTCCAGTACACAGTTGCACTGCATTTTGCTATTTACGTGGACTGTTAGCATTAAACCCTAGACTCATTCTTATGTACTGAGTGTATGCCAGGCCAGATCAGGACTAGCGTTTGCATTAAGGTATTTTTAGACTTGTCAACCCAAAGATAATTTTACCTCCCACACACCTATTTGGAGTTCTGTTCTTAAACCCAGTGTATCTGTTATTGCCTGCCCTTTATGACAATCTGGCATAATTCCTCTCTCTCCTACTTTACTGACTGTTGACAGTAAGTCACATAAGTATCACTTTGCAAAGTCTCTCTCCTTTAACTAATCACCAGGCTAGAACACCTTTGATAAAAACTGCTTAATACTGAGTGTACTGACAATGTTTGCACTGACTGTAGTTTCAAATTACTGACTTTTTACTACAGTTAGATTGCTGGTTCCTTCTGGTGGCAGGTGGTGGTTTCCAGGCTAGTTGTTTTGTACTGGACTTTACATATTCAGTACCAAGTCCACCCAAACATTATCCTAAACAACCGAAAATTCAGGCAGTAGTAGTCCCCCACTCCCGCCATTCCTGTCAGAATCATGGACCAGCACTTCTGAACAACTTCTGTAGCCAGCCTGATGGGTATCTTGAGACAGTGCAACAATTGTCTCATAATGGCAATCATCTATTACTCAATGGACAGTACATTTACGATTGCTGAATCCTGCACAAATGCACTCTATATGCACTTACACGAGTGCATGGATCGTGCTAGCCCAAACAGAACCAAGATGCTATCCTCCAAAAAAGGAAGCCAGTCTGGTGGTCCTCTGCCATAAACGAACTCTGCAACAGAAGGAAGAAACTGTTGCAAAAGAGAGTAAAATCCCATGAGTGGAGGAGCTCCCTGGTCAGCCTCAGTAAGAAGCTGAGATCCCTTATAAGATCCTCCAAAGCTAGCTATGAAAACAAGATTGCCACTGATTCTGAGGACAACCACAAAGCATTCTATAGCTATGTCAAGAATTTCAATGGCAACATCCAGATCTGCTCTGAGTTACAGCACAATGGCACAAAAATTACAGAACCAAGTGATATTGCCAACATCCTGGCAGGTAGGTTCAGTGCTAACTTGACCCCCCCCCCCCAAAGGGCTCATATCTATAAAGGAAGAATGCAGATTCCATGTAATCAAAACTACACAGGTAAAAACAGCACTCTCTAAAGCCAAAAACACAGCATCAATGGGACCAGACAACATCCCAGGCTGCGTTTTACACGAACTTCAGAATGAACTGGCTCCCCACCTAAGCACCATGTTCAATCATAGCCTCACGTCAGGCTTTGTGCCCACTGAATGGAGCACAGCAACAGTTATCCCATTCCACAAAGGGGGAGCCAAAACTGATCCTGGGAGCTATCACCTATTAGCCTGACGAGCCTGGTCTGCAAGGCCATGGAACATATCATCATGGAATTCATAAACAAGGACATTGGTAACCTCCAAACTCTGGATCCCACCCAGTTCGGGTTTGTGAAAGGCAGATCATGCCTCCTGAACCTGGTCGACTTCTTTGAGGTAGTCACCAAAGCCGTAAACGAGGATAAGGTGGTTCACGCAGCCTATCTTGACCTTGCCAAGGCTTTCAACACCATCTCCCATTCTGGAATTATAGCTAAACTCACCAAACTAGGTATAAATCCCTATGTCACAAGATGTGTTGCCAACTGGCTCACTGACAGAACCCACACTGTAAAAGTTGCAGACTCCAAATTGGACTTCAAACCAGTGACAAGTGGAGAACCACAGGGTTCAGTCCTGGGACGTCTCCTGTTTGGTATCTACTTCTGTGACGTACAGGCCAACACAGAAGGCCTATGGCTAACTAAGTTCGCAGATGACTGCAAACTAGGAGCTATAGTTGTGTCCCCAAATGATGTGGACATCCTACAGAAGGGCCTCATTGAGACAGATGCCTGGTGTCAGAGCCATGGCCTCAAGCTCAATGCCAAAATGTGCATTGTTATCCCCTTTGATAAAAACTCTGTACCCATGAACTACCACATAGGTGGCAATCTTCTTAATGCCGAATGTGTGATAAGAGTCCTTGGGACCCAGGTAGACAGTACTCTCTCCTTTGATAATCACATTGCCACAGTAATCAGGAAATCCTTCTACATGGCACACCTCATCACAAAAGGGTTCTCATCCAGGAAAAAAGAGGTCTTTGTTCCCCTGTACTCGACACTCATTAGACCCATTATAGAGTACAATGCCCCTTTTGGAATGTACCTCACAAGACATCTGCAGCAGCTGGAAAGGCCACAGAAGTACCTTACAAAGAGGATTACTGGCCTCAAACAGATGCCCTACACTGACCGTCTCAAAAAACTCCAGCTTTACTCTGTATCATATTGCCTACTCTGAGGTGATCTCTACCTAACATCTAAAGCTATGTCAAACCCAGAGCTGTTGGACATGCTACACCTAAAGAAATCCCAATCCCTCCGAGCTACACGCTCTAGGGACCTAAACCTTGTCACCACAATAAATAGGACATGCTGGAGGGATAGATTCCTGTCCCAGAGACTTCCCGTACTCTGGAACAAGCTACCCATATATGTCAAGCAAAGTTCCTCATTAACACTCCTCAAGAAAAATCGTGATGAGTGGATCGGAAATAGGAAATACACCCCAGGGATCACTTCTGTGGCTCTGCTTGACAAGGGCACAGGAAATTAATTTTCTTGGGTTGGCATAAGCCAGGGAACTTTGTTGGCTAGGCTTACTTAGGCCCCTGGGCCGATAACCTAGTACCTACCTATGAACGTAAGTGAAGCATCCAAACGATAAGCGCTTTGGGTAGGTTTGCCTTCTTCAGATCATAACATCCTGTGTTTCATTTCATGTATTAAATAAGTATTCACCAATCAGTGAACTTCCTTAGTACATGCCTTGGATCCTTCCTGTCACAAGACGGCCAATCTCTTACTGTAGAAAGAGATACGCCTCCATTTTTTAACCTTTGGTAAGATGTTTTTGCTTCAGAATGGGTTTCAAGGGAACCATTACGTTTAAGCCTGGAGGACGATTAGCTCTTAAATTATTAATCCATCCAATTTCACAAATCTCAGTGTTGTTTTGAATGTCTCCTGCACTATGTCCTAAAGACATTGCTATTCTTGGCTTTCGTAAGAAAAATACCAGCGTCTTGAGACAAGGAACTCATAAATGTGGCAATGTCAAGCCTGCCAATATAGTGATAGTAGCGATTTCTTTATTCATCCAGTGATAGGCAAAAGATACACATTTAAAGTCAAAGCAACTTGCAATAGTGAGCACTTAGTTTATTTAGCATGTTGTCATCTTTGCTCCTGTTTCTGTATAGGCAAAACTGATCAATGATCGAAAGACAGAATTTTACGCCACTTGTGAGATACTCGACAAAAGGACATGAGAAATGAGCTAGCCTCTCACATTATGTCTAATCTAACCCACACTTTTGGCTTTAAAGCCATTGAATGCCTACCCATAGGACATAGAGCAGGAGGCATTCAAAACGGCACTGAGACTTGTGAAATTGGATGTATTAATAATTTAACAGCTAATCGCCTTCCAGGCTTAAACATAATGGTTTCCTTGAATCCCATTCTGAAGCAAAAACGTCTTACTATTGGTTAAAAACAGAGGTATATCTCTTTGTACAGAAAGAGATTGACCATCTTGTGATAGGAAGGATCCAAGGCATGTAGCTAAGGAAGTTCACTGATTGGTGAATACTTATTTACTACATGAAATGAAGCACAGGATATTACGATCTGAAGAAGGCAAACCTGCTGAAAGTGCTTATCGTTTGGATGCTTCACTTGTTTTAATTCTTGTCACAGTTTGTGTCCTTTTAACTATGCATATTAAAGTTTAAGTATTTTAATCTTGGTGGTGTACTCAGTATTCTTCATTTTAAAAAGTTCAACCTTGGTCTCATCAGACCGTAAAACATTTTCCCACATGCTTTTGGGAGACTTGATGTATTGTTTTGCAAATTTTAGCAGGTCCTGGATGTTTTTCTGTGTAAGAAAAGGCTTCCATCTTGCAACCCTACCCCATAGTCCAGACATATGGAAATTATGGGAGATTGTTCTCACATGCAGTACACAACCGGTACTTGCTAGAAATTCCTGCAGCTCCTTCAGTGTTGCTGTAGGTCTCTTGGCAGCCTCCCTTACCAGTTTTCGTTTTGTCTTTTCATCAATTTTGGAGGGATGTCCAATTCTTTGCAACGTCACTGTAGTCCCATATTTTCTCCACTTTTTGATGACTGTCTTCACTGTGTTCCATGGTATATCCAATGCTGTGGAAATTCTTTTATACTCTTCTCCTGACTGATACCTTTCAACAATGAGATCCCCTTGATGCTTTGTAAGCTCTCTGCGAACCATGGCTTTTGCTGTAGCAGGCAACTGAGCAAGTGTCAGGAAAATCCTACAAGGACAGTTGAACTTTATTTCGGGTTAATCAGAGTCTCTTTAATTGATGGCAGGTGTGTACCCAAGAAGCCTGAATGCTGTAATTAAATCAAAAGGTGCTTCAACAACTATTAGTTTAAGGGTATGCACACACAACAAAGTATTAGTTTAAGGGTGTGCACACGTATGCAACCAGTGTATTGTCTCTTTTTAATTTTTTATATATTTTTCCCCTAACAGATTTGTTTGTTTTTCAATTGAATTGTGCAGGTTATAGGTCACATTAAAGGTGAGAAAAGTTTTGAAATTATTTATTGTGTCTCATTTTTTTTATATCACAAAAACCTGGCATTTTAACAGGGGTGTGTGCACTTTTTGTATCCACTGTAGCTTCCAATCTTCCACAGGAATACCATCTATTCCTGGGGACATCCCTGTAGATTGGGTGTATATATATATATATATATATATATATCACCATTTTTGTCTCATCTCCTCCTATACTAACTGTTAGTAATTGAGCTTCCTGTACCTTTAACCTTGGCATATTTAATTCTTCCATAAACATTTACATTTGTACATTTTCTTGATTTCCGTATTTCTCTGCTTTATACAGACTTTCATAGAATTTTCGTAATATTTCTAATACTTGTACAGGATCCCTTATCTTCCTTGTTATAGGCTCTCTAAGCTTGGTGACAGCCCTTTCTACTTTCTGTTGCCTGAGTGTTTGTGCTAAAAGTTTTTATGCTCTAGGGTTATCAAAAAAACAGTTGCTTAACAGCAGTCTTTTTAAACTCATGCACATTATCAAGGTGTAATCCCTTATTTTCTGTTTAACATTCTGTAGTTGTCCCTCCTCTTGTTCTGTGAGATTCCCCCTATTTTGCAATACTTCAACATTTTCAGTCTCTCTCAAGTAATTCTTGTTACTTCTTAACCATATCTCCCTTTTTTTTTTTTATTTTCACCCTATTTTTAAATTCCACTTTAATTTTTTTCTCACTCCCTAGCTATTCTTTCAGAAGAACTTTCTATCTTCTTTAATATCTCCTGAATAATTTCCACTGCCCATTCATTAAATTCCTCTGTTTTCAAGAAGTAGATGGAAAAGCGCCAGTGTCTCATTTTTATTTAATTATCCTGGGTTTTTATTTTCATTATTATTGGCGCATGATCAGAAATAGTTATTGGGTTCGTATCAATACCTTTGGTTAAATGCAGATGTTCTTATAAAATGTAAATTCTGTCTAGCCTAGCCCATTTTTTGTATCTTGGGGAATAATATGTAAATTCACTCTATACTCCCTAGTACTGAATTCACATCTTACGTGTCAATTTCATAAATTTCTTTAAAATTCTACTCTACTTTGTTATATTTTTTCTGGGGCCCCCAGACACATCTTCACTGTTGCAAATCAGATTACAGTCCCCACCTATAAGTAATATTCTTTTCTGAAAGCTGATTATTTCTTCCAGAATTTTTTAAGCTCCATTATAGCAGTTTTTGGTGGAATGTAAATACAGGCAAGTTGTAATCCTTCTCCCTTGCCAGTAGCCCCGTAGTATTACAAATCTGCTGTTATTATCTTTTATATTTTCTTCTGTTATTATTGGAGCTGCTCTTGCAATTAACATAAGTACTGCTGTCTTCCTTTGCCTCAGCTATTCTGCTGAATAACAATCCTGAAACCTTTTCTTTACCAAATTCACATGTTCAGTTCTTTACAAGTGTGTCTTCTGGGGGATAGTTTTCGCTCTACATTTTTTAATATAGTTCACTACTCTTTATCTGTGAGACCATTAACATTTAAAGACATTATTGAAAGAATCATGAATCATATTCTTGAGGGATTATTATTCCCATCATTTATATACAACAGCTGTTCTGTTACATGCATGCACCATTTGGCAGGTTAATTTTTTATACATTTGTTTCTTGTCATGTCCATTTAAGCCTATGTCGCATCTTGCATAACTTTTTTTTTTTTTATTGAAAACCATCAAACAAAAATACACACACCCACACTCTATACCCCCTAAAACGTATTAAATTAATAATAACACACAGAATGTTGTACATAATAAAAGCAAACATTCTAAACTGGAAGCCACACCCACAGCCTAGAGACAAACAAAAAAAAAGTCATTCATGCTAAGACACATGATGCAGCCTGTGCTTTTAGTAAGTGTTGTCCGTTTTTGTCTTATCTATATAGCTATCCCAGCTAAGAAAACACTTGATTGCTTTCAGTAAACATTTTCTCCAAGTTATTTGACTTAATCAGATCGTCTTCTGGTGACATGCAAACCAGACACTGACTGCTAAGGATACCTTGTTTACCAGAAGAAAAAAAATTATAATGTACAATATTCTTTTCCATTTATATGCTTTGTGGTAAACTTGTTACTGAATAAATCCTAGAGTTAACCCATTAATTTCCCTATGCAAGCATGATAAAAAGTACGCTAATTTTTCTCATCATGTTCTCTTAACCAGCCCTTTCATTTCTATCTTTTATCCCCCCACATTGCAGTACCTACATTTCTTAAAACTGAACAAGGAAAAAGAAAGAAGAGGGGATAAAAAGAAAATAAAACACCTGTTTATATTAGTATCCCCATTACATTAAAAAAGAAGTAAGAAAACTTTACTTCATCGCTTGCAAAGAGTCATGCAACATTTAAACATTATAAATAGAAAAACACCTTCCTGCCAGTCAGACCAATGGTGCAAATAACAAACAAACTTGTAGTTGTCCAAAATCAGTTTAATCCAACAATAATTACAGTAGTCAAGCACTTTCATCCAGCACACGCTGCACTTCTTCAGAACTAATAAAACAATTAAGAAAACAGCCATTTAAATACATTTCAACAACCAATAAAAGAAAAGCATTTAAATACAAATAATTAGTTATTTAAACAACCCTGTAAATAACTATGTATAAAAACAGGCATTTATATTTAAAAAAAGCATATAAATAACTTACAAAGAAAGTGCTCTATGCTTTAAAAATGGCATAATTGAAACATGTTCATTAATCTCAGGGGAATGGGATGCATTTAATTTTAATTGCCAATTCATCTCTTTTCTCTCAAGTGTGTTTGCCCAATGCCCCCCCCCCCCAGAGTCATCTCAACTATTTCTAAAATACCAAATAAAAAGTGTGTACAGCCCCTATTACTATCCAAATGCTTAGAAAGGGCATTATTAATATTTTTCTGTCTAATAGCATAAATGTGCTCGTAAATTCTCCTACGGAGAGTTCTTTCCGTTTTTCCCTATATAAAAATTAAAACATTTTTGACAAACATTTAAACATTATCATAAGAAAAAAAAAAACAAAGTTGTTTTACTTACCGTTAACTTTCTCCTTTCTCCTCCCCTCTCCAAAGTAGTTTGTTGAAGATTAATGACATAATGTAGGGCAGATGCTTGAGTCCCCTACAAGTTTTAACAGAGTCCACAAAAATCCAGTATTTCCAAATCCTCTTCTTCTGTCTTGTTTCACAAATGTAATTATTGCTTTGTAAACCCACATTTGTCCAAGTTGCTGATTTTATTCTCCGAACATTAATAATATGGAGAAGGGTGTGTGCTTTAAAGTCCCCCACAAGTTTAACAAAGTCCAAGGAATTTCAGTAGTTTCATATTTTCTTGTTCTGTCATGTTTCACAAATATAATTATAGCTTTATCATCCCACAGTTGTCAATTTCTGAGTTGCTAGCCTTAATCCTGTTCATCTATGAGACCCAAATCCTGTCTGTTTCATTTTCAACATATTCTTTATTCTTCTAGTCTTTTGTTTTCTTCCTTCTGTCAGGCAATTGAAACAGTGGAAAACATTTCACGGGCTCAGTCTGTTTATTACCAAGAAAGCATGAAGCAGAACCTCCTTTTGATTCACTGCTCACCCTTTGTTGGACAGACTTTTGTATTTCCTCCTTAGCATGTACTTCATCAAAAAATGATTTTGTCCCAGGGAAAACACTTTGAAGATGGTTGGTTACAGTAATTTAAATGTCACACCTGCATACTGATGTTCCCTAGATAAAGGAATATATTTACTCCTCTTCTGCCTGGTGTACACTGAGTAATCATTATCCACAAACACTCTTACTGCCTCCCACTGTTAGCATTTTAGCCTTCTGTCACAGTTTTGTCAGAATCAACTCCTTCTTCTGATAAGACTACATCTTTACTATTAATGGTCTAGGTTGTTTTCTAGTGACCTGATTTGGAGCATACACATGATGTGCCCTTCCATTTAACAGTTCCTGTTGTGGAATGCCAGTCCAGTTGCTTATTTGTGCTTTCATAAAACCAATACAGTCTGTTCCTCTCCAACTTCTCCGGCACAGCACAAAATCTCAGGTTTTCCCTGTGTGCTCTATCTTTCAACTCTGTTATTTTTTAAACATCTCTTCCTGTGTAGTCTCATATTCAGCCAGCCTTGTCCTCATTTCAACCTCTGAGATTTACAAGTCTGTCACCTTATCTAAATATCTGTTTAAAGCTTCTTCCATTTTTTCCAGCTATTTATTGCTTATGTTGATATACTCCATCAGTGTTTCATTTCTTTTAACCAGTTCTGTGTGCAGCTGCCTTATACTCTCCTCTAGGTTACTGGAAGTCATGTCTGGAACTTTTGCTGCTTCTTGCTGAACAACTGCAGTACTCCTCTCTGTGTTTCTTTCTCACCTTTTGTAGCCGATTTAAATCCATATCCTTTATATTTCTTTTTTCCTGGCAACCAGGCAGTGCACTTACTAGCCAGTTACTGAAATTTACCTAGAAATCTAGGTCCACTGGCCTTCTTGCCTAAGTTTTTGTTTTCAGACTGGGAGAGTCAGAATTAAGTTGTTACTCAATGTGAAGCCATCTTGGAAGTCCCATATTCCAAACCTTTTGGTTTTAGGGGGTGGGAGTGTGTGTGTGTGTGTGTGTGTGTGTGTGTGTGTGTGTGTGTGTGTGTGTGTGTGTGTGTGTGCGTGTGCGTGTGTGTGCGTGTGTGTGTGTATTTGTGTGTGTCTAGGAATGTTTGTGGGTTAGGGTTAAAGTAAGGACTAGGGAGTTGGACAGATTCAGTGTAAATTGTATTCGTTGATGTTTCTGTTGGGACAAAAGTGTGTGTGAGGATTTTTGGGATTGGGTTACAGGAAGGATTATGGTAGGGTTTTATTTATAGCTGTGCGTGTGTGTTACTGTGCGTGGTGTGTGTGTCCAATTGTCTCATGTAGTGGTAATGTTGCAGGAAGGGTTTTTGTAAAAAAAAGTTGTAAGGCTGTGGTTCGGAGCATGGATGGGGTTAAGATTAGCATGCATTAGTAAGGTGATGCAGAGGGCTGCTCCTGAGTACCACCTTACTAATGCATGCTAACCCTGTCTCTAACCCCAATCATGCAACGCACCTTACAAAAATCCTTTCTGTGACACTACCACTATTCAGACAAATATGGTCTAAATGTAGTGACAAGGTTTTCATGGGTCTATATTAGATAAATGAAAGTTTACCTTAGCGAGTGCTCTAATAATCGGAATCCCGGACCTCAATATGGTTTTTGTAAGATCGCAGTGCAGTGAAGATTGGAATATTTGCCCTTTCCTCACTGTAGTGTGATCTTGGAGTTGGTATATATATATATATATATATATATATATATATATATATATATATATATATATGTATATATATATATATATATATATATATATATATATTTAGCAGGGGGTGTGTGTGGGGGGCACAGCCCCCCACAATAGCGAGTTCGAGGTCTGGTATTTTCGATTATTAGAGCGTTCGCTAAGGTAAACATTAATTTATCTAATATAGACCCGGTTTTCATTAGGGCATTACAATAGAAAAGTGTTTTATACTTTAGTGATTGAAGCACTGATGAAGGCTAATTAAGCCGAAACTGGTATGCTCTTGTGGTGGAATAAAGCTATGTTTGCTTAGTAAGGAATTGTGCTATTTATACATTCACCATAGTGTGAGGAGTGCTGGCTTGTGTGTTGGTGTATATAAAATGATTTAAGAGCTCACGATAAAAAGCAAGTCTCCCGCCTTTTCTGATGAGTAGAGAGTGTTTCCCTCTTTCTTTACCTTTGGATCAGAGATGGTACCCGTAACCTGTCCACGTTACAAGAAGTCACTGTGGTTTGTCTTAACACATCGAGGTTTTAGGACGCATGTTAAATTTGTTGTTTCCATTTGTTAGGTTTAAACTTCTTGGAGTTTAGTAGTCCTTTTTAGGAGATTTTAAGCAGGGGATATGTTCTTATATCTGTTCATGTAGGTCTGGTGCTGATAGGGTCCATAGACAATGAATACCTTCAAAGACCACTGTCTGAATATTTTTCTGTGTCATTGATTAGAGCATTGCTGTGATTTTGTCGTGAAGGTATATTAATAACCTCTGCATTTTGCAGGCAGTTATGGAAAACATTCTGTGCTAGATTGACAAGATGTACTAAAATAGCCTGTGCTTTTATAATAAGTAGGACAGCTGTTGCAAAAGGCAGTAAGCCTTTATAGACAGAGAAGCTGTGGTAAGAAAGAATATCACTTAACTTTTGTGCTCATTGTAGTTGTCAAGGAGCAGTATAGAGTAATACAGCAGTCTGCCAAGAGAGCTAACAGGTTAAGAAACAAATCAAGGGTTGTACGTTTGACCTATGCACTTTTTCATGTTCTTCTCTGATTCAGTAATATAAGCTACATTATATGTTCACCATATACAACATAGCTGTGACAATGCCCTGAGATGACAGGAAGAGCTTGGTTTGTGACTGACAGCAGAGATCACTACTTGGGATAAGAAGTTGTTTTTGTGGCCATATATAGGTATTGTCTGGCTTCCTGTTTTGGCTGCTTTACTAAAGGGTGAAAGTACCTACTTTACCCTTTGCACTGACTGTGATGCCTGTGCACTGGCCCAGCAATCAAGGAGCCTCAATCCTCACCACTAACACCAGTGAGGGACATCTGTATAGGGAACGGATAATAAATACACACACACAGTAAAGTACAATTTCCCTTAAGGGAACACAGAGATCACAGTCAGTCTGGGGCTGGTTTCCCCCTTTCTCTCCATATCACCCAATAAGACTCTCTACTGGCACAGCTATAGGGTCCAGATCTCAGTCTAGTGGACAGGCTAAAACCTCCAGTATCCTCTCTGTCCAACCAGTGCTTCATGCCCCTGTCCAAGTAGCTGACACACACACACACACACACACACACACACACACACACACACACACACACACACACACACTTTGAGATAAGAGTTTATGCAACCACACAGAGCCTCCTGGGGAAGGCTGGCACAGGTTCTCCAGCTGTGCCCTTTTTACCCAGACTGTACGGTAGAAATCACTGCCACCACACAGCTAATATTAATCAGCTACTCAAAGGCCCTTATGAAGGGTGTCCAATTATTATCCAACTAGTAAGTGCAACCAAACAGTCAAGACTTATTTGGAGTGACTTAGTACAGTATCACTATATACATGCAATGTACTCTTAGAGCTTAAATTATCTCTACACAAAAACAGCCACAGTTGAAAGGTTTAAACATATTTAATAATAAATAATAAAAACACAAGACAATACTTCTTACTACACAGTGCTAGTCAAGAGTTCGGATATCACAGAGAAATAATTTTAAATAATACCGTAGAAAAGTTCTGACATCACAGAAAAACAAACTAGTCTAATCTTCCTATCTCGTAGCTTATCTAAGCGAAAACACAGTTCTAAAATAAACTTACATACAGAGCAAGACAATGCTGGTGATGTTGGATGATCTCAAGACAAATGCTCTAATGCTCTCATTCTGTCTGTCCTTTAATTGATAACACAGTACTACTGATTCATTTCATAGGTTCATAGGTTCATACTAGGCTATCTGCCCTAGGGCATTTATAAGCCTAGCCAGAGTGTGTTTGGCTTTCGCCACCCATTTTAAATTAATTTTGCTATGCGTTTTTTGAGGTTAGTATACTGTGCCTCTGTCTAACAGTGACACAGAAATGATAGCCGGGGTAAACCTACGATCTCCCATCCACTCATCAAGATTCCTCTTGAAGAGAGTCAATGTGGGACTCTGCCTAACCTGGACTGGGATTTTATTCCAGAGTGAATGGAGCCTCTGGGTTATGAATCTGTCCCTCCAGCATGTCCTATTTATTTCAGTGCTGAGGTTCAAGTCTCTCGAGCACGTAGCTCGATGAGATTTGGATTTTCTGAGGTGCAGCATGTCCATTAATTCTGGGTTGGACATGGCTTTATACGTCAGGCACAGATCGCCTCTGAGCAGGCGGTATGCCACTGAGTAGAGCTGGAGTTTCTTTAACCGGGCAGCATATGGCATCTGTTTGAGCCCTTTGATCCTCTTGGTGGGGTACTTTTGGGGTCTTTCCAGTTGCTGCAAGTGTCTGGTAAGGTACATCCCAGAAGGGGCATTGTACTCAATTATGGGCCTGATGAGGGATGAGTAAAGAGGTACGATGACCTCCCCTGATCTAGATGTGAATCCCTTCATGATTAGGTGGGCTATATAAAATGTTTTTCTAACCACTTTGGCCACGTGGTTGTCAAATGAGAGATTGCTATCAACTTGGGTCCCCAGGTCCCTAATGACTTCTTCTGTACTTAATGGATTACCACCTATGTGGTAATTTGTGGGCACTTTGTTTTTGCCAAAGGGATGACTATACACTTTTGGCGTTTAGCTTGAGGCCATGGCTCTGGCACCAGTTGTCTGTTTCTGTGAGGCCCTTTTGGAGGATGCTTGTGTCGGCTGGAGAGTTGATTATGGCACCCAGTTTGCAGTCATCTGCGAACTTGGTCAGCCACAGTCCTTCTGTGTTGGCCTGTACCGAGAAATATATACCGAACAAGAGAGGTCCCAGGACTGAGCCTTGTGGGATGCCACTTGTAACTGGTTTGGAATCTGACATGGCTCCAGCAATTCTAACCATGTGGGTTCTGTCCTTGAGCCAGTTTGCAACCCATCTAGTGACATAGGGGTTTATATTTAAGCTGGTGAGCTTATCTATAATGCCCGAGTGGGGTATTGTATCGAAGGCTTTTGCGAGGTCCAGGTAGGCTGTGTGGACCACCTTCCCCTCGTCAATGGCCTTGGTGACTGTTTCAAAGAAATCAACCAGGTTTAAGAGGCAGGATCTTCCCTTAACAAAGCAAACTGGGTAGGATCCAGTGTCTGTAGGTCCCCAATATCTTTATTTATGAGGTCCATGATGATCCTTTCCATAGCTTTGCAGACCAAGCTAGTCAGACTTATGGGGCGATAGTTTCCAGGATCCGTTGAGACACCATCTTTGTGGAGATGGACCACTGTTGCTGTACGCCACTCTTTGGGTACATATCCTGTAGTAAGGCTAAGATTGAACAGTAGTTATATGTTTGGGTTTAGCTCTTCTTGGAGTTCATGTAGGACGCAGCCCGGGACACCATCTGGTCCCATTGATGCTGTGTTTTTTGCTTTGGAGAGGATGGCTCTTACCTGAGCATCTGAGATGTCAGGGGGGCAGCACTCTGTTGGGATAGATATTTGCCCTTTTGGTGGGGAGAGGGGGGAGACGTTTGCACTGAACCTGTCAGCTAGGATGTTGGCAATGTCTGTGGGCTCGGTGTATTTTTTGTCATTTTGGACTAATTCTGAGCATATCTGGGAATTCCCACCCAGGTTCCTAACATAACTAAAGAAAGCCTTGTGATTATCCTTAGTGTCCTGTGCAATTTTTCTCGAAGCTGGCCTTAGACGATTTTATGAGTGCCCGTAGTTTTTTGCTAATACTGATCAGAGATGCCTTCCCTTTTTGGGATTTTGCTCTATCATGTAGTAGCTTCCTCCTCCTATTGTATAGTTTGTTTATGGCTGGGGTCCACCAGACAGGACGTCTGCCTTTGGAGGATTGGGTCTTGGTTTTATTTGGGATTGCATGATCCATGCATTCCTGAAGGTGTTCATAGAATGCGTTTATAAAGGATTCTGCGGTCTGGGCCGTATTTTCCACAGGCCTGGGGGCGTTGAAGGATTTCGCCTCGGTTTTGAGGCGTGTGAAATTTGCTTTAGAGAAGTTTTTCACTGTGGTTTTCTGGGCAGGGGGTGGGGTCGGGATGTGAATATCCAGTGAGATTAGTTTATGGTCTGATCTTACCAGTGAGGGATACACTTCTGGTCTGGAGCATAGTGTCCCCATGTTGGTGATGATCAGGTCCAGTATGTTTTCCCCTCTTGTGGGAGTGGTAATTCCCACCTAGGTTCCTAACATAACTAAAGAAAGCCTTGTGATTATCCTTAGTGTCCTGTGCAATTTTTCTCTCGAAGCTGGCCTTAGACGATTTTATGAGTGCCCGTAGTTTTTTGTTAATACTGATCAGAGATGCCTTCCCTTTTTGGGATTTTGCTCTATCATGTAGTAGCTTCCTCCTCCTATTGTATAGTTTGTTTATGGCTGGGGTCCACCAGACAGGACGTCTGCCTTTGGAGGATTGGGTCTTGGTTTTATTTGGGATTGCATGATCCATGCATTCCTGAAGGTGTTCATAGAATGCGTTTATAAAGGATTCTGCGGTCTGGGCCGTATTTTCCACAGGCCTGGGGGCGTTGAAGGATTTCGCCTCGGTTTTGAGGCGTGTGAAATTTGCTTTAGAGAAGTTTTTCACTGTGGTTTTCTGGGCAGGGGGTGGGGTCGGGATGTGAATATCCAGTGAGATTAGTTTATGGTCTGATCTTACCAGTGAGGGATACACTTCTGGTCTGGAGCATAGTGTCCCCATGTTGGTGATGATCAGGTCCAGTATGTTTTCCCCTCTTGTGGGAGTGGTAACAAGTTGTTCCATAGCATTTGAGTTTATAAATTCTAGGAACCTTTGGGCTAGGGTGTTGGAGCTAAAGTAATGTTCCCAGTCTATGTTTGGGTAGTTGAAGTCGCCCAATATAATGGTGTTTGGAGAGACCTTCATATTTTCCAGTATTCTCAGGAAGGCCAAGTGGGGTTCCTGTGTTTGGGAATTTCAGATTACATAATTTCTTTCAGGTTACCAGGGTAACAGATTCTCAGAGATTAATAGCCCTTGATCTTGCAGCTGGTCAGGAAGCCAGAACAGTAAAATAATTTATACATGCAAATTCTATCAATTAACTCTGGTCTCAAGACAATAGCCAGAATTCCTTCATCCAGGCATATCGGCTCCAAGCCCTGACATCAAAGAATTGACTTTATTAGCTTTGTTACAGCAGAGTGCACTGTTACATTTTGCAGCTCCACACACAACACCATTTTCCCATTTAAGAGAACAAGCCTGTGGCTTATATTAATATTTACAAATGACAGAATTATCTACAAAATTCTATCTGGGTAGGCTGGCAGCCTTCACCTATCTTTACACTGGCTATTTTATTCATTCATTCATTCTTTTTTTTTTTTTTGCTTGCCTAGAGCCAAAACTCTTAACTTACTAACATAAGCATAAGTTACCTCCACCAAGCAGTGGTGCTGCAGCTCTGATGTTTACACAACCGATTCAAACTGGTGGGCATTACTGTTTGGCCATCTCCAGCTACTAATTCGGGGGAAGCATATCAGATGACCATTGAGTCTTGTGGAGTATGTCTGATGTTCTCTTGTCATTTAAAACCAGGGCTGTTCACTCTTATTTTAGTCTTTTCAGTCTTATACTTGGTAGCAGAGCTATCTAATAAGACCTGCACGGAAAACACATTGCTTAAAAGTGTGCCCTTTTATCCCCTCCTTTTATTATGTCTTATTTCCTGTGTTAGAAGTGTTTACTTTGATGTATCTCCAGAATAGTAGTTGAAAATATTTCAAAGTAGTCTGCACCTGTTTATCTCTCCATGTACCTATCCTTCTGCTTAACATTGTAAGTGCCAGCAGGAGCAATTCCATCTGTGCAATCTGGTCTTGTGCTGAATAGACTAGTTTGTCCATGCTTATATTTGTTATTATTTACTTTTTCTAAGACTGCTGCGACTGTCTCTTTATGGTCACTGCCATGCATTACAACAAATGTGGCTAGACAATTGCTCTGTCGACCAGTAGAATGGCCTCCCTAACTTGGAATGTATTCTTCTCAGGGTACAGACAAGCATCCTGTTGGCTGTAGCTGCAGCCTTTTCATTCTTTAACTGATGATCTGGTGGTGCAGTTTGCACTGTTTTCATATCCTTTCCTTGGTAAGTCTGCGTTAGTTCCAGTGCTCTCCCTCACTGATATTGTACTTGATTACTGCATTGCCTTTTCTCAGATGTTATACTTCACATTTCTGTATACTGAGTCTTAGGAGCCACTTTTCTACCCATCTAGGTAGCTTAGGCAGATCCCTTACTAAGCTGTGGCATTTATCTTCTACGGTGGACATTCCCTTGGTGTCATCCACAAACGGTTTGATACTGTTTTCATTGTTCTCGGATACGTCTTTGCAGTACATGATGCACGTGAATCCCAGAAGTAACCCCTATGGCACATTTACAGTTGCTTTCCAATACTGTTCCTTTTACTGCTGCCCCCTCTGTATCCTTATCTCTT
Source organism: Protopterus annectens (assembly GCF_019279795.1). Taxonomy (NCBI): domain Eukaryota; kingdom Metazoa; phylum Chordata; order Ceratodontiformes; family Protopteridae; genus Protopterus; species Protopterus annectens. The sequence continues at coordinate 186,688,003 of NC_056734.1, forward strand.
CCTTCCGTCTATACATTTGTGTCTTGACCTTTGACCCTTACATGGTTTCCTTAGCATTTGCCTGCAATGTACCAAGTTGACTGTTTTACAGAAGTCAAGGCTAACTACAACTACTAAGACACTTCTCTCAACTTCTTCTGTAACCCATTCATAGAATGAACACTATTTATGTATTGGTTGATTGATTTATTGACATTTGTTACTAGAAAAATCCAACTGGGCAAGAACCAGAACCTGAATACAAATTGCAACAGTACGTCAAGACCACTTAACAATAAAATATAAAATGGTAAGAGAATAATCTAAATATAAAACAAATGTGTAGAAAATATTAAAGGTAAATGCATTTCGGGTAAATAAGTATGAAAAAATATAGTTGAATTAAATTGAAGTGACAGAACTTCTTGGCTACAGAACCATGGTTATATATATTTTGATAGCCTTTTTTTCTTCAGTTAGGCCAATGACCTTATCCTTAGAATTTGTCTTCATTACTTTCCCACCTACTGAGATCAGGTTTACTGATATTCAACTCCCTGAACCTGGTCTTGCTGTCTGCTTTCATGAGTTGCACCATTGCAGCCTTTTCTAGCCCTGTGGTATTTTCACATTTGTCAGTGCTGCCTTTAATATTTCTGTAAGACATGTTGACTATTCCTTGGCTACTTTTCTTAGGATTTCTATGACATCTTATTTGGTTGTTAGGGTATTAATCTTCCCTTTGAACTCCTGTTCCTTTGCAGAATAAATGGTTCTCCAAATATCCAGTTAAGGAAAGTAAATCTTCATTAACAGATAAAAAGAACATGTTGGATTACTGTTACATCAGTGTTACAGAACTTTGATCTCCATGTGGTCGAGACCACATGATCAAATTTCCATAACTTCGACTTTTGTACAGAGGTCATGGTACAGTGGGTATCAGGGGATTTACCCTTTTCCCACTGCAGTATGATCTCAGATTTGACATTTGTAATTAGTGGGTGGACACCCTGACTTGACGTCAAGATGTGTGGGCATAAAGGGAATCAGACGGTGCCATAACTTCAAATTTTTCTTGCTATTGGAGCCCGAAGCTGAGTGGTAATCAGTGCATTGACGTCTAATGCGAAGTACCCTGTTGGGGAGCTTCTCTTAAGTTTCTGGACTAATGTCAGAGAAAGTTAATAACTGTCTACCCTGTGGCAAGCAGATACCACACCAGGTCTTTCACTCCTTTTGTGTAACTTGTTTGGTCCCAGAACACAACATACCTAACTGTCAGTTTTGTGCTCGCTTTAACATTAGAACAATCAAGGGTGGAGCTGAGATTTTAGCTATGCAAAAACTTTAGCAAGTCGTTAGGGCCTGTGCATACCATGCTGTCCGCTGGTTGAGATGAGGTTGATTTCTCTAGGCTTAAGAAGGAAAAGTACTCAAAACATAGGGTACCGGGCAGTGCTCATCTGCTGTCCACCAGTCCACCTAGGCTTGTTATCATCAAAGAAGGAGAGATGTCTTTGCTATCACCTCTGATGACTGAAAATGTTGCCCAGGCCTGTTTCAAGACCTGTTTGGAGTCCAGTACGCTGCTAAGTCCCTCTACTTTCACAAAAGCTGAATTTGGGTCTGGAGCTGCTTCACAGTTTCTGGCTTCCAACAACTGCTCTCAAACTGACAAATGGGTATCCAGAGTCTCTTACTGTCAAGAGTTTGCTTTGGTTCACCATCCTTGGAATTTGGCTGTCCTTCCACGTCCTGGCCCCAGCATGGATGTCGCTCTTAGGCCTAAGCCTAAGGCTTCACATAACTACAGCTTGCCCCAGCCAAAGCCTACCACTCACCTCTCCCAAACTCAGGCCTGTCAACAGGACCTAGTTATGCTGACTGAGGATTTGATCGCCATAGTTAAATCCAGATGTCTCTCTCCCCCTGGTTCTGCTACTGAATCTTCTCCTGGCAAAAGAAAAAGGGGTCTCTCCCAGTATCTTCTGATTCTTTTGGCTCTGAGGATGATAATGATGAATCCACCTTTTAAGAAGGCTTATCTTTTGCTTCCTATGGGGATTCAAATTCTGATGAGAACCTTGCTTTAGGCCCACCTCTGCCCTCAAGGACATTTCCTTTGGGAGACTCTACATACCCTGAGGGAACACTTTAAAGGGGAAACACGGGACTATCCACAATCCATGACAAGGGTTAGGGAATTTGTAAAACTCTGCAAGGATAAATCTCTTGCCATTCCTCCGGTCTTAGATGTGGTGGATGATGTCTTGCTGGATTCTTCCTTGAAACAAGCCCCCACCCCCCACCCCTAAGGAACATGATAGATTTTATAGGGTTCTAGTTTACTACAGATATCTTTTCAATAACTCTATAGCAGACTGTAAAGTGATGACTGATGGTCTTAAGGGAGCTAAAGCTAGTACTTCAAAAATCCCCTGTCAACTGACAAAGAAAGTAGAGCCTTGGAGAGGTTTGGAAAGAAAGTTTTCACCTCTGATACCCTCGTCATGAGAGCTTTGAATTTGCCGCTGTCAGAAGTAATAAGAAACCATTTTAGACCAGATGAAGCAAAAACTGGTGGGGATTGAAAACAAGGTCATCTCTAAGGAATTGCTAGACTTGTACAGTTCTTGTTCTTTTGTAGCTAAGCACTCCTTGCACTGCCACTATGATGCTCTGGAAGCTTCCATCAGGGCAGCAGTTACAGGATCCATATTAGAAGATGTGCCTGGCTGAGGATACAGTCTGTCCCTGAACATGTGATATCCAGTCTGCTGGATGCCCCTATGGACAAAGATTTCCTTTTTGGTCCCGAGACTGAAGCCGTGCTTAAGAAGATGGAGGATAAGGCCAAGCCTATGCAAACGGTCAGGGACTTTCTTTGGGTTCAACCTCCTCACTTCAGACACAATTAGCCTACCAAACATTGGTCCTTTCTGGCCTCCCAGTCTAAGCCTAGACATAGGAGACCTTAAAGGGAAAGGAGTCAAAGGCAGCACCAGTGACTGAGACAGTGGCAAGCAGATTCCAGTAGACCTGTAGGATCTTGCCAACAGGGACCCAGCAGGGAGAAATCGTGACTCTTCCATGACACTCCCTTTCCCCCACCCATCAAATCCCACCCCTGACTCCTTACCCCTTCTCAGACTAGAAGGATGGCTGTTCTTCTACTTAAAGAATTGGACTGTCATTACCAGGGATCAGTGGGTACTGAAAATCATGCAAAAAGGTTACAAACTCCAGTTCAATCAGCCTCTGATTCGATCAGGCTTTCCTAATATTCCATCAAACCAACAGGTAGAGGCCTTAAAGCAAATACAGGTTCTGTACACCCAAGGTTTTGTGGAACCAGTACCAAACTCATTAACAAGAAAAAAAAGGATTTTACTCAAGGCTTTTCCCAGAAAAAAGGTTTACCTGGAGGCCAGTTCTAGACCTGTCAAGGCTGAACTGATTCATGCAGGTATTAAAATTAAAAATGTTAACTCTTCAAAAACTGTTGCCCATGATCTTTCCCAATGCTTTCATGGTAACCTTAGATCGAAGGGATGCATACCTCTGTATCCCCACAGAAAAATCTCACAGGAGGTTCTTACACTTCAGAGCTGGTGTGAGGCATTATCAGATGTTCATCATGTTTCACTGTTGCAGTAATTACAATTGGGTTATCCTGCTGGCAGGCTACCCGGAGTCAGCCTGAGTTCCAAAGTCTAGGTCTGGCATCGGTTGCTGTCGCCTCCTCCCTGACGTCAGTGCGCCAGGGGTATAAAAGATGCAGCCGACGCCATTTTCTTCAGTCTTTCTTGCCGCGCGGTGCCCGAAGCAAAAGCAGTTCGCAAGTGCCGGTTGGCCGACGCCTGAGATTTTCAAATTCAAATTTCAGATCCGAAGTCTTCATTAAAGCTAAGTACCCTGTTGGGGAAACTTTTTTCTTGCTCCAGACCGATGTCAGAAAAAGTGAATAAATGTATTTCTTGTGGGAAGCAAATACCTCACAAGGATTTTCATTCTTACTGTATTCCTTGCCTAGGCCCTGACCACGACGTTGCTAGTTGTCGGTTTTGTGCTAGATTTAACCAACGCACTATTAAGCGTCGGTACAATTTTGCATTTCATTATTTTGGCAGAAGATTTAACTATATAATGCTGTCGGAGCAACCGACTACCACAGTTTATAAAAACCGCAAAGAAAAGGACAGGCACCCGAGGTTCAAAACCGACGACGAGGCTTCTGCCAGGCCTGTCGGCAGTTCGCCAGTTCTCAGTGAGGCGCTTTCGCAGCCCCTGACGCCCGCTACCTCAGAGCCACAGTCCGCTTCCGACTCCCACATGGAGCCGACTAGGCTGCTGGAAACTCAAGGTATTGGACACTCGGAAACTATTCCCTCAGATGAGTCTGGAGCCGCTGAGCAGGCATCAGCTTCTGAGGGTGTTTTCAGGCCTACACAGTTATATGTAAAACCAACTTCAGCTTCAAAGGCAAAGACTAAAGCAGCTCTAAAGACAAAGAAACAAGTGCAGCATTCTCCTGGACAGGCCTCCATGCCTAAAAAACAGATGCTTAAAATGGCCGAAAACCTAATTACTTTGATCAGGAGTTCACATTTCCCCCTCCTGATAAGAGGCCTAGGCAAGAGATAGAATATGCATCTTCAGATCAGGTTTCCATTTCCTCTGATTCCTCTTCTGACCAGGAATATTCTCTTCCTCCCTACGAGGATTCTGATGCTGAAGAATCTATTCCTTCAGCCTCTCCTCCTGAGGATTATTCTTTTGGGGAAACCCTGCATACTATGAGGGAGCATTTCCACTGGGATAGCCAAGATTACTCAGAATCCAAGAAAAGGCTCAGAGACTTCCTTTTATTACCTCAGCACAGGCCCCTTGCTATTCCTCCTGTTTTAGACATTGTAGATGATGTATTTTCAGAGTCCGGACTGTCTCCTGACTCTTTGCCACCAGCTCCTGTTAAGCCAGACAGATACTACAGGGTTCCTGATTCACATAAATTTCTTTATAAAAACCCTGCTGCAGACCCAGAAACTATCTCTCAGGTCCCAAAGGGGTCAAGGTGTCCACTGCAAAAAAAAACCTATACCCTCTGATAGGGATTCAAGGGCCCTGGACAGATGGGGGAAAAAGATTTATACTTCTGCTACCTTGGCTGTAAGAGCTTTAAATTGTCAATTTCTTATGCTTAAATATCAGCAATATCTAATGTCACTGCTTAAACAAAAAATGTTGCCAAATTCAGATTGTGCAGAAAACAAAGAAATGCAGGATTTATTGCATGCTGCTGAACAAGTGGGAAAGCATACTTTGCAATGTGGTTTTGATTCTCTAGAGGCCTCCTGCAGGGCCGCTGTTACAGGTTCTGTCATTAGGAGACATGCTTGGTTAAAAGAACAGAATCTGCCCGATCATGTTAAAGCAAAATTATTAGATGCTCCACTACAACATGATACCTTGTTTGGGGTTAAAGCAGAAGAGATTTTGAAGAAAATGGAGGACAAAGCTAAATCTATGCAGTCAAGGATTTCTTACAGGTACAGCCTCCCAGATTTAGCAGGAACTGGCCTGCAAAGAATTGGTCCTTTCCAGTGTCAGACAGGCCACAAAGAGGTAGATACAGACGCCCCAGAGGCAGATCACAGCCCCAAGGCTCGTACAGGCCTAAACAATGGGGTGCCTCAACCTCCAAAAGCGGAGAAGAAAAATCACAGCCATGCAGGAAACAGTCTCAATGACTTTCCCCTGCCAGCACCAAGCACTTATCTTCTGGCAGCTCCCTTGGGGGGAAAACTAGCACTTTTTGCTCAAAGTTGGCACATGATCACTCGGGACAAATGGGTCTTAAATATTGTATCCCAGGGCTAAAGGTTCCATTATCACATCCTGCCAAGGCCAAACGGTATGCAAGACCTGCCACGCAATCAATGGGCAGGGGCACAAAAAAAAGTTTCATCCCTCATGGACATGAGGGCCATTCAGCAAGTACCACAGCAAGAACAGGGACGATGATTTTACTCAAGGCTATTCTTGGTGCCCAGAAAGGACAAAACCTGGAGACCAATACTGGACCTGTCTATCCTGAACACATTCCTGGACATTCCAAAATTCAGAATGTTAACTCTGCAGCAGCTTCTGCCCATGATGGGCAAGAAGGCTTGTCTTGTGACTTTAGATCTAAAAGAGGCATACCTGCATGTCCCAATCAGAAAATCATGCAGAAGATACCTCAGATTTATAGCTGGCTCAATGCATTACCAATTCTCTGCACTGCCCTTTGGCTTATCTACTGCGCCCAGGGTCTTCACAAAGTGCCTGGCACCAGTAATTGCTTTTTGCAGACAAAGAGGAATTCAAATATATCCTTACTTGGACGACTGCCTTATTCAAGCAGAGAACAAGGACACTCTACTACAGCATCTGGCGTTTGTAAAAACATTACTAGCAGGCCTAGGGTACACAGTAAACGAAAAGAAATCAAAACTCGTACCCTCTCAAGAGATAATATTCCTGGGTGCAAGCTTAAATACAACTGCTCAGATGGCTTATCTCATGCCAGACAAACACAGACAACTGACTACTTATTTCAAAATGTTGGCAACAAAGACCCAGTTATCTGCAAGAAAAATTCTGCAGGCTTTGGGCTTCATGGCATCCTGCATTCTGCTAATTCCATATACAAGACTGCATATGAGGAAACTTCAATGGTAGCTAAAAAGTGTTTGGACTCAACATTGCCACAGCCGGGAAACAATAATTACCCTCATTCCCTGCCTGCAACAGGAGTTTTGATGGAGGGCAAAAGCCTGTCACCACAACACGGGGCAGCCATTCACCTTTCCCACAACCAGGCAGACATTGACAACAGATGCATCAGATTATGTCTGGGGGGCACATATGGCAGGAAGATGTATTCAGGGCACATGGTCCACAAGTCAGATGCATCTACATAGCAATCAAAAAGAGATGCTAGCAGTTCAAAATGCCCTGACAGCCTTCAAGGATCTACTTCATCCAGGACAACTACTGATAAAGACGGACAATACCAGTCATGTGGTACATAAAGAAGCAAGGGGGCACACATTCCTACCCCTCTGCAAACTAGCCATGAACTTGTGGGACACAGCATTGACTTACCAAGTATATCTACAAGCACAATTCCTGCCAGGAAGGATAAATGCTCTGGCAGACAAACTAAGCAGAAATCTAATGGATCCCCACGAGTGGAAATTGGATCCACAAGTCTTCAGCATGATAACAAGGAACTGGGGATGCCCGGACATAGACCTATTTGGCAACCCTCACAATTGCCAACTACAAAGATTCTGCACAAGGACTTATCACAAACAAGCATGGAAAGTGGATGCTCTATCTTTCAGCTGGAAAAACCTAGCAGTATATGCCTTTCCTCCTCTGCCTCTCCTCCCCAAGGTACTCCTCAAGGTCAGACAAGAGAAGCCAAAAATGATTCTGATTGCCCCAGACTGGCCCCACCAGCACTGGTACCTAATCCTAAAGAGCTTGTCCCAATGCCCAGCTTGGACACTACCTCAAATTCCTCACTTATTGACTCAACAAGACAGTCAGATACTGCACAGCCATCTCAGGACCCTAAACCTGGCAGAATGGCGGATATTGTAGCCATTCAAGACACACCTCTTTCTAAAGCAGTTATGGATGTTATTTTGGAGGCCAGGAGGCCTAGCACCAGAAAATCTTATGCAGAAGAATAGAAGAGATTCTGTGCTTGGAACCAGGCATAAGGTTTTGACACAATTGTTCCAAATATTCCTCAGATTTTGCAATGCTTAACTGAGATGCTGGATAAAGGCCTTTCCTTTTCATCCATTAAAATTCATGCCTCTGCCATTTCAGCTCATTACAATACGGAGCCACCTATTTTTTCTCATCCCTTACTAAGGCAGTACCTCAGAGGGGCCAAAAACATAAGACCCCCAAGGAGAGCACCAGTACCTGCATGGGACCTCAACTTTGTCTTGGAAAAACTTCCACTGCTTCCTTTTGAGCCAGCCTCTGCAGCTGCTATAAAATTCTTATCCTGGAAAACAGCTCTGCTCCTAGCAATAACCTCTGCTAGACGAGTCTCAGAGTTACAGGCACTCATGGCTGTGGAACCTTTTCTCATTTTCCACCCTGACAGGGTTTATTCCTAAGGTAGTGACCAGTGTGGCCCTTAACCAAACAATTCACTTGCCTACCTTTTACCAAAACCCACAGAATAAGGGTGAGAGACTTCTGCATTCTTTGGACATTCACAGACAGCTACGCTTCTACTTGGACAGAACCAAAGCTTTTAGAAAGACTGAACAACTTTTAGTAGCATATGCTGCAGGATCACAAGGAAAACCTATCTCAAAGCAGACCATTTCAAAGTGGATAGGCCACTGCATTCATTTCTGCTATTCACAGCATGGCAAATCAGTGCCTAAGGGCATTAGGCCACATTCCACCAGAGCAGCAGCCACTTCAGCAGCCTTCCTCAGAGGAGTACCAACCAAAGACATTTTAGAGGCTGCAACTTGGAGTTCAGTGCATACTTTTACAAAGCACTATCACTTACCTCTCTATTCTAAATCCAGGGCAGGCTTTGCCACTGCAGTTCTGCAGGGCCTCATAGCCTCTCCTAATCCTATTTAGCACCAGCCTCCCAACCATAGCTTTGGGATTCAACCCAATTGTAATGACCGCAACAGTGAAACACGATGAACATAGTACAGTTGTGTACCTACCATAAATGTAGATGTTCGAGTGTATTCACTGTTGCAGTTCAGGTTACCCTCCCCCATCCCCCTTTTCCTTGCTGGGACTTATCTGTACTTCTCTATTTTATACAACCTATGTGGTATATTTGCTTGTAGCTGAAGGAAAAGTTGATTTTTGGTTATGCATGCTTTTTGGCATTAGTGAGCCTACCATTTTAGGGGTACCTGACATCTGGGGCAAGAAAAACTGAAGAAAATGGTGTCAGCTGCATCTTTTATACCCCTGGCGCACTGACGTCAGGGAGGAGGCGACAGCAGCCGATGCCAGACCTAGACTTTGGAACTCAGACCGACTGCGGGTAGCCTGCCAGCAGGATAACCCAATTATAATGACTGGAACAGTGAATACACTTGAACATTTACATTTATGGTAGGTACACAACTGTACTTTTTGTGCTGTGCCCTTTGACTTGTCTGCTGAGTCTAGGATTTTCACAAAATGCTTAGCCCCAGTGATAACCTTCTGCAGGTCAAAGAGATTCAGATTTACCCCTACTTAGACAACTACCTTATTAAGGCAGCAGATCTATAAAACCTGAGTGCAGATCTGCTTTACATCCAAAAGATCCTGGCTTCCCTGGGTTCACAATTAAGTAAAAGTCTCAGACCATCCCCACAAACAAGATTATGTTTTGGGGAGCTTTGCTAGACACAACACTTTAGAAAGCCTTCTTTCCTCCAGACCAGGTTACCTTTCTAGCTCTGTACTTACAAAAGCTCCTTATCAGGAACTGCCTCATAGACAGAGAGCTCCTCAGAGCCTTGGGTTACATGGTCTTTTGCATCCTCGTGATCCCTGTGGCCAGACTACATATGTGGAAGTTGCAGTGATGCATCAGAAGTGTGTGGTTCCAACATTCTCAATCCCTCATCTTCAGGGTGAAGCTTCTTCCTTGTCTCATGATATAGAGTTTGCCTGGTTGGCCTGAGCATGCTCCCTCAACCCTGGCCATCCCTTCAGGTTCATCCCTCAGGTCCAAACTCTGACCATGGATGCTTCGGAAATAGTCTGGGGGGCCTACTACAGGAACTTACAGACAGATAAGATGCCTAGTTCAAGAACAAGTACATGAACCCAAAACAAATGATGGCAGTCCAAAAATGTCTGATTGCCTTCAAAGACCAATGGAAACCAGAGTACTACTGGTAAAAACAGACAATACCACAGTTATGTGGTACACAAACAAATGGGGGGGGGGGACTCAAATCTTACCCTCTTTGCTGCCTTGCTATGGACCTTTGGGAAACTGCAAACTCCCTAGGCCTGCACCTCATGGCACAGCACCTGCCAGAAGAATGCAGTCATCTGGTGGATCACCTAAGCAGGAGCCTGTCAGGCCCTCATGAGTGGCAACTGCATATGAAAGTGTTTCTCAGCATAACCAAAGAATGGGGTGTGCCACAGATGGACCATTTTGACACCAAAGAAAATGCTGACATGAAAGAATTTTGCTCAAGGGCTAAAACAAGCTCAGCCTGGAAGACAGATGCCTTCTCTTTCCCTTGGACAGGCCTCTTCCTCTTTGCCTTCCCCCAGTACCCTTGCTGCCCAAGGTACTGCTGAAGATGAGGGAAGAAGGGCCAATGGTCATTATAATTGCCTCAGTCTGGCCAAGGCAGCACTTGTATCCTCTAATGCTCAGCCTAAGCAAGAAAAAAAACATAAGAGCTGCCCCAGCAAGTATACCTATTAACACTGAACAAGGAGACCATCATGCAGCACAACGTGAACACACCTGAACACACTCCAGCTTGGATAATACTTTGACCGCCCTGAAGTGGGGGGGGTCACCCCTCAACAAACAGGTCCTGGGCTTTCTAAAAGAAGCCAGGAGACCTAGCACAAGAAAATCTTACTCGGCTAAATGGCAGCTATTCACTATGTTGTGCAGACAAAAAGGACAGCGCCCTGTGATCCTTTCATATTTATCAGGACTTCTTGTCCAAGAACATTCTTATTCCTCTATTAAAATTCTTGCTTAAACAATTTTAGGTTATCTGCCTACTCAACCCCCCCTCTTTTCTGTCTTCCTCTCATGAAACAGATCCCGAGAAGGGTTTATCCACATTAGACCACTGAGGAAGCCTCCTGATCCCCTGTTGGATCTCAGTTTCATTCTGGAGAAACTCCCCGTCCAACCTTTCTAGCCAGCTGCTTCCGCAGACATTAAAATCTGAACCAAAAGACAGCCTTCCTACTAGCCATAACTTCAGATAGAAGAGTTTCAGAGCTTCAGGTCCTTATGTGAGTGGAACCTTTCATCACTTTTCACCCAGATAGAGTCTTTCTTAGGACCAACCCTTCCTTTGTGCTTAAAGTGGTTACAGATGTCTCTCTAAACCAGACCATATTCTTGCCTACCTTCTTTCCTTAACCTGAAAACAAGGGGAAGAGAATCCCTCTTACTTTGGATGTGCATAGACAACTGTGTTACTACTTGGACAGAACAAAGAATGTCAGGAAGCTTTTTGTGGCATTTGCCTGTAAGTCTGAGTGGAGACCATCTTCTAAACAGACTCCAAATGGATCTGCTAGTGTATCTTGTTTTGCTATAACCGTCATGGAAAGAAGCCACCAGAATCTGTGTGGTCTCATTTCACTAGGGCAACTGCTACATCTACTACTTTTCTTAAAGGGTTGTCCACCAAGGACATTTTGGAGGCCGCATCTTGGCCCTCTGTCCATACTTTCACCAAACATTATCACCTTCTAACCATCTGCTGGTCTAGAGTGGGGTGTGCCACTGCCATCTTGCAGGGCATCATTTCCTCTTCTTAAACTTCCATCCACCATCATTTTAGCTTTGGGAGCCATCCCATCAGTTATGACTGCCACAGTGCAACACGAAGAACCTAGTACAGTTGTGTACACTTGCCATAAATATAATGTTTGACTGTATTCACTGTTGCAATATTCTTTCCTTCCCCTCTTGTGCCATGGGATTGGATGGTTATTCTCCTCTCTACTTCCAGGTTCTTCCCTCTTTCTCCTCCTCCTCCTCTGTACATACTCTGGAATTTCTGAGATTGGGCCCTTATCTGTTGAGGGCAAGAAAGTACCAAGGTTATGGTGCCGATTGGCTCCCTTTATACCTAGACATCCTGATATTGGTCAGGGTGTCCATCTGCTTCAGGAGTAAGAGAAAATTCTGTCAGTTGGGCTGGCCAAGGGCTTACAGAGCAGGAAATCCCATCAGCTATGACTGCAACGTTGAATGCACTCAAACATTTACATTTATGGTAAGTGTACACAACTGTACATTTTCCTGATAGGGCCTTAATTGCATTTGACTTCTAGAATGCAGGTGAAAACATGGATAACTTTACTATAACCGTCTCTTTCTGTTTTAATTATGGTTATTTTATTTACCAAAAAACTTTGACATCAGATTTGGTAAGCATCTGCATCATTTGAGGAATTTCAACTCAAAAATCTATTATGTTATTCTTCATATGTCTGTGACCTTGATGTGTGTGCCAGTCCATAGTTTTTGTTTCATACTGTGATTATTGTAGGTAAAAGTATATGCTGAAAGGGTTTAATCCCTAAAATGCAGAGCAGTTAGATGAATTCCAATGCCTAATCTCAATTTTGAGTAGTTCATTTGTATGTTTTTTGGAACTAATTTCATTATTAGATAAATAAGGAAGTCTTTTCTGGGCTGAAGTTTAGAAATAGGGGCAAATTGCTAAACAGGTAGAGAAAAGAAGTAGTTTGCTAAGCTTTCCTTGCATGTTGCATGCAAACAGTGAATACACCTAAGGACTTCACAAATCTACCTACTTTCATGTCTTTGGGAGGTGAGAGGAAACAGAAGTACCAGAATAAAACCCATTCAAACAGAAGGAGGACATGGGGATTTCCACTCAGAAAGCACCTCAGCCAAGAAGTGAACTGGAGAGCGTATTGCTGTGAGGCAGCAGTGTTACTTGTTGGACACCCAAGTGTGCTTTCACCAAAATGTCAACATACTGTGAAGGTGGAGTTAAGGCCTTGCACTGCTAATGAGCGCCCTTCTGTAATCCTGGGCTTGATTCCCTCAATTTGCTGTTGCATCCTATGTTAGCAGAGCAAGTCACCTAAGTAGCAACTTCTTTAAAAAGGGACTTGTGATTAGATGGCTTCCCATGTTCAATGAGAACATAAAAGTAATGTATGAATCACATAAGTAGATTTGACACTGCAACTGGTTTTCCAGATATCTATTATAGTCCTAAAGATGTATGACTCCTGAATTGAATCAGTATGTACACGTCATTCGTGTTTTAGGCTGTGAATGTGTAGTCTGGTCTACCTTGGATCAGATAGCACACATATATACAAACAAGTGAGAGAAGAGACAAAATGTCATCAAAGCTGTCCAGCTGATGCATCTTGCAACCTCCAGTTGACCCCTCTCCAGTCTTTCCATCCAGACTTACTGATCTATCACTTTGTAAAAGTAGCAGTGATTTTACATGTCACCACCCTTTTGGGAAACCTCTTCCACTTCTTCTCCACCCTTTAGTGACATACTCTCTCATATCCAGTCTAAAATGTGAACTTCTACTTGCAAATTTTTACTGCTCCTTCCACTGTTCTTCTTCCTAAACTTATTCAGTGTATTCCTCATGCCACTGCCTTAACCACCCAAAAGCATGTCACATTTCACTCCCTATTTCCCATGAGTGCAATCTTTAAAAGTACCACTATGACCAGAAAGTAAAAGAAGAAATGTTATCATTACACCGTGATCTTCTTTGCATTACTAATGTTACTGCATCTTTCTGAATAGTTATGTAGTTATAATTTAATTTACCTCAAAGCCTGACATGGCTGCTTTTGTAACAACTTTTTTTAATTAAAGGCTCTTTCACCCAAATTGCAGTTTGTACCTGACATAATGTTTCTGTTAGTCCCTTTGTTTCCATTTTTCTGATCATTCATTTATAATGGGAATGCTTTCAATTGCTGCTCTACTTAAGAATCTCTGGGGAGAGTATCTGTACATTTTTTTGCCTTCATCTTCCTTTAATTTATGTTGTCATCTTCTAAACAGAATTGCATGGGTCCTCTTTGTCTAAGCTACAGAGAGTGACCTAAATGAGCTTCTTTTGTGAAGGAGTAAAATGTTTCTTTTTTCTGAAGTATTGTGTTATGTTTTATGTTTTTCTTGGCTTGTAGTTTTCACTCAGCTTTGACAGAAGAGCTGGCTTATTTCTGAAGAGCATTAGATTCCATATTGTTTTAGGTCACAAAGATTTGAATAAGCCCGAATCTCTGGAGATTCGACAAGTTTTTTAACGCCTTTATTAACTTCGTACATTACAGAGTGACATGGTACACACACAGTTATAAAAGGAAAAACAGGCCATTACAAATGTTTTTCCTTCTCATTTGTTATACATATGTGGATTATTTCTTGGTTATTCATTTTAACTTTACATAGATGGCTCAAATCCTATATTCCCAGAAATTTCACTCCTCCTCTTTCTCCTGAACATTCAGCTTATAATTTTCCCACATATTCCATGTATTTCTTTGTAGTTTGCTCTTTTTTATTTTCTAAAGATCCCACCTCCAATTTTCTTTATCTCCTTCATAACTTTCAATAGTTCTGTTATAGTTGGTTTATATTTTGATTTCCATTCAACAGTCCCCTTTTCCCATTTTTACATATGGGGTCAGGGTGTCACTTTAACAGTGGCAATCAACTAGAGCCAAGGTTCACACCACCAAATGGCTAGCCCTGCTGCAGCTGTTCTTCTGTACCACACACTTGTATGCGCACTCACACCTATGGCCAGTTTAGAGTGTCCAGTCCACCTACTGAATGTCTTTGGAATGTGAGAGGAAACTGTATCACAGGGAGGACATGTAGGCTTTACTCAGAAAGCGCCTCAGCTGATAATTGAACTGGAGAACCTTTCACTGTGAGGCAACAATGTTATCTACTGTACCACTGGGCCTCCCAAGATTAGATTCTGTATCCCATGCTCAAAAGAATCAATTCTTTAGTTGTAATAATTTGCTTTCCCAACATTTTGGACAGTGTACGCTGTAGGAAATTTTTTAAATTCTACAAACTCATTGCATTCCCAAAATAACATGTTCCCAGGTACCCCGTTCTTTCACATCACACATGCAACAAGTGCTGTCCATCTGTGCAAAAAATTCTCCAGAGTCTGCATGGGATGTCAAAATACTTATGCAAATGCTTCCATGCAGAAATCCTAAACTTTCTAGATTTTGTTGCCTACTTGGTATCAGTACAAATATCCTTCAGCTGTTCCTTTATATGTAGCCTTTCCATTCTCATGTCCCAGTCTTTTCTAGCTTCTTTTGAATGATTCTTATAGTTATCATGCTTGTCCTACTAATTATCTCTTTTTACTTGCAGCTTCTGTTTTAGACTTGATTGTAAACTCAACAACAGACAGTCGTTCATTTAATTCCCCCATTCCTTTCTGTTTGCCTATACTCTTATCAATCCCTGGTAATGAAGGTAGTCTCTAACCTGCAATCCAAATTTGTGTTTGGCCTCATCCCAATGTATGACTTTCCCCTCCCAAGTTATTTGCTCTCAGTACGTTGGTTCATTTCCTAATGTCTTCAGTGTGTTCCAGCTCCATCTTCCTTATTTCTGTGCCGCTACTTGCAGTCATCTTTAGTGGTAAAACCTCCTTTCTCCATTCCGTTAAATGTCTAGGCTGCTTTCTTTGGCCAGGTTTGGAGCATACACATGATGTGCCCTTTCAGTTAACAACTCCTGTTGTGGAATACCAATCTAGTTGCATATTTATGCTTTCATAAAATTAATACAGTCTGTTCCTTCCAGCTTCTCTGGCACAGCAGAATGTCTCAGGTTTTCCTGATGTGCTCTTTTGTCTAATTCTATTATTTTTTTAAACATTCAGCCAGCTTTTTTGTCATTTCAGCCTCTGATTTTGCAGCTTTATGACCTCATCTGAATATTTGTTTAAAGCTTCTTCCATTTTTTCCAGCTTTTTGTTGTTTGAGTTGATATACTCCTTGCGTGCATTGTTTATTTAAATCAGCTTTGAGGGCATTTGATTTATTTTTTCCTTTAGATTACTGGAAGTCATATCTTGCACCAAAGCTGGAGCTTGCACTGCTTTTTGATGAACATATGCAAAATTCTTCCCAATTAATGTTTTCTTCTCACCTTTTGTGATTGATTTTCTTTCAGGTTCTTAAAATTTCTTTTTTTTTTTTGCTGGCATCCTGGCAGTGCACTTACTAGCCATTTACTGAAATGTACCCAAAAAAACAAGTTTACTGGATCTTTTATCTGAGTTTCAATTTTCACACTGGGAGAGCTATAATTAAGCTGTTACTCAGTGTGCAGCCATCTGGGAAGTCCAAATAATTGGGAATTTTGTGCCAGAATTGCTTTATGACCTTAATGGGGGGGGGGGTGAAATAAAAACAAACAAATGAATAAATAAATAGAGCTATGGGTTCCTTGCTGTGAGTGTTTTCCTTAGCAGAATACTTTCAGATAAGTGGATAATGTGATGCAGTAACAAGGCAGATGAGTTCCTAATGAAAGTATAATGAGATTTCATTCGCCCTCAGCATGGTATGAACTCAAAAAGCAGACCAGCATAGAGATGCCAAAGATTAGGAAAAACTGCTAAGCCAGGCTTTTTTAATATAAGGGGATCATCTGTAGGGAAGGAAATAAACTTTGATGAAAGAAAATATTGCACTTGGGGCATAATTATCCTTTAAGGAATTTTTATAATTGTCAGGGGCAATTTTTAGGAACTCTGGTTCAAACCTGACAGTTGCTCAAATGGCATATGTATTTAAGAATGAGCACTCCATTGTGGCAACAAAAACAGATAAAGGTAGAGCTGTGCTGGTGTAAGATAGGCAAGATTATGATGTGAAGACAAGAGACAACTTTTAAGATGAAAGGTTCTACATGCACTTTCAATTAGATCCCATTTCGAATTTTAAAAAATCCACTGATAGGTTTATAGGTGTGTACTAGGCTAATGGCCCTGGAGCCTTTACAATTCTAGCCTATAGGGTTATCCTGGCATCGTGCCACCCAACCCACCCACCTTAGTTCCTAGTGCCTCTGTCGAGTAGAGCCACTGGAGTGATCCTAGGGGTGAATTTTCTATTTCCCATCCACTCATCAAGATTTCTCTTTGAAGAGGGCCAGTGAGGTGCTCTGCTTGACATGTATGGGAAGTCTATTCCATAGCATGGGCAGTCTCTGGGTTATGAACCTGTCCCTCCAGCATGTTATGTTGATTGTGGTAATGAGGTTGAGGTCTCTGGAGCATATTGTGCGGGGAGATTGGGATTTTTTTAGATGTAGCATTTCTAACAGATCTGGGTCAGACATGGCTTTGTAAGTCAAGCAGAGATCACCTCTAAGTAGGCGATATGAGACAGAGGATAGTTGGAGTTTTTTGAGTCTGTCCATATAGGACAAGTGTTTAAGGCCTAGGATCCTCTTTGTGAGGTACTTTTGGGGCCTCTCCAGTTGTTGCAGGTGTCTAGTTAGGTACATGCCAAATGGGGCATTATACTCGATGAGTGGCCTAATGAGGGAAGAGTAGAGGGAGACAATGACCTCTTTCTTCCTGGATGCAAAACCCTTAGTAATGAGATGTGCCACATAGAAGGACTTTCTGACCACAGTGGCAATGTGGTGGTCAAAAGAGAGGTTGAGTCAACCTGTGTTCCCAGATCTCTTATGATGCCTTCTGTGTTAAGTGGACTACCATCAATGTGGTAATTCAAGGGAACCGGGTTTTTCCCAAAGGAGATGAAGACACATTTTTTTGGCATTGAGCTTAAGGCCATGGTTCTGACAACAGTCGTCGGTCTCATTGAGGCCTTTCTGTAGGATGTCAACATCACTTGGGGAGTTAATAATAGCTTCCAACTTGCAATCATCTGCGAACTTTGTCAGCCAGAGTCCCTTTGTGTTGGCCTGGACTTCAGGGAAACAGATACCAAACAGGAGAGGACCCAGAACCGAACCCTGTGGGACTCCACTCATGACTGGTCGGCAGTCTGACTTGGAGTCAGCTACTTCCATACTGTGGGTTTATGTGTGGGCCAGTTTGCAACCCACCTAGTGATATATGGGTTGATGCCTAGCTTAGTAAGTTTTTCTATGATTTCAGAGTGGGGAATGGTATCAAAGGCCTTGGCCAAATCAAGGTAGGCTGTATGAACCACCTTACCTTCATCCACATCTCTGGTGACTGACTCAAAGAAATCGACCAAGTTGAGCAGGCATGATCTACCCTTCACAAAACCAAACTGTGTAGGATCCAGAGTCTGGAAATTCCCTATATCCTTATTTATTAGGTCCATGATGATGTGTTCCATAGCTTTGCATATAAGACTCATCAGGCTAATAGGGCGATAGTTCCCGGGGTCTGTAATCGCTCTCCTTTGTGGAGAGGGATGACTATAGCAATGCACCATTCAGTAGGGACAAAGCCTGAGGTGAGGCTGTGACTGAACGGGACAAAAGTGAGGTGCCAGTTCACTCTGTAGTTCATGTAGAACACAGCCAGGGATGCTGTCAGGTCCCATAGAAGCTGTATTCTTGGCCTTGGACAGTGCTGTTTTAACCTGTGCAGAAGTAATACTGGGTGCCTAGCAATCTACTGGTATTGTGATTGGTTCTTTGGGGGGTGGGGTAAAGTTAGCACTGAATCTATCTGCCAGTATATTTGCAATGTCTGTTGGCTCGGTATGGGAGGTATCATTGTGCAGTAGCTCAGAGCAAATCTGGGTATTGCCATGGCAATTCTTTACATAACTATAGAAGGCCTTGTGGTTCTCTTTAATATCTGCTGCAATTCTGTTTTCATAGCTAGGTTTAGATGATTTGATGAGGGATCTCAACCTTTTGTTGAGGCTGATAAGGGAGTTTTTCCAGTCTTGGGACTTCACCATATTTCGCATCAGTTTCCTCCTTCTGTTGTAGAGTTTGTTTATGGCAGGGGACCACCAGATTGGCTTCCTTTTTTTTTGAGGAGAGCATCTTCGTTCTGTTGGGTATGGCGAGATCCATGCATTTGTGTACGTGTTCCTACAGTGCATCGGTGTATGATTTGGCGGTCATGCAACTGTTCTCCATTTGCATGGGTGCCGTGAAGTTAGCCACCTCTGTTTTTAGGAGCACAAAGTTAGCTTTGGAGAAGTTTTTCATGGTGGTTACCTTTGTTGGAGGGGGATGTGGATTTCCATGGTGATTAGCTTGTGATTGGATCTAACCAGGAAGGAGTTGACTATTGGTGTAGAGCAACGGTTGCCCATGTCAGTTCTGACCAGGTCAAGGATGTTGCTACCTCTAGTAGGGGTAAGAATGAGTTGGTCCAGGGCACTGGAATTAATGAATTCTAGAAAGCGTTGGGCAAGTGTATTGGTACATGAGTAGTTTTCCCAGTTAATGGAGGGGTAGGTGAAGTCGCCCAGTATGAGAGTGTTAGGTTGGACCCTAATATTCTCCAGGGTGTTTAGGAATGTTTAATGTGAATCTTGGGATATGGTTGGGGACCTATAGTAGGCTACGACCTGAATCACTGTTTTACCGAATGTTAGCTGCACCTGAAGTATCTCAGATGCATTATGTTGGGCTACCAGTCTGGAGGTATGCGCATCCTTTATGAATATGGAAACACCACCACCTTTGGAGCTTCGGTCCAAGTTCTGGGGCCGAAAGGTGTGGAATAAGTTGTAGCCTGGCAGTGCAGGGGTGCTTTCAGCTGCCTTGAATCACGTCTCTGTTAAAGGACAAATGTCGATGTTCTCCATTTTAAGGAGTACTTTGAGCGAGTGCATTTTGAGATTTAGCCTTCTAGCATTGAGCAGCATGACCCTCAAATTGCGTTTTTTTGTAGCTCTTACGATGGTAATTTGGTCTTTGGAACACCGCCTAAAAAAGGTACTCTAGGGGTGGCAAGAGCCTTGGCTAGTATATCTGGAAGCCCAGGGGGTGACAGATGCAGTCCATCTCTGGTAAAGCATCGTGGTCTGTCGATCATGTCATCCCAGGCAGACATACTGGATCTCCCTAGAATGACACCAGAAACTTAACCAATTGTTGAAATCAATCATGTTTTGCTTTTACTGTAGTATCATTCTGGGTGATGGTAGGATGCTGCTCAGGGCTAGGGTCATACCCCCCTGGGCTATATAATCCTAGAGCACCTCCATGTCTTGTTTCATGTAGTGCAGGGAGGTACATCTCAGGTCATTCACACCCACATGTACAATGACAGAGTCATATTTGTACCTGTTGTTGAGGAACCTGAGTGCGTGCGTTATGTGGTGGATCCTGGCACCTGACAGGCAGCTGACTGTTACTTTCTCCTTATTCAACCTAGTGAGTGGGCCTTCAGTGTGCCTCACGATCGAGTCACCTATGACTAGTGTGTTGGGCATGCTGTTTTGCCTCAGGGGCTTTGGTTGAGTGGTGTACTGTTTAGGAGAGTTATGTGTCTCTTGATTAGTGTTGTGTTGTGGTGGTTTAGTCCGTTTCTGCCTTGGAGGTCTGTGCTGTTTGGTTTAATTTTTATTGAGATCCTCCGTGAAGGTGGGTGTGTGTTTTTTGTTTTTATGTGAAGGCAATGCTGGTGTGTGTGTTCTGGAGTGTTGTGTGTTCCATGTGGTGTGGTGCAAGTGTTGGCCTTCTCCTCTTGACCAGCTTTTCCAGTCTTGGCTGGAGAGTGAGTGGCTTCCACTTTGGATATGCAAGTGTATCTCTCACAAGTCTGAGTGTTGGGGAGTAAGAGGAGATGTTGCTGCATTGCCTCAGGATGCCCAAGTTCACCAGGTTAATAGGAGAAAGCACAGGGAACTGACCTTTAGACATTCCTGGAGGGGTGGGCATTAGTAAGTACTGGAGCAGTTTCCTTGTAGAATGTTTAGTGCTGGTAGCACTTTTGTGTACTACAATAATTGCTACAAGAAGTCTGGTAAAGTGCTAGACTAACAAGCTAGTAAAAGTGCTGGAGAGAAGAGAACTAGCAGATCTAAGGGAAAAATTGAAGAGCAGACTTTGGCACTACTAACAGTCCTGGATGCAGCAAATCTATCTGGACTAGATTAGTTACAGGAAAGGTGGTAAACAAGCGCAGATGTGGACTTTTAAACCAGAAAGTAGAAAGAGATGGAAAAACTGCCCAAATGGGCAATTATTTTTAAATTAGTATGTTAAGGAAACATTTCTGCCTAGTTGAAAAATGGACCTATGGTATCTGAACCTGAATCAAAGATGTTACCTGCTTCCAAAAACAAGTTGACATCCTCAATCCCTCGGTGGCTGATAGTTTCATTTTATGCATCAATGACTAAACCACTTTCTGAATTTTGAAATTCCATTTTAAACCTTTGTTGACACAAGTAATATCACATGTTAAGGATTCAATTGAATTTTTGGGATAGATGAATAATATTTTTGAATATTTTCAATGACACAATATAACTTTTAGCCAGCAATTTTTTTCATTACTGTACATGTTAAATAGTTTAGAGTATTTTAATGCTATTTATTTATACGGAGAATTTTAGTAATAGGTTGCATTTTTTGCATTTTATAATGCATTTATTTAACATGTTTTATTGAATGTCTTGAATGATATTGGTTTATTCTGACATGTGATATGGATGTTTTAAGTATAAAATCATGTATTGGGAAGTGTTTGATAGTTCTGATGATGTCCAAAGAGATGAAAGTGCTTAACTACTTTGTTGTGAGGTAATAAAAGTGTAAAATATTTCCAGTGTTGTCGAACATTTTATTCCTGTGGAATTCCTCGTGGTCTGTGTGCTCTTGGAGGTATGCTATCTAAGTGTAGTTGTGTATTCAAGTGTCATGCCTCCTGAAACAAAAATGCTAGAGGAGCAGTGCAACCCATTACCGACCGTCAGTTCTCTGTAGGTAGGGACAAATCCAGGTTAGAGTGGCTACAAGAACTGCACAAACCACAATATTTGCAAAACATCAGTTTGAGAACAAAAGTATAATTACTAGGCTTTCAAAAAACAGTCATACTGTGGTTCACAATATCGGGCCTACCAAAGTATGTGTGTCTACTTAAAAATGAAATTAGCAATATTTTAAAACATTGTGCCAAATAACATGACATTGAAAATAAAATCAGAACAATATTAAAGCTGTAGCTCCCTTAGTACCTTTGAACTGAGAGCATAGTGAAAATAAAATCACAACAATATTAAAGCTGTAGCTCCCCTAGTACCTTTCAACTGAGACCATAGTGATATTTTTAGTTCACTGCCTCATTATCATTCCCTAACAATTTCCTTAGCCTAGTACCAACATATGAACCTATTATCTATCGGCCCTAGGGCCTATACAAGCCTAGCCATAACAATTCCCTGGATATTTCTTCCCACAATATGTACTTCCCTGGACCCCTGTCTAGCAGGGCGACTGACGTGATCCCGGGGTGAATTTCCTATCTCCCATCCAATTGTCAGGGTTCCTTTTGAAGAGGGCCAAGGAGGCGCTCTGCTTGACATGTATGGGCAGTCTGTTCCAGAGTATGGGGAGTCTCTGGATCAGGAACCTATCCCTCCAGCATGTTTTGTTCATTGTGATGACAAGGTTTAGATCCCTGGAGTGTTTGGCTCTGAAGGATTGGGATGTCTTTAAGTGGAGCATGTCCAACAGCTCAGGGTTTGACATGACCTTGTATGTTTAGCAGAGATCACCTCTGAGTAGACAATATGCCACAGAGTATAGCTGGAGTTTTTTTAGATGGTCAGCATAGGGCATCTGCTTTATGTGTGTGATTCTTTTAGTGAGGTATTTCTGTGGCCTTTCCAGCTGTTGCAGATGTCTTGTGAGGTACATACCAAATGGGGCGTTGTACTCTATAATGGTTCTAATGAGGGATGAGTACAGTGGGACAATGACCTCCTTTTTTCTGGATGAAAAGCCCTTAGTGATGAGGTGTGCCACATAGAAGGATTTCCTGACTGTTGTGGTGATGTGGTTATCGAAGGTGACACCACTGTCCACCTGTGTCCCTAAGTCTGTCATCACACTTTTGGTGTTTAGTGTACTGCCGCCTGTGTGGTAATTCATGGGTACATGGTTTTTCCCAAAGGGGATAACTATACATTTCTTGGCATTAAGCTTAAGCCCATGGCTCTGGCACTAAGCATCTGTTTCTGTAAGGCCCTTTTGTAGAAAATCCACATCATTTGGGGATTCAGTAATGGTTTCCAGTTTGCAGTCATCTGTGAACTTTGTTAGCCAAAGTCCCTTAGTGTTGGCCTGTACTTTAGAGAAGTAGATGCTAAACAAGAGTGGTCCCAGGACTGAACCCTGAGGTACTTCACTTGTCACCTGTCTGGAGCTGGATTTGGAGTCAGCTACTTTTACAGTCTGGGTTCTGTCAGTAAGTCAGTTGGCAACCCATCGGGTGACGTAGGGATTTATGCCCAGCTTAGTAAGTTTATCTGTGATTCCAGAGTGATGGATGGTGTCAAAGGCCTTGGCGAGGTCCAGATAGGCTGTGTGAACCTTACCCTCGTCCACAGCTCTGGAGACTGATTCAAAGAAGTCAATCAGGTTCAGGAGACAAGATCGGCCCTTCACGAACGCAAACTGGGTGGGCTCCAGTGTTTGAAGGTTGCCAGTGTCTTTGTTTATAAGTTCCATGATAATGCATTCCATGCCCTTGCAGATCAGACTCGTCAGTCTGATGGGACGGTAGTTCCCGGGATCCAAGTTGGCTCCCCCTTTGTGGAGTGGGAAAACTGTAGCTGTGCACCACTCAGTGGGCACGAAGCCTGAGGTGAGACTATGATTTAATATGACATTTAGGTGAGGTGCCAGTTCAATTTGTAGTTCATGTAGTACACAGCCCGGTATGTCATCTGGTCCCATGGATGCTGTATTCTTAGCTTTGGAGAGTGCGGTTTCTTCCTGTGTGGCCGTGATTACCGTAATTTGACAATCTTTTGGTATTGAGATGGGCCCTTTAGAGGGTGAGAGGGGGGGTGAAGTCACTAAATCGATTTGCCAGGATATTGGCAATATCCTTGGGATCAGTATATTTAATGCCATTCTGTTGTAGCTCAGAGCAGATCTGAACATTGCTATTTAGATTCTTGACATAACTATAGAATGCCTTGTGGTTGTCTTTGGAATCTTTAGCAATTTTATTTTCGTAACTTGCTTTGGAGGATTTTATGAGGGATCTCAACTTTTTACTGAGGCTGGTAAGGGAGTTTTTTTGCAATCTAAAACTTTTTTTAAAAGGTGCAGCCCTTTCTAGACATAGATGGAAACACCCAGGCAGTATTAGTAATCAGGACACAAGCATCTGGAAAGAGATAGAACTACTTTGTTTTACAGGACTGTTTAGTTCATTTGGAATACCTGCTTGGACATGCTAATGAAGTGATGCAGGTAGGCAAGTCATGGATGCAGGAAGTGTCTACAATTTACAGTGAGAACACCTCTATTTACATTCCTGCTCTTCCCTCAAGTACCTTTTGTGGTCAAACCATTGATTCTCTTACGCTGTAGTTCATTCACAGCAAATGTTTTCCTGTTTTATTTGTTGATATAATAAAAGACGTGCAGACAGCACCTTGAACAGCACCTTGGTTAGCATGCCTACTATCTTTAGTGATCTCCATTGGCTAATTTATTCATTACTTCACTTGATGCTATTTACTAACAATAAACATTTACTTACACCCCTTATTTAGATATTCTGCTATTTTACTGGTTTTGAACTGTTGCTAGCATTGATATAACCCTACAGTGCTGTTTATATTTTATTGCAAATTTTTCTCCTAATAAACAGATGTAACAGTATATCTGATTAATTTCTGCGGAACTGTAACTTTCATGCTACTGTTGCTGCCAGGAGGTGCAATTGCATCATTTGACATAATCTGCAGCACAGATGTTTTGTGCCTCCGTATTTTACTTGCCCTTTCATTAGCTTTGGCGGCATCCTGGCTGCTTAACTGGGACATCAGAACCCCAGAACATCATGTTCCTTATTCATACATTCAGGATTACAAGATTATGAGAGTTGTAATTAATTACAATTTAAGTCTTACTTTTTAAGTCGTAGTTCAAATAACAAATGAGACACACAAGAACACTTTTAAGATTTATGGTATAATCACAGAATTGAAGTCCTTATTACAAGATACAGAATTTATCAGTTTACACATCAGACACCTGAAACTTTGGTTGTGTAGCTGATGAATATCTTCCATGACAGTAATTTGCAATAGTGTTCTGATCCTAATACAACTGGGCAGATGGACTTAAACGGATATCTCATCTCCATTTAATATAATGCATTATTCATACAGTGGATGCATCATTATCAGAAATAGAAGAACAAAGAATTAATGAAGTTAAGGGGATGGATTTTCAGACATGCTCAATCTGTCTGGTTCCTGCCTTTCAGACAGGTCTCAAGTCAGGCTAATGCCAACAAGCACTAATCTTCCTTCTAGGAGGTAACAGTTTGTCATATTTCTAAAAAGACTTTTTCTTTTGCATCACTGTGAGGTATACATTTATTTGCCAAATGAGGCATGTCCACTCATCTGAAGTAGGAAACACTTACTGAAGTGTCTCTGAAGAGCTATGACATGTACTGCAGCATCTGATTATTACAATTCTAAGATGCACGTTCTCCCAGCCATTCTTTTTGTGTGTGTGTTGTTCCTTAAAATACAAGCGTTGTAAACCCTTTGTTGAAGATGCAGCCACAAAACTGACTTCATCCACTGGTGACAGCACTGTAGGGATTCTTTGAGGATGTATCCATAAGTATTAATGGGAGCACCTCTGAGAATGGATAGTGGTTTGGCCATTAAATCCTATGGATGCAGCCACATGCTAGCACTGTGATGTCACAAAATAATAAGCTGGACAGATGTCTGCATGAAAAAAAGTAAAAGCTTATGACTGCATTATTTTGAGTGCAAGGAAAATTAAAAATGGAGTAGTAGCAGGGAAGATGAATTGCCATGTTGTAAACACCAAGTCCAGTAGTGCCCATGTTAAACCCCAAACTGTTCAGGGACACTATAAGAAGGCATGACTAGTCATTGGTTGGTTTCAGCTTCAGCTGATTTCTCTTCATCCAGTCAAGGATGGGACTGAAGCTGTCTCTTAATAAGGAATATGGGAGGAGGTGCACATGCTTCTAACGGAAACAGAGGAAGAGATGACATTTTTTTCTGTGCAGTTTTTGGCAATTCCCCCATGCCTGCAAGCTTCCCCTTGACTTGACACTCTCTATTTTTATATTTACTTAGGAATTTCTCCCCATATCAGGATGACAGCTGTCCAAGACAGGGCCATCATTCAGGCAGTCATGATTGTGCTTTGAGCCCTCTCCTGTACCCCAGCAGTAAGAACATATGTTACAGCCTAACCCCAGCCCCATGACAGGGGACTAGTGATCTGCATCACTGCAGAGACTTGCAAAGTTTCCCTCACATGAATGCACACTCCCACACATCCATTACAAAGGCTACCACCCACCACATGTCTGCACCCTGGCCCGTCCTCTGAGGAAATCTGTGCAATATGTGTCCAGCTCTGCACTGCCCTCCACCCTAACAGGATGGTGGGATGGACATCCTTTTTTGCCAGTGACATCAAGCCTCCAAGTCACAACTCAGACTCGGGTCATTTGGACCATAGTTGGGACTTGTATCTCTTTGTCACTAATGCTGGAAGGCAGTGACAGCTGTCATCAGTATGCTAATGTACGTCAGTCCTCTTCCTCTTATGACACTTCCCACTGGCAACATATACTCTGTAAAATTAATAATGAACCCTGAAAAACCCACAATTCAGCAGTTAGGAGCAAGGATTAATACCCAAGGCAACCTTACTAGTATGACTAGAAAGAGAGTTAGTATGTGAATCAATCTAAAAAAAAAAAAGTTATCGCCGTGGTATCCCTAAAGTCTCAAACAACCCACTAACCCAGTGTAGTGGGTTCAAAAACAAAAAAGTGTAAGAAACGTCTCTGTGTAGAAGATTTTCAATTCATATATATCTAGCTAATCACTGTATATTAATAAGATCAGATAGTGATAGTAGAAGTAGCAAATTTAAACTCGTCCTAAGCCAAAGAAATAATAAAAAAATATAATTTGAAATATTATACAGAATTACTAAGTAGTCAGAAGTAATCCAAGCAGGGTAGACAGTCTGTTTCCAGTTGAAAATCCTTTATTAAGCACATAGACAAGCGATCCAAATAAAACAAAAGTAAAATAATAGCTTCATCACAAACTTTCTAACTATATATATATATATATATATATATTGATATATATATATATATATATATATATATATTGATATATATATATATATATATATATATATATATATATATATATATATTGATATATATATATATATATATATATATTGATATATATATATATATATATATATATATATATATACATACTTTTTATCAGGTAAGGGGGTGGTTTATTGTGCTGTAAAATAGTGTATTGTATACACGTTAACAAATTCACATCCCTTCCCCCATCAGTGTGACATTCGAGCTGATCCTGCCCTACTTAGTAGCTGTCGTAATAATATAACCCTTGCGTACTTACTTTAAATAAAACTAATAATGATGTGGTAACCTATTGTTAACAAAGATCGCTTTTGTCCTTCTAGACTTCTTCAGGTCAGTGTGCAAGAACCCTAAAAACTATCTACAAAAGTATTATTGTATAATCAGCTAGTATTGTTATTAAAGATCATTTCAAATAAAGTGGGAAAAAAAGAAAAAGAAAAAATGTATGATAGAAACAAAATACACGCTTCCATTAAAATGGTTTACCATGGTATTTAAAACTAGCTGGAAGAATAAAATAAAATTAATAATTAATAAAAATTTGTTGCACTGTGCCCTGTAAATTATGTTTGCAGTGTTACAGTCACCCCTTGCACTGGTCTTAATAATTTTCTTTAAATAAGGCCAATAAAAACTATCACCTTGCTGTAGAAATATACAAAATGTACAATTAGCTTCACTTCTTTTAGTGTTTCTCACATATAGTCTAGGTTTAAATTCAACAAAACTTTTAATGCTCCTGGCCTTCCTGATAAAGGATGCGGTGTTTGTATTAGAACAGTACCTCGCATTTAGCTCTGTGCTGATGTGGGTGTGTCGCCAGTGATTGACAGGGGAAATGGGTGTGGAAACGCCAGATGACTGACAGGCATGGTAAAGTCGCATGTGACGTAATGCATGTATTTCCTGTAAACTGTTTAATATTCACGCATGATACCAACTTTCAACCTTGTAAAGCAGCCTTTATTAAGCAAACCTGTTCCATCTTATTAAGGCTATCAAATGCAAAGTTAACCACAAAATAATTATTACTTTTTCTCTTTGCTTTTGCAGAGGGGCAAGCCTCCCTGTACCCCCTTTTGGGGGCGCTGCACCCCCATGTCACCCACTACTTCAGTATACCAACTCCAAGAGTGCACTACATTGAGGAAGAGAGTACACAAAGACTAACCTTCTCCTGTCTTTCCTTACAAATATGTATGTAGAAATGTATGCAGATTTAGTTGTTTCTTAAGTGTTGCTATTTTGCGGTTTCTCAATTTTTTCTAGCCACAGTGCATGATCTATGAAGTGTTTTAAAAGTAAATTGAGCAGTGCTGTTTCTGGTGCTTACTGTATACATTGCCTCACTTTAATTCATGATTTGCTTCTCAGCTTTAATTCATGATTTGCTTCTCATTCTTGATTTCTCATTCTCCTATACTGCTACCATCAGTTGCTATATTTCAAATAAAACGCCATTCCTGTGCTGTCAACATAACGCATTCATCAGTATTCATTTCACCACAGGAATGAATATTCAACAGATTCAGCAGCCCGCCAGGAATTGTTGGCCTAGAGGCATGGTTAGGGCAGGATTTGCTACTGCATATCCTGCGAGCTACTGTTCTAATACAAAACCAGATGGGGCTTCGCCTAAGATGTTAATCAGATAAGGATTACCTGTGACAATGGCCCAGTTTTCTTTAGTAACTTTTTTGATACTGTGATAATCTAAAGTATGTGTCAGGATGCAGCTGTTTTTGCATTTGTTATTCTCTGTGGAATTTCTTAACATTTTCCTGCTGGGGAGATTGAATGAAGGTGCTTCAGTCCTTTTTTCTGTAATGGGTTCCAGGATGTTTTTTAACGTCCGACTTTCGTAGCCTCTCACTAGGAAGTCATTCTCTTAAGTTGTTCAGTTTTCTCAAAAATGGTTCCATCTTGGTGGTAATTCTAGCTAATCTATATCCCTGGGACTTTACTACATTAAACTTGTTTTTTTGCAGGATGCAGACTTTTACTGTGGAGCAATAAGTTAGCTCTCGTTGGTTTTCTGAATAGATCAGTGGTGATTCTGTTATTGTTGGTATCCTTGGAAATTTGTATATCTAAGAAAGTGGTTGAAGTATAGCTATGGGACGAGGTAAACTTCAGGAAGGGGGTTGTATGATTGAGGTAAGTGAAAAAAATCTCCAAGCTGCAAGGTGTCACCCTCCCACACAATAAAGATATCATCATTAAAATGCAAATAGCATGTGATATGCTGCATGTAGTCTGTGTTGTTTAACACAAAGTCCTCCTCCCACTTGCCCCAGACTATGTTAGTTATGCTGGGAGCCATGGCAGCCCCCATTGCTGTATCAGTTTTTTGTTTGTTTTATTTGCCATTGAAGGTAAATAAATTTAAGTCCAATACAGGATTAATGAGCTTGCTTAACTTTTGCAGCTGTGTCTATGTACCTTGATTATGCTTCTTAAAAGATTCCATAGCACTGTGTACAAGGATTCCAAATCGATAGTTAATAAATACTGTCAGCTCTCCACTGTAATGTTTATTTTCCTCAAAAACTCTATTGAATCTCTTATGTACGACTTATTCTTTTCTGCTAAAGGTTTCAGCAAGTAATCAAGGTAAATCACCATGGCTTCAGTAAGGGAACCTCCACTTGCTACCATTGGTCTATAAGGTGGGTCTTCTCTGTTGTGTGGCTTTGGTATTCCAAATAAGTAAGGTAAACGTGGGCATGGGCTCCATAAATAATTTTAAAGACTTTCAGTAATAAGTTTTTCTTCTCATAATGTAGTGAGATTAGTGTTCCATAAATCATATGCTCTTTTTATGTTGTCCATGGTAAATAATTCATACAATCTGTTATCCTCCAGCATGTTCTCTATTTTTTGGTAGTAGCTAGTTGTATCAGTCAAGTATACCTCCTCCCTTGTCTGCCTTCATTACACACCTGGAGTTATCATTGCTTAGCTGAATCAATGCTTATCTTTCTCCCTGTGTTAAGTTATAAAGTTTTTCTTAGGAAGTTTTTTTAAATGGTTTCCCAATATCCATCTCATGTTTCACTTCAAAAGTAGCTAATGTTTAATGTAATGGTGGACAGTAGCTGCTAGGCCTTTTTACCATTTTTATAGTTTCATCAATAGGTTGATTTTCAATGTCATTAATTTTGCCAAGAAACTGTACCTTTAAGTTGAGCTTCCTCAAAGACATTATAAGATCTGTCAGTACCTGAGCTACCTCACTCCTGCAGCTTGGTTATAAAAGTAAGCCCCTTGGGTACGATACCTTTTTTGTATTCAGTCAGTGCTTTAACAGAGTGGTTCCAGATAAATGGAGCACCTGTTGTGGCTGGTTCCTCTGTCTGAGCCTGGGACCTGGGTTGTAGTCGGGGTTCCAGTCAGGATTGCCCAAAGATTGTATTTCCCTTACCCCTGTCCACTATTTGGTTCTCCTGTCTCCCTGGGGGTTTGTGTATAGGGTCTGAGAACTGAAAAAGACTGAAGCACCTTCACTCAACCTCCCCAGTAAGAGAATGTTAATAAATTCTTCAGAGAATAACAAATGCAAAAATAGCTGCATCCTGACATACACTTCGGATTATCACAATATCAAAAATGTTATTAAAAAGAACTGGGCCATTGTTACGGGAAACTCTTGTCTGATTAACATCATAGGTGAAGCCCCACCCTTTGTTTACAGGAAGGCCAAGAATATTAGAAGTTTTGTTAAATTTTAAACCTAGACTGTATGAGAGAAACACTAAAAGATGTGAAGCTAATTGTACATTTTGTATATTTGTACAGCAAGGGTGATAGTCATTGCCTTTATTTAAAGAAAATAATTAAGACCAGTGCAGGAGGTGACTGTAACACTAGAAATGTAATTTACAGGGCACAATGCAAAGAATGTGATGCATTTTATGTGGACAAGACTGTAAATAAACTTAAGCGCAGGATTTCATGCCATCTGGCAGAAATCCACTCCGGATGTAAAAATAATGCACTAGCCAAACACCTTGCTCTGCACAAAAGACACACAAGTTTCAGATTCCAGATACTGGACCGCATAGACATAGGTGAACTTGAAGGAGAAATCCTGAATATGCTGGTAAAACTTGAACTTGTGCCAATTAAAGCTGAACTCTTTCAGGAAGCCTGGACTAAACTACTACTGCTCACTTAAAAGTGTACTGGAACTTAGAAAATTGCCACATTGTTTACATGACTAATTTTATTTTATTTTATTTTATTCTTCCAGTAGGTTTTAAACACCATAGTAAATAAATTTTAATAGAAGTGTATATTCTGTTTCTATCATCATACATTTTTTCTTTTTCTTATTTTTTTTTATCCACTTTATTTGAAATGATGTTTAATAACAGTACTGGCTGATTATACAATAATATTTTTTGTAGATAGTTTTTTAGGGATCTTGTACACAGACCTGAAGAAGTCTAGAAGGAAGAAAGTGATCTTTGTTAACAATGGGGTTTGGCTTTATTGGCCTGAAATTGTCCATTAAAATGACTTCAAATGTAAAAGTCATGGACAATCAGAATCGCCATATAGCTGAAACACCTGATGTTCATAAGGGTCATTTGCATGTCTCCCATGTGCCTCTGTTACAGGAGGTTTGGGAGGTCACTCATTGGACGTTCTAGCTTGGCTGGAGTTTTCATTTAGTTTTTTCTGATTGGGGGTTCAGTGTGACCTTCTAATGCTTTGTTTTAATTTATTTGGGATATTGTGCAGTCACCTTATTGATAATGGACATCAGCTGGGTATAACAACCCTGTGTTTCTTATTCTTAGTCAAACACTCTGCTTATGCTATGTTGACAAGGTCATAACAAGACCAAAATATGCATATCCATAGCTAGTGGGGTTTGGCTTTATTGGCCTGAAATTGTCCATTAAAACAACTTCAAATGTAAAAGTCATGGGCAGTCAGAATCACCATATAGCTGAAATACCTGATGTTCATAAGAGTCATTTGCATATATCCCATGTGCCTCTGTTACAGGAGGTTTTGGAGGTCACTCATTGGAAGTTCTAGCTTGGCTGCAGTTTTCATTTAGTTTTTTCTGATTGGTTTTTCAGTGTGACCTTCTAACTCTTTGTTTTAACAATAGGTTATGGAAATAGAATATGGTTTGCACAATGGATTTTATATATATATATATATATATATATATATATATATATGGATCTGGTACTATTAGCCGAAAGATCATTTTATGGAAAGTAATTCAGCAGAGACTAATTCTCTGAATTCCCTTTTAAGCCAAAATGCACTTGGCCGAACAGTATTTTACCGAAGGCCACATTGCCGAAAATGTTGCAGGCGAACGTCACTACACGCAGTCTTCACCCGTAAAATGCAAAACAAAATCATTGTAAACTAGTCCACAAACATGTACAGATATGTGAATGCATAATAACAGAGTGCACTTTCAAAAAATAGTAATTTACTTCTTCAGGGACCAGACATAAATATCCTTGTCTATATTCCACAAACCTAGTAGTTTAAGCAGTGCTACATGTAAAGGAAATCCACTGCAATGCTTTAAGAAAAGTGTACTAATACTTCAACATTCAGAAAAAAGTAATGCATCTTCAAGAAAAAAATAGGTATTTTAGTTCAAAATATGTACAGAAACATCTTCATATGTTTAACAACGTCACAATTGCACTGATATACTACATGTTAGAATACTCTCTTTCTGTTTTCAGATATACACTGGAACTGTTCTTGCCACTTAATCAGCTTACGCTTCTTCTGTGATAGGGCAAGCATCTGACATTCGTACTCTCACTTCAACTCTGTTTTGCTCACGTACAGTAGATAACATAATAATGTAAAAATTTGTCAAGTATCTTCCTACCAAATACTTGAACCATCTGTGGCATGCTGTGACTGTATTCTGAGTCCTAGGCAAGCACATTTCATTCAGACAAGAAACGTTCCAAAATGATATAGGGAACATCGGTGGGAAATGTACAGAACTACATGTTCGAGTACTGAATTTCCTAGGCTTTCCAAAAATGTACCATTCACCAAAATACCGCAACAAATATTTCCCTTCATTTGGAAACTCTGCTTTTAACATGTGAAAGGTGTTTGACTTCACTGTCTTCCAGGAATGCAAGAGCAGTGAGTTTCTTCACATACAGTTGAAATTCAATGTTACTGTTGTACAGTGAACTTAACCCTAGTGACTGCACCTTGCAGTATACATTCTGGCCAAAATTAAAGAAGCAACCTTTGCAAACCACCCCACTAAAGTTAAGTTTAAAACTTTTTATGGTGGCCACCTCAAAATCACAAAACATATATTTACAGAACACATTGTTATTAGTTGCGTTTAGCAATTCAAACAAAGAGTGCCACATAAAATTGATCTTAATGACTTTTTAGTCATTAAACAGTACACCAATGGCATGGACCTGGTATATGCACCATACTTAATGAAGGCATGAATTGTGTAAAGTTGTCTACAAATTGTCCCTTTAGTTATGTATGTCCCATCCATAAGCCATATTACGGCTTCACTAAGGTCTGATAGATTTTTAATAGTAGTGAGCATTTTTTCTTTTTCTTATTTTTTTTATCCACTTTATTTGAAATGATGTTTAATAACAGTACTGGCTGATTATACAATAATATTTTTTGTAGATAGTTTTTTAGGGATCTTGTACACAGACCTGAAGAAGTCTAGAAGGAAGAAAGTGATCTTTGTTAACAATGGGGTTTGGCTTTATTGGCCTGAAATTGTCCATTAAAATAACTCACTCGAGTCTGTCATCCTCTTCATAATGAACTCTCCTTTTTCTAATGGAAACTCAGATATATTTAATTTTTTTATAGTTAAGGACGCACAGTTATTACGAGCATATTTTTTTTGCAAA
This sequence comes from Protopterus annectens, assembly GCF_019279795.1. Classification (NCBI taxonomy): domain Eukaryota; kingdom Metazoa; phylum Chordata; order Ceratodontiformes; family Protopteridae; genus Protopterus; species Protopterus annectens. Next base: position 186,722,066 of record NC_056734.1, read on the forward strand.
CTCGTTTCACTTGTTGTACAAGACATTCCTACTTGATAACATTGTGGTAAACTTTATGGAGGAAGACGCGATAGTGTCATCCACAACTACACATGGTGTGTCCCTAGATAAAGCAGCCTTTTGCTTGATAGCAGAACACACTACATATTTCTCAACTTTAGCTGGGTCTCCAGAATGGTTGTGACCCACAGACTTCAGTAACTCTTCACCAGATGCAACAGTTGTTGTTACAGCTTTCCCTTTACATTCTGAAGAGTGTTTGTATTTACACATCCAGCAGCTCTTATATTTTGTACTTTATTTAAAGGATATAAAAATCCTTGTACTGTCCACATGTTTTTACCTCTTTGGGATTTCTCGGTGGAGTACACATTTCCAATACTTCCGGGAGACTCGATCATGATGTTTGCCATAATTCAGTACAGGTACGATGTACGTTTTGCTGCAAATCATCTAAGTTTACATAGAGCAACTGCCAGAACTCATTTTAATGCACTTGTCGGCAAAATACTGTTCGGCCAAGTACATTTTTGCTTAAAAGGAAATTTGGAGAATTAGTCCCTGCTGAATTACTTTCGGTAAAATGTTCTTTTGGCTAATAGTACCAGATACATATATATATATATATATATATATATATATATATATATATATATATATATATATATATATATATATATATATATATATTAGATATATAGATAGATATATAGATAGATATGGATCCCTGTCATATGATAGAAACCTCATTTGACTGAACCGCAGTTGATTGAAACCATAAGACTGAAATTTCGGAAGACTGAAAAGTTACTTGACTGAAACCTATAAGACTGAATTTCAACATACTAAATTGTAATCTGGACCATATAAAACCAGACTAGGTGGGGGGCTGTGCCCCCCACGCCACCAATGTGGGGGGGGGGCTACACCCACCACACCCCCACACCCACCTAACTATGTATATTTTCTCCAAGATTGCACTACAGTGGGGAAAATGGCATATACCTTTCACTTACCGTACAGTAGTCTACATGCTGCCACTATTATGCCCTTTTCCCCACTGTATTGCGAACCTGGAGTTAGTATATATAGTTAGGGGGGTGGGGGGGCATAGCCAGCCACCTAGTCTGGCTTTATATGATCCAATTTAAATTTTAGTATGTTGAAATTGATTATTATGAGTTTCAATCTTATGGGTTTCAGCCAAGTGACTTTTCAGCCTTTTCAAATTTTTTGAAATTTTAATCTTATGGTCTCAGTCAAATGAGGTTTCTGTCATATGATAGGGGTCCATTTTTCGATTGCCAAATGATCTAAGGTTTTTATATATTTCAAACCATGTAGTATATTGTCTTGGATGAAATCACAGACTTTACAATCTGGTTGATAAGAGGTGCCACTTCATTATTAAATTTCTTTAAAGTACATAAGGGTTATATTATTATGACAGCAACTAAGTAGGGCAGGACCAGCTCGAATGTCACACTGGTGGGGGAACGGATGTGAATTTAACATGTATATCGATGCTCTGTGTTTTGCAACACAATAAACCACTCCCTTACCTGATAAAAAGTATATATATATATATATATATATATATATATATATATATATATATAGTTAGAAAGTTTGTGATGAAACTATTATTCTACTATTTTTGTTTTTCTTGGATCTCTTGTCTGTGTGCTTAATAAAGGATTTTCGACTGGAAACAGACTGTCTACCCTGCTTGGATTACTTTTGAATACTTAGTAATTCTGTATAATATTTCAAATTATATATATTTTTTGGCTTAGGGTGAGTTTAAGATCACTACTTCTACTACCACTATCTGATCTTATTAATGTACAGTGATTAACTTGATATGTATGAATTGAAAATCTTCCACACAGAGACATTTCTTACACTGTTTTGATGTGAGACTAAGCCACAGCATGTTGTTAGGCATTTTAGCAAGATATCACAATTCATTATGCCAAATGCATGCATGTGGTCTAGGAAGACCAAGATAGATTCTTATCACTAAAAGGTCAAAAGGTTGCCAACCACTTTAATAGGGGTTTGTGTCACACTGTTAAAAGAATAATAGGAGGATCATACGAGATGCAAAGCAATTGAGTCCTGTGATCATTTACTCATTTCCAGTACCCACTCACAGACTTAACCTCCCTCCCTCGAGAAGGATCAGGACAATAAACTTGGGATAAATTTCCAAGTACACATCCAACCATTCAGTTCCCATTTGGAAGAAGATAATGCAACACTGATTAATTTGTGGTGGGAGTCCATTCCAAAGGAGGGGAATGCACTCTGTAATGAATCTCTCCACATTGTTTTATTTATCTGCTGGTAAAAATTCTGATCCCTTTTTTTGGTGTTTGCAGGATTATTCAGTTTGTGGAGATACAAATGATCCTGCACCACTGGGACTGTAATGACACAGAATGCAAGGCATAGATCTCCCCTTAGTCCATGAGATAATGAATAGAGGGACAGTGCTTGCAGTCTTTTCTGGTAGCTTAGGTTTTTACACCAGTGACAATCTTACTCCGGAACCTCTGCAGTCTTTATAGTTATTTGATATGTCTAGAGAGGGGCATCTCAAAGGGGACACTGTATTCACTAATTGGCCTAATCACTGCAAAGTGTAATGGGAGAATGACCTCTTTGGATCTGAAAATTAATCTTTTAACAATCATTTGGGCTAAGTCAAAGGACTTCCTGACTACTGCTGTTATATAGGGTCACAGGAGATTGCTAGGTTAATGGCTCAAAATCCCTTACAAGTGTAGCCAATTTTATCCAGATTTTACACTTTCTATCCCGAGGAAAAGATAACAAGGTTCAGCAAGTGGGATTTTAACAATTTTTACAGACTACCTCTATCCATAAGGGACGTGGGAGCCACGCCCGGAGTGAATTTGTGATTTCCCATCCATTGGTACAGATTGTGCTTGAAGATGGTCAGGGAAGGGCTCTGCCTCACGTGAATAGGAAGTCTATTCCAGAGGAAGGGCAATCTCTGGGATATATATCTGTCTCTCCAGCATGATCTATTCATGTCAGAGATCAGGTTTAGATCTTTGGTGTGGATAATCCTTGTGCAGTTAGTTTTGCAAATGTGCAACATTTCCATCAGGGCTGGGTCAGAGACTGCCTTGTAGATCAGGCACAGATCACTCCTCAGTAATTGGTAGGAAACTGAGTACAGTGATAGAGGTTTTAATCAATCCACATATGACATGCTAATTATACCCTGTATTTTTTTTTATGAGCAACCTCTGAGAACGCTAAAACTGTTCAGGTACTTAACAAGGTACATGTTAAAGGTTGCATTGTACTCGATTTCTGGTCTGATGAGGGTTAAGTACAGTGGTACTATGGCATACTTAGATCTGAATGCCATGCCCTTACTTATAAGCTGAGCCACATAGAAAGATTTCCTCACCACCATGGACACAAGATTACTGTCTATCTGCGTACCCATATCTATCACGACTGGGTCCACTCTTAGCGAGGTGTGAGTGTCTAATTTTCAGGGGTATTTAATTTCACAAAGGGTATTATTATTATGCACTTCTTTGCATTTAGTTTGTGGTCATGGTTCTGACACCAATCATTAATCTATGCCAGACCTTTCTGTAGGATATAATTTGGGAAATCAGTGATTGCCACCAGCTTGCATTCATCAGCAAAGTTGGTGAGCCAAAGGCCATCTACATTTGCCTTGACATCTTAGAAGTATACCACAAACAGGAGGGGGCCCAATACTGAGCCCTGTGGTACTCCACTGGTGACTGGCCTCTTGCTGGATGTGGATTCCCCCACTCTAACAACTTGTGTCCTATCCATGAGCCATTTGGCTATCCATCTGGTGACATAAAGGTTTATGCCCAATTTTGTGAGTTTATCTGTAATAGCCAAGTGAGGTACTGTGTCAAATGCCTTGGCCAGGTCAAGGTAGGCAGTATGCACTGTCTTACTCTTAGCCATTGTCTTGGTGACCTTCTCAAAGAAGAACACAAGATTGTGCAGGCAGGACTTGCCTTTGATGAAGCCGAACTGGGTTAGGTCTAGAGTCTGGAGATTTCTTGTGTCATTGTTAATTGGGTCCATGATTATCCTTTCCATAGCATAGCCTTACATATAGGCTAGCCAGACTTATGGGTCAGTAATTTCCTGGGTCAGTTGATGGTCCCCCCACCTTGTGTAGAGGGTGTCTGTTGCTGTCATCCACTGTACTGGGACAAAGTCTGTCTGGAGACTCTGGTTAAATAGAGATCCGAGTGGGTCTGTTAAATCATGTTTCAAACTATTTAATGAGCATGCTGGGATTCTGTCAGGGCCCATTGATGCCATGTTTCTAGCTTTGGAGAGTGCATTGACGACCTGTTCTTTTGTGATAAAAGGCAAAGGAATGGTAGGGGGCATTTCATGGGAAGTAACCGGAGATGTTGAGGGGGTGAAATTTGAGTGAATTTATTGGCCAGTAGGTTTGCTGTTTCTTCTGGCCGAGTATAGGTAGTGCCATCTACAGCCAAATCAGCACATTGTTGAGTGTTTGCCTTAAGATTTCAGACAGAACTAAAAAATGCTTTGTGGTTATCCTTTGCTTTGGAGACTGTTTTAGTTTTGTATTTAGTTTTTGAAGACTAGTTCCCTGATTTGCCTGTTGAGACTAATGATGGATTTTTTTCTCTGTTGTGCACCCTCCCACTTACTTTTAGAAAGGAATTTCTTCCTTCTGTTATATAGTCTGTTTATGCCAGGGATCCACCAAGGTGGCTTCTTTTTCCAGATAGACTTGGGTAAGGTACTGCTGATAATATGCAGCTGTTTAAGTGGTTGTACAGGGCTTTCATGTATACTTCTGCATAGACCTCTGTGTTTTGGGAGTTAGGGAGAGCTTTAAAAGTACCTATGCTATCACTTAAAAAAAAGTTAATTTGCCTGGGAAAAAGTTCTTTAGGGTTTTAGGGTTTGATGGAGGGTTCTGTGTTACATTTATTTCAAAGGAGGCCGATTCATGATCTGATTTTGCTAATGAGGGCATTACACAGGGGGAGTGAGCAACAACCTCCCCATGTTGGTGAGTACTATGTCAAGGATATTTGAGCACCTAGTGATCAAAGGAGAGGAAATTAAACTCCAATTACCCAAGGTCTACAACAACATTCTCGTTTTGGAGTGAGGTATTGTCTATGTTGTATGCTGGGCTGTGGGTTGGCTTACCAAATATGTCTATATTACACTTTTTAGCATTTAATTTAAGCCTGTTGTTGGCACACCCAGGTGTTTACAAGTATAGGTTCTTGTTGCAGGGCTTAGGTATCAGAGGGTGATTTGACAATCACTTCCAGTTTGCAATCATTTGCAAACTTAGCCACAGGTCTTGTATTGTGGTCTGGAGGTCAAAAAAGTAAATGCTAAATAAAAGGTATTCCACAATAGAGCACTGCAGAACACCATTGGTTACGTTCATACTCTCTGATGAGCTACCTTTTGTGGCATATCCCTTTTGTGGCATATCCTGAATCCAGACAGGAATAGATCTAAAAATCCATGAATTTCTAGAAATGATTCTTACTGCTTACCCACTCACCACTTTATAACTTTCCCAACAGAGGGAAGTTTTGAGAAAGAATGGTAGCTAGTGGTAATTTCCGAGGATGTTTGAGTTTAAGAAGCTTTCTTTTTTATTTTATTTTATCTTATTTTATTTTTGAGGACTTGGTCAATTAAGGCTTCCTGTGATATTTCTGTAAAAATCACAGACTGCAAAGTGAGACAGTGGAATAGACAGTTCTGGACAGGAATCATTATGCAAGGTTAAATAAGAATGGTAGATTCACAGTCAGTTTTGCAAGTTTTAGGACAGAGATCTAAAATCGAACATTAGCTCTCGGGGATCAACATACTTGCATCATGTCTCGTCAGTGGTTTCTCCACAGGATGAATATAGGTTCCATAAAGGCATAAGGAAGAACACCATACATAATGGAATTGATAAAATCCGCAAAGCATTAAACAGCTGTAAAGGTCTTCTGGGTATTCAAACTGGACATCACATCACATCACATGCTATCCACCAAACAGAAGAGCTTAACACGTTGTTTTGGTGCTACAAAAATATCCTAGAATACAGTGTTTAGCTTTTTAAACAATTCATTTTATTGTTTTGAGCACTTTTTGCTTCCTTTATCTCATCAGTGGAATGCTATCCCACATCTATCACCAGGTCTGTCAGCCTCTCCTAACACCCCTGGACCTCCTTCATTGCAGACTGTAGCAACAGCAGATTCGAAGGGAGTCTGCCCATCCTAACGTCCACAGGGCTGTATTTTTATTTTATGGCGTTTGCCATTGCTCCTCCCTCCCACTGCAATTATGTAGTTTTGTCTGAGATGCAGTCGTGCAGTAAGAGCATTCAACATATTGCCCCCACCTCCACAGCAGGTCAGCCAAGTCTACCACTGTCCTCCCCTCTTTGTACTTCACCTCCCTATGTACGACATTCTAGCCTCCACTAAGGATCATTATAGAGAATGACCTAAGCACCCACGCATCTTCCCTGCTACTCTGCATGCCTCTCAACCATATAGAATTGTTCACTTTTTACCGGTTTTGAGGGCAAAATATTGGGGTGCCAAGAATTCTCGAGTGGCCCCCTTAATTTCCAAATTTCCCAGACTTTTTTTGAAACAGTTTACCACTTTTCATTTTTTGCAACAGTTTACTAATTTAAATGAATAGCTGATGTCACCACCCTACAGAGGTATGATGACATCAGCTACTGCCTGTTGGATTGGAGGGAATAGGGAATATGAACAGCAATGGCGGGGGAGATATGTGATTAACTTTTGCACAGTCCGCCCACAATACAGCCTCCAGGTAAGAACATTCATTGTTCTTCAGCTTATCTCTGGGGTTTTATTATCGGCTGAGCAAGTGTGTACTGGGCCATTTCATCTGCCTCTGCTTGGCTTGCTGTTTTTAAAATCTGTTTGGTTGTTTAAATTATCTGTTGGCCATTCCGTTCACTATTAGCTGGCCGATTTACTGTGTGTGTGTGTATACCTGTAAGTGAAACTACAAATCTGTTAAGAGTGACCGCAAAGGTGTGTCTGTATTTTCGCTGGCTTCGTAGACCTGGAGAGATTCCGGTGGAAGGCATCAGATGTCTTTGTAACTTAAAACAAGTCCTTTTCGATACCTGCTGTGACAGAGGATGGGTGTATAATCATATCCCTCAATAGTCCAGATTTCACAGGTCTAGATTTTTGAGTCCTCTTTTTTTTTTTTTTTTTTTTTTTTTGGTCTGTTTTTCATAAAAACTTTGATTTTCGAACAAGTCACTGCACTAAAGTCACTAAACAATGACAGACATTTGAGTTTCAGTCTTTATATCCCTCAAAAAATGCAGTCTAAAGCAAAACCATATTATAGTAATTTTCTCAATTTATAATTAATTTCTGTTCCTAACTTTAGGCGTTTATTCCCCCAGTCTTTTATTTCCAGATTTCTTGTATTGAGATGTTGAGAGGATTATTACTATATTGCGATCTTAACTTTGGATTTTCAGTTTTTATTTTTATTTGCTTAGTTTCATATTTTTAAATGTAACGGTGCTTTGTGTGGGGGAAGTGAAGGACTAGAAAATAAGATTTTCAGAGGCTGTCTTGTGGGTTTCCCTGGGCACCCTTATGGCTCAGTTGTTACAGGAGCAAACTTTGTGGGGTCAGGGCTCACACACAGCAGGCCGTTTAGAGTTGTAAGTAGATTGTTGAGTCCATTTATTAATTAAAATAACTTTCACTTTTTTATGGGAGGTGCTGTATGGAATTGTCAGATAAAGGTCTGTTTTGGTTTGTTTGGGCATGGTGACAATGTCAATACTTTTATTTGTATTTTTGCTGTACATTCCCTTTCCCATTTGGCCCAGGACAGTTAGGGTTTTTTTTAACAAGGAAGGATGCCGTTTTATTTAGATGTTTGGTTGTTTAATTTATCTGCTGGCCAATTTACTGTGTGTGTTATTATCGGCTGAGCAAGTGTGTACTGTCTGGGCCATTTCAGCTGCCTCTGCTTGGCTTCCTGTTTGGTTGTTTAATTTATCTGCTGCCTGGCCGTTCCGTTATTTACTGTATGTGGTAAAAACATGCCTCTGCTCAGTTTACTGTTTAATTTTTCTGCTGCTGGCCGTTCCGTTACTTACTCTGGAGATGAGAGGAATAAAGGTCAGCAGGACTAAGACATAATATTCATGTGTGTGAGTGAGAGGAAGGACAGAGGAATGGTGAGGATGCAGGGAATAGAAATGGCGAAGGTGGATGAGTTTAAATACTTGGGATCAACAGTTCAGAGTAATGGTGGGTGTGGAAGAGAGATGAAGAAGAGAATGCATGCAGGGTGGAGTGGGTGGAGAAGAGTGTCAGGAGTGGTACCAGTAAGAGTGAAAAGGAAGGTCTACAGGATGGTAGTGAGACCAGCTTTGTTATATGATTTGGAGACAGTGGCACTGATGAAAAGACAGGAGTCAGAGCTGGAGGTGGCAAAGTTAAAGATGTTAAGATTTGCATTGGGTGTGACGAGGATGGGACAGGATTAGAAATGAGTATATTAAAGGATCAGCTCAGTTTGGATGGTTTGAAGACAAAGCCAGTGAGGCGAGGTTGCATTGGTATGGACATTTGATGAGGAAGAATTTTAGGTATATTGGGAGAAAGATGCTAAGGATGGAGTTGACAGGTAGGAGGAAAAGTGGAGGGCCTTAGATAAGGTTTATTGATGTGGTGAGTGAGGACATGCAGGTGGTTGGTGTGACACAGCAAGACGCAGAGGACAGGAAGAAATGGAAACAGATGATCTCCTATGGCGACCCCTAACGGGAGCAGCCGAAAGAAAAAGAAGAAACCCTGTATCCTTGGCATAGGAATAAGCTCATTGACAAGTCAGGGGTTTAGTCCACTTTGCTAACTAAGGACTTGACAGAAGAACAAGTCTTGAATCAGGATATACGTTGTGAACAATAAAAAGTATGGAATTCTATTTCCAGTACGATGATCCTCTGAAAGGCAGCTAAGTACTCGGCTGTGTGCAGGGAAAGAATGAGAACCTGATAATAAAATTGATTTACAAATATTGGAATCAGCCCATCACTGAAAGCTGTGGTTAGCTCATCTGAATGTCGTCAGGGAATAACAGAAGATTGGCAGTTAAGTTGCAAAAAAAAAAAAGGTTGTCTGTGGAACAAAAATGGAGGGCAAACATGAGCAACATGTTACCCTTGCAGACATTTGCCAAGAAATAAGAGAAGTGAAGAATACTTTGCAGGAAAAGCTATATGGCCTTGAAAAGAAAATAGAAGAGATGGAAAAAAACGTTATCAGCCAACTCTTTGGCTACACAAGCCAGTACAGATGAGTCTGTGGAATCTCAGGCTAGAATGAGTATGGGTGAAGGTAGCTGTACTAGAGGATAGGCCAAGGAGAAAAACTATTAAAATTGTATAAATAGCAGAGAAACTTGAAGGAACTGACTGCAAAAAGGCAATAGAGAGACCTGTTATGTACTTGAACATTAATTTCGAGAATTGAGATGAAAATAGAGTGAGTGCGCCGAACTGGCTGGAGACCAGTGAATGAAGGGCTGAGTAAGTCCTGTCTTGTAACTATAACACTCCAGTCCTCCTATAAGTTAAAGGAAAGAATTCTAATTGATGTTTGCAATCCAGGGAAAAAAAAACTTATGGCTGTGGACTAGCGAGTGTATGTGGATCAGAACTATTCCTATCTCACCAGAAGGAAAAGGGCAGCATTTGCTCCAGCTATTAGAATGTGCAAATTGAGGGGTCTCCGTTGGAACATTTTATTTCTAGCCAATATTAAGAATATTTTTTCAAAGAGCACCATGGGTATTTCAGGGTCCAGTGGAAGCAATGAACCATAGAAATAGACCCAGTGGAGAGGAGAGAGCGATATGAGAAAGTAGCGAGGTCAAAGAGACATCAAAAGGCAGCCCAGACAAGAGATCAAAAAAGGGCCTTTTCCAGCTAAGATGACAACAGTTGAAATAATGGGTTGAGATTTTTACAGTAGGCTACAAGAAAAGGAGACAAAGACTTGAGCAATGAACAGTGATTGTAGTGTTGAACTTGTGTAATATTTTGGAGTTTTGTGTACTTTTGTCATGACAGTACAATAAATGAAGTAAAAAGATTATTTCACTGCAGCAGGCATGTACATCTAAATTCCTCAGTATCTCCTCCTGGTTGGCGAAGTGTCATGATGCTAAGTATGAGTGAAAGAAACAGTTATAGATATCTTAAAGCCGAACGCATGAGACCAGTATCCCATGACAAAACTGGAGTTTTACTTGTGCTGAAGGGATACACTGTTACAAAATGTGATGCCTAGTGAAAGTAGGGGGAAGTTTTGTAATGGGAGAATGGTGCGTGCACACACACACACACACACACACACACACACACACACACACACACACACACACACACACACACACACATTATCAGTAGTGAAAGATATTTCAACAGAAAACTATATATATATATATATATATAGGGAGATGTAGGAAGGAACAGATGAAATAAAATATATTGGTAGACAACACGTAAGAGGATGTCGACCACATTAGGGTAGAAGACTGAAATCAGGAAAAATAGACTGTAAACGTTGCTTACTGTTACTAAGTTAATCAGACCATCTTTAACCCTCTGTAAGTGAAGTAAGAATGGAGTGAGAGTAGCACCAGCAGTGGAGCGGTGATGATATTAAGACCAAGAGATTAGGTGCTATTGAAGATAATAAACTGAGAGCAACTTAGAGACATGAATAAAGACATGAGGAAGATGAGTCAAATGCCTGATGCAACTGTGCAGTTGCTACAGTGCTAGCAATAAAAAGGCAAAAGAGTTGAGGGGGGGGGGGGGTTGCATTGAAGGAGACCAAAGGATTACAGCTGGAAATTCAGTACTGTAAATATGTGTATAGATTGTGCATGGGGATATGCTCTTGGGGGGGAAGGCAACAGTAGTATAATATGTCACATAAGTGACAATGTTATTTATAAGAAACAAGCCAAGATGTTGGCCATCTAAATGAATTAAGTGATTGGGTACATGGCACAATAGTGAGTGCGAGGGTAAAAGTTCTGCAGAAAAGTCAAATGACAGGGAGAACTGGTTTGCAACTGGAAACAGAGTAAGTAAGGTGCATCCAGAAAAAGAATAACAACTTACGGATGTATGGGAGAAGCAAGAAAAATAAAACTCGTGGAAGGATCAGTAGACAGCAACTCACCTATCATAAGGAGTAGAAAAAAAATAAACTGAGTGAACAAATGAATTAAATGAACAAGTCACGATTAATGGCTAAAATATGTGAAAGTAATATTGTAAACATCGGCATTGGCTTTGCCCAGTTGTATAAGGAGTTTGGGTAGAATGAGGAAAAATTTTAACACTCTTATCACCTGCCATTGAAAATCAGCTTGACACCATGTATGAGAAATGCTAAAATGGATGACATAGATGATATGGATAAAGTTTTCTGGAAATTTAAAAAAAAAATAAGTATGAAACTAATGTCTGGCATTATTGACTGACTAATGGCCCATGAGTTATGAGGGACAGGGCAGATATAAGAGGCAAATTCAGGGACAGTTTTGAGGGACTGGGGTATGTCCGTGTGGAGAGGGGGACTAACATTCCTCTAAACCACTGCACTCAAGATTTCAAACAAAGCCAGGTGGAACACTAGACAACTCCAAAGAGAATTTTTAGATATTATGCTGTGTCACTTAAAAAGTTAATAGAGCAACAGGATGCTGTTTCTGAAAAATAAGAATGAAACTCTAAAGTCTGGTATTATTAACAGACTGTAATCATTTGTGATTTATCAGAGGCAGGAAAAAATAAGAGGCTACGTCAGGACATCCTTTAATCTCTAGGAGATGTAGAGCTTTTCTCCCCGGGTCTGTGCTGAAAATGGGCCTCTCAACTCAGTCGGAGAAACCCGGTCAACAAATTTGTAAGAGATATGTTATGATTGTGTGTGTGTGTTTGCATGAGCACATAGGAGAGTGAATGCGAGCATGCCTGTGCCAGGGAGATGTATGGGATGTTCATCGTGTTTCACTGTTGCAGTCATTACTCTTGGGTTATCCTGCTGACAGGCTACCCGCAGTCGGCCAGAATTCCAAAGTCTAGGTCCGGCGTCGGTTGCTGTTGCCTCTTTCCTGACGTCAGTGCTCCAGGGGTATAAAAGATGCAGCCGACACCATTTTCTTCAGTCTTTCTTGCCGCGCAGTGCCCAAAGCAAAAGCAGTTCACAAGTGCCGGTCGTCCGACTCCTGAGATTTTCAAATCTGAATTTCAAAACCGAAGTGTTCATTAAAGCTAAGTACCCCGTTGGTGAAACTTTTTTCTTGCTCCAGACCGATGTCAGAAAAAGTTAACAATTGTATTTCTTGTGGGAAGCAAATACCTCATAAGGATTTTCACTCTTACTGTATTCCTTGCCTAGGCCCTGATCACAACGTTGCTAGCGTCGGTTTGATTTTGCATTTCATTATTGTGGCCGAAGATTTAATTATATAATGCCGGCGGAACAGCCGACAACCGGAGTTTACAAAAAACACAAGGACAAGGATAGGCATCCGAGGTCCAAAACCGACGACGAAGCCTCTTCTAGGCCAGTCGCAGTTGCCGGTTCTCAGTGAGGCGCTTTCGCAGCCCCTGGCACCCGCTACCGACTCCCACGTGGAGCCGACTGGACCTCTGGAAACTCAAGGTATTGGACACTCGGAAATCAATCCCTCAGATGGGTCCGGAGCCGCTGAGCAGGCATCGGCTTCTGAGGGTGTCTTCAGACCTACACAACTATATGTTAAGCCATCCTCAGCTTCAAAGACTAAAGCAGCTCTAAAGACAAAGAAACAAGTACAGCATTCTCCTATTCAGACTTCCATGCCTAAAAAACAGATGCTCAAAATGACCGAAGACCTAATTACTTTGATCAGGGGCTCCCATCCCCCTCCTGATAAGAGGGCTAGGCAAGAGACAGAGTATGATTCTTCTGATCAGGTATCTGTTTCCTCTGATTCATCTTGTGAACAGGATTACTCCATGCTTCCCTATGAGGATTCTGAAGCTGAAGAATCCATTCCTTCAGCCTCTCCTCCTGAGGACTATTCTTTTGGGGAAACACTGCATACTATGAGGGAGCATTTCCACTGGGAGAGCCAAGATTATTCTGAGTCTAAGAAAAGGCTCAGAGACTTCCTGCTTCTTCCTCAGCACAGACCCCTTGCTATTCCACCTGTTCTAGACATTGTAAATGATGTATTTTCAGAGTCCGGACTGCCCACTGTCTCTTCACCCCCTGCACCTGCTAAGCCAGACAGATACTACAGGGTCCCGGATTCTCATAAATTCCTATATAAAAATCCCGCTGCTGACCCGGAAACTATATCTCTGGGTCACAAGGGGGTTAAAGCTTCCACTGCAAAAAACCCTGTCCCCTCTGATAGGGATTCTAGGGCTCTAGACAGGTGGGGGAAAAAAGTTTACACTTCTGCCACCCTGGCTGTAAGGGCTTTAAATTGTCAATTTCATATGCTTAAATATCAGCAATATTTAATGTCACTACCTAAACAGAAAATGTTGGCAAATACTGAATGTTCAGAGAACAAGGAATTGCAGGATTTATTGCATGCAACTGAACAAGTGGGAAAGCATAATTTGCAATGTGGTTATGATTCACTGGAGGCCTCTTGCAGGGCTGCTGTTACAGGTTCTGTTATTAGAAGGCATGCTTGGTTAAAGGAACAAAATCTGCCTGATCATGTTAAAGCAACATTATTAGATGCACCATTACAGCATGATACTTTGTTTGGTACTAAAGCAGAAGAGGTGTTGAAAAAAATGGAGGATAAAGCAAAATCCATGCAGACAGTCAAGGATTTCATACAGGTACAGCCACCCAGGTTTAGCAGGAACTGGCCTTCTAAAAATTGGTCCTTTCCAGTCTCAGACAGGCCACAGAGGCAAATACAGGGGTCCCAGAGGCAGATCTCAGCCCCAAGACTCATATCGGCCTAAACATTGGGGTGCTCCTACCTCTAAAAGCGGAGAAGACAAATCACAGCCTTACAGGAAACAGTCCCAATGACTTTCCTCTACCATTTCCAAGCAGTTTTCTTTTGACAGCCCCCTTAGGGGGAAAACTAGCTCTTTTTTCATCAAATTGGCAAATGGTAACCCAAGACAAATGGGTTCTGAACATAGTGTCCCAAGGCTACAGGTTCCATTTTCACACTCTACCAAGGTCAAAGGGCATGCCAGACCTGCCACACAATCAATAGGCAGAGGCACAAAAACAAATTACAGCCCTCATGGACATGAGGGCCATTCAGCAAGTACCACAACAAGAGCAGGGGCAAGGATTTTACTCCAGACTTTTCCTAGTACCCAGGAAGGACACAACCTGGAGACCAATTCTGGACCTGTCTATACTAAATACGTTTCTGGAAGTTCCAAAATTCAAGATGTTGACTCTTCAGCAGCTACTGCCCATGCTGGGCAAGAGGGCTTGGCTCGTAACTTTGGACCTAAAAGAGGCATACCTGCATGTCTCAGTCAGACAGTCTTGCAGAAGATACCTCAGATTCATAGCTGGCTCAATGCATTAGCAATTCTCTGCACTGCCCTTTGGCTTATCTACTGCGCCCAGGGTCTTTACAAAATGCCTGGCACCAGTAATTGCGTTTTGCAGACAAAAAGGAATTCAAATATATCCCTACTTGGACGACTGCCTAATTCAAGCAGAGAACAAAGACACTTTTCTAAAGCATCTGACGTTTGTAAAAAAATTACTAATTGGCCTAGGGTACACAGTAAACGAAAATAAATCAAAACTAGTGCCCTCTCAAGAGATAATATTCCTGGGGCAAAAGCTTAAATACAACTGCTCAGGTGGCTTATCTCATGCCAGACAAGCAAAAACAACTGACTACTTACTTGAAGAAATTGGCAACAAAAACCCACTTATCTGCAAGGAAAATCCTGCAGGCCTTGGGTTTCATGGCATCCTGCATTCTACTAATTCCATATGCCAGACTGCATATGAGGAAACTAGAATAGTATCTGAAAAGTGTTTGGACTCAGCATTGCCACAGCCTGGAGACAGTAATTGCACTCATTCCCTGCCTACAACAGGAGTTTCGATGGTGGGCAGAAGCCTGTCACCACAACAAGGGTCTGCCATTCAGTTTACCCACAGCCAGACAGACACTGACAATGGATGCATCAGATTATGCCTGGGGGGCCCATATGGCAGGAAAATGTATTCAGGGCAAACCAGATGCATCTTCACATCAATCAAAAAGAGATGCTAGCTGTTCAAAATGCCCTGACAGCTTTCAAGGACCTGCTTCATCCAGGACAATTACTGATAAAGACAGACAACACTATGGTCATGTGGTACACATTCCTACCCCCTCTGCAGACAAGAATGACCTTATGGGACACAGCATTGGCTTTTGAAGTTCACCTGCAAGCACAATTCCTGCAAGGAAAAACAAATACTCTGGCAGACTAACTAAGCAGAAACCTCATGGATCCCCACGAATGGAAACTGGATCCACAAGTCTTCAGGATGATAATAAGGAAATGGGGATGCCCAGACATAGATCTATTTGCCTCCCCTCACAACTGTCAGTTGCAGAGATTTTGCACAAGGATTTACCACAAGCAAGCATGGAAAGTGGACGCCCTATCATTCAGCTGGAAAAATCTAACAGTATATGTTTTTCCCCCACTACCTCTCCTTCCCAGAGTACTCCTAAAGGTCAGACAAGAGAAGCCAAAAATTATTTTGATTGCACCAGACTGGCCACGCCAGCACTGGTACCCAATCCTAAAGAGCTTGTCTCAAGGTCCATCATGGATATTGCCTCAGACTTCTCACTTGCTGACCCAACAAAACAATCACATCCTGCACAGCCAACTCAGGACCTTATCTGGCAGCATGGCGGATAATGTCGCCATTCAGAAAACTCCTCTTTCAAAAGCTGTTATGGATGTTATCTTGGAGGCCAGGTGGCCCAGTACCAGAAAATCTTATGCAGAAAAATGGAAGAGATTCTGTGCTTGGAACCAGGAGCAAGGCATTGACATGTCTGTACCAAATATTCCTCAGATTTTACAATACCTGAGATGCTGAACAAAGGCCTTTCTTTCTCATCAATTAAGATTCATGCTTCTGCCATTTCTGCACATTACAATACGGAACCACCTATCTTTTCTCATCCTTTAATAAGACAGTACCTCAGAGGGGCCAAAAACATTAGTCCTCCAAGAAGAGCACCAATTCCGGCCTGGGACCTCAATTATGTTTTGGAAAAACTCACACTGCCTCCTTTTGAGCCAGCGTCAACAGCGGATATTAAATTCATATCTTGGAAAACAGCTCTGCTCCTAGCCATAACCTCTGCAAGGCGAGTCTCAGAGTTGCAAGCACTTGTGGCTGTGGAACCTTTCATCATTTTTCATCCAGACAGGGTTTCTCTGAGGACAAACCCTACATTTATGCCTAAGGTGGTGTCCAGTGTGGCCCTCAATCAAACCATTCACTTGCCTACCTTTTACCCAAATCCACAGAACAAGGGTGAGAAAATTCTGCATTCTTTGGACATACACAGGCAGCTATGCTTCTACTTGGACAGAACTAAAGCTTTCAGAAAGACTGAGCAACTTTTAGTGTCATATGCTGCAGGATCACAAAGAAAGGCTATGTCAAAACAGACTATTTCTAAATGGATAGGCCATTGCATCCGTTTCTGCTATTCTCAACATGGTAAATCAGTGCCTAAGGGCATTAGGCCTCATTCCACCAGAGCAGCAGCCACTTCAGCAGCCTTCTTCAGAGGAGTACCAACCAAAGAAATCTTAGAGGCTGCAACT
Organism: Protopterus annectens; assembly: GCF_019279795.1. Taxonomy (NCBI): domain Eukaryota; kingdom Metazoa; phylum Chordata; order Ceratodontiformes; family Protopteridae; genus Protopterus; species Protopterus annectens. The sequence continues at coordinate 186,739,047 of NC_056734.1, forward strand.
TTGAGTTCATTGCACACCTTTACAAAGCACTACCACTTGCCTTTCTACTCTAAGTCCAGAGCAGGCTTCGCCACTGCAGTTCTGCAGGGCCTCATAGCCTCTCCTAATCCTGTTTAGCCCAGCCACCCATCCTCAGCTTTGGGATTCAACCCAAGAGTAATGACTGCAACAGTGAAACACGATGAACATAGTACAGTTGTGTACCTACCATAAATGTAGATGTTTGAGTGTATTCACTGTTGCAGTCCAGGTTACCCACCCACCCTTCTCTTTGCTGGGACTTATCTGCACTTCTCTATCCTATACAACCTTTTTGGTGTATTTGCTTGTAGATGAAGGAAATGTTATTTTTGTGCATGCATTTCTTATTAATATATTTTTCAGCCTACCTATTTGGGGCACCTGACATCTGGGGCAAGAAAAACTGAAGAAAATAGCATCGGCTGTATCTTTTATACCCCTGGCGCACTGACATCCCATCTGACAAAAGGCTCTATATCTTCAGCTTGGCAGAATGTGCTGATGGTCAAATGCATTTTTGCCTCCCAAAGGGTGTAGCCAGAGGCCTCAAAAGAATTAGTCATATGAACTAAGAGCTGCAAAGGTGCCTCTGTGATTCAAATGTCCTCAGGACCAAGGAGGCCAGATGTCACCTGAGAGTAAAATGTGATCACCCACTTATAGTCCTGCTCATCTGGTTTCTGTGTGTCTTTTTTTTTTTTTTTGGGAAGCATCTAGTAACATTGACTTCTTGTCATTAATGGCCATAGTGACTTCTTTAGCCATGATTTCTTCAGTTAGGCCTGGATTTACTTGCTGAATCCAGCCCAGGAGGCATGTCATAAGATGGTTCCACAGTTCCACCTAAAAGATGCTCTGAGAATGGAAAAGTTTATGAGGGATTTGGCATCTGCATGCGTGTACTGGATCCCTTTTGCAGGGAGGACATACCACTCACATGCAGTAAACAGTTCTTTTACTGACAAAATCTCAGCAGTGTATACCAGCACAATAAGGACCACAGTAAAGTTAATAAGAATAATAAAGGCCTGCAACTCTGAAAGCCTTTAGGCTGAATGGCTGGAATGACAACTGCTAAATACAAATGATAATCTATACAGAAAATGTGGCAACAAAGAATGAAAACAGTATAGGCTGATACCACCTTTATACAAGGAACTTTTCAACATGCATATACATACATACATATATATGTATATATATATATATATATATATATATATATATATACATATATACATATATATATATATATGCATATACATATTGCACATGAAATGTAACGGTAAAGCAGAAAACTAATGCAGCTAGCTACACGACAGTTAGGAGATCAGGACATTTAACAACAAAAAGACTGACTTGCAGCAGTACTTGTTAGCATTTGGTAGTAGTCTTTAGAAATGAGGTGCAGTAACATGTTTTATCAACACTGATACGTGCCTGTTGTTAAATGTAATATTTTACTACCGGATGTAAAACTGGAAAGGGTTTCTGGACAGATTTGTTATGTTCTAAGATTAAATTAGTTTGACAAGTACAGGATGCGCACATATAGGATGCAATGACTTAATATGTGTAGTAGGGAGGTCAAGGCAAAATCTCCACTAATCAATTCTGCCCACTGCAAGCATGAGACAAGCTTCTAATCAAGCACAACCTTGGCTCAAAGCCAGCACAGGTTTTCCCAGATATAGTGACAAAAAAATCATATAATGCACAATTTGACAAAGCAAATGACAATCCAAGTGCCAGTATAGCAAATTAACCATGAACTAAAATAAAAATGTGAGTGCAATACAGCTCCAATGTCAGAATCTTAACAGACAGGATAATCCTATAAATGGATCCTATAATCAATAACTCATTTCTCTGCCACAGTCTTTTTATTCAGGACAAGCTGTTCTTTTCAAAGAATGAAATGTTAAAAGAGTGTAGGAGTAGAACAAGTGAACACATGAAAAAGAAGAGATACAAAAGTGTTTACAGCACATTTGAGTATTATACAGTATGTAGACACACACACACGCACACATACATATATATTACAATGCCTGGTAATACTGGCATAAAAGATTCATACACCCGCAATGAACTAACCATTAACTCCTCTTTACACAAAATGAGTTGGCAGACAGTACTTGAGCCAAAAGAATGAATGTGACGATAAGCTTATTTAATTTGGACACAGTGTAAAGATGTACAAATGCTCTACTGTTGGCTAAATAAAAACAAAATGCACAGGACATGTCCTACAAAATGATGTCACTTAAAATTCCCACATTCATTCCAGCTCTAGCTCAAAGTTATCAGAACAGCAAAATAATTCAGCTTTATAACTTGTTTCTGCAGCTAGATGACAACAAGCCCTGCCAATCAGTCTCCAGTGCAGTGTAGTTCATATACTACAAGAGAATTGTGAAAATGCAAACCTAACCATTGCAATGTCTCAGAAAAATGCTATGATGATAATATTAATAATACTAATAATAATAATAACAGTAATAATGTTATTGACTGGTGTTTCTTCTCATTCACAAGCGGTCTCCACTGTTTATCTCAGTCTGCATTCTCATCTGTCACTGCTTTCTTAACCGTAGCTGCAGTCCTAACAAAAACTCCCTGGTACTCATAACGATATAATAATTACTCCCATGTTGCCCTTGCAGGCACAGGTGAAAAATTAGAAACACCATAAGGTAGCAAACTCAAATCAACAAAAAATGACTTGCACTGCTAATGCAATGCAATAATAAGACAGGAGGAAATTGTGTGTGTGTGAAAGAGAGAACATATTATTAGCGGCATACAGTAGACACTATGCAGAAGTTAACTGTGTTGGACTTCTCTGTTATGCATAGATACATTTTACTTGAAGATCAAACCAATTACTACTCCCCTACCCATCCCTGTTTGTGCTAACCTTAACCTTGCCCTTACCCTTAACCCCAGCTCTGCACATTATCTAACAAAAAACCTTTTCACTAACAGTATTACTATTCAGACTGTGTCTACTGTTATGCACCCCCTTTTTAAATTTATCAGTTGGAAGGAAAATGAGAGCTTTTGCTCTTCCTTTTTGATTGGTTTATTGGCAGTAAGGTGACCGTTAGGTAAATGACCTTTTCATCGTGCAGTGATCAGTGAAAGTGGTGTTGATTTTTTTGCACACTTCCTTACCTAACAATAATCATATACATATATATATATATATATATATATATATATATATGGTTCTATTTTAGATAATCAAATGACCACAGTAGCAAATGTCAGATCATCAAGACAGCATTATTGAAATATATATAGATTTCATCATGAAACCACAAATGGAATATTCAAGTCTGTGTGAACTTTTCAAGACAGACTTGGCATGCCCTGTCAGCTGTGGACCAGCTTAGTATCGTCTAGTAGACTGCCACAATATATCCAATTAAATGGTATCTAAGAATACGTTTTTGTGCATGCATCCACTGCACCCCCACTGTAGACGCTCTGCCCCAAACCCCAGTCTCTGCATATATTACTTCCGAGTTTGCACCTACTCAGTGAAAAGGAAACAAATTCAATTTTCTTTTCAAAAGGAATAAATTGATTCCTTTCTGCAGTCTGGTGCAAATTTGGAGACAGTGCATTTAAATATTAAATGCAGTGGAACTGAACCTTCTGCAAAACTATTAAAATACAGATCTGATGTTGTTCACTTCATTCTATTAACCTGTGGGGACACAGTGCTCGGAAAGGACCGGCTGTCTTCTTACAGCTCAAGACTCCAGACTTGAGCCTATATACCCATAATGCCCTTCTCACTCCACATTACCTCAGATCTCGTTTGCTGTGTTTGGTGTTAGCAGCGAGTTCTGGCTTGAGCTTCTCCTTCGGCATTTTTGTGTGAATTTATTTCCCTTTTTTGTGCTTCCTACCTGTCTTTTCTCATCCTGTGCCTTCTTTCCCTGTCTAGATTCTGGGTTCTGTCCGTTAGGCTTCTTTAAAAAAAAAAAGCTTTTTCTCGCTCTTTTTTTTCCTTATTGCTGATCAGAAGCCATCAGGCTTTAAAAAGTGCATTTCCTGTGGGCAGAAGATCCCCTTGTCTGATGCCCATGAGGAGTACGGTTACTGTGTGGGGCCTCTCTGCTTGGACTCCCCGTATGATATATGCAGGGCTTTTCAACCCTGGGCTCTGGCGGATAGGAGAAGCAAACTCATTTTAAAGGGGTTGCTTCCTCCCTCCGCCACCTTGGGGGCTTCTTCCACCTCAGGGGCTCAACCCATGGCTAAGAAGCCCAAGGATTCCTGGGAGTTTGGGAGGCTGTCTCCCATGCGGTCCTCGTCAGAATCTCCACAGAAAAAGTCTTAAGTCTTCGGAACTGATGCGATTGGCTCCAAGCTCCCTTACCTCTACCTCTCCTCCGCCCTATTCCTCCTATGTGGCTATGGGGCCAAGTGGCATTCCCTCAGCATCGGCTCTGGCTCTGTCAGCACCATGGTCTTCTTTGCCGGTGCCTTCCAGGAGGTCTCCGTCCTGTTCCCCATGGAGATCCCCCCAGCCCCCCTCGTCAGCTTTGTCTAGGTCTTCCTGAAGCTTGTCCTCTAGGGATGTTGGTAAGCTTATGAAGCAGTTCCTCAAGACACAGATCCAGATGGGGTTTGTGTCTGCCCCAACCGCTTCCAGATCCATGCGACCCTCCCCATTCCATCCAGTAGCTGCTTCTCTGATTTGTCCCCTGGTTTTGGAGTTGTCTGTTCCATTGGGTTCCGGTGCTGTGGTGTTGGAACAGATTCAGATTTCTTCTTCGCCAACTTGCTTGGCTCCATCTGCTTCTGTTCTGAGCATGTCTCAGAGCCATAGCATCGAGGTCAGTTCCGGGGGGATGACTTCGACTCTGAAGGTTTCAGAGCCATCCCTTCCCCTTGGGGCCTCAGCCTATGACAGCTTGGTGACTCCCTGGAGAGAACAGGCCTCCCACTTCGAGGAGGAAGTGTCTGCCCCTGTGGCTTCAGCTCTGGAGAGACAGCTCCAGGTAGTTCAGAGTCCTTCTGTGTTCAAGGTTGTGGAGAGGGTCCTCTCCATTCCTAGGAGACCCTTTGCACTTTCTGCAATGGAAAACTACCTGCCCCAATCTGGAACTGTGCCTGAGACCTCTGAGCTACCACATGGACAGCCGGTCCCAGGAAGCCTCCACTCTGTTCCCTTAGTGAATCCCCAGGCTTCTTCTGACACCTCCCTGGAGCATCCCCCTGAGGAGGTCCATCAAAAGAGACCATTTGAAAGGAGACATGTGGATTCTCATACGGAATCCCTCACCATAGATACGGATTTCAAGGAAGGTGAAGGGTCCCCCAAATCACCACCTGATGAGGTCTCTTTCAGAGATATCCTTGAAATCCTTCACCACAAGGGTGGATGGTCCTCCCAAACCTCTTCCCTGGAGGAATATGTATTGTGGGAACCTTTTGGGACTGGTCCATGTAGTACCTGGGCCACCCCCCCCCCCGGCCGACCCAGCTGATCCATCTGGTGTCGTTGAGGGCTTGGAAGGAACCTGATACAGTGCAACCTATTCCTAAACATGCCATTAAAATTTTAAGCGCCCCAGCCGACAATCAGTTTTGGACCAAAGGAATACTGATGGATGCCTTGGTTGTGTCGGCAGCTAGAAAGAAGAAGTTCACTCAAGAAGGCCCCTCTGTCCACCCCACCCCCAGATAGAGAATCCTGGGTGCTGGACAGATTTGGCAAGAGAGTCTATGCCTTGTCTACCTTTGCTCTTTGGGTGTTGAACTACTTATCTCATTTTACACAGCTACAAAGAGACTTAGTTAAGGAACCTTCTAGCTCAGTCCCAGGGTCCATACCGTAATGAGGAACGGGAGTTTGTTTCCTCTAGGCTGGTCACCCTACATTCCCTAGACAGTGCATCCATAAGGTTCATCTCTCACACTTTGGGGGTACCTCAGTGGCAGCCAGTTCTGGCATTGCCATTCTGTGTCATGCCTGGATAAGGCTGTGCAATTTTGTGGAGCCCTTCAAGCTGTCCTTCATTAATTCCCCTTTCATGGCTCCACCTTGTTTGGGCCCATGGTACTTGATACTATGACCCAGCATGAGAAAGATGGTATGACCCTGTCTGCCATTGGGATGCATTTTTCTACTCCACAACGGACTTTCTCTAGGAACCAGCATGGTAATATGAAAACATGGTTTCAGAAGTTGCCGAATCCTTCCCAGAACACTCAGGGAGATTCTTTCCCTCAAGGCAGAGAGGGATATGGTCAGAATGGTAGATGCTGCCCAGGTGGCCGAGGGAGTCCACAAAGTCAAGGATCGTGGGAACCTGTTCTGGACAAGCTTTTCCAGTGATCCTGAACAGTTGCCCGATTGCTCCCCTCTGGAAGCAGTCAGAGGATGTTTCTCCTTGCATCCGGAAGCCTGGGAGGCCATCACAAATGTCAAATAGGTGCTAAGGATTGTATCCAGAAGATACTCCATTCCCCTTTCCGAAATTACCAAACAAAAATTTCTCTTCCACATTGTTCCACCCAGTCAGAGGGAGGACGCTGTCCAAAAAATAAGAAAGTTACTACAAAAAAAAAAAAAAAGAAAAAAAAAAGTCCTCCAAGAGGTTCCCCTCGATAAAGTCTTATCGGGTGTTTACTCCAGATTCTTTTTGGTACCCAGAAAGACAGGAAACTTGCGGCCTATCTTGGATCTAACTGAACAAGTCAGTGAAAAGCACGAAGTTCAGGATGGTCATGATTCAGTCCATCTTACTTCTTCTGAAGATGGGTGACTGGATGTGCACTATAGACCTTAAGGATGCTTACTTCCATATCAAAATGCACAAGTGTGCCAGGTCTTTTCTACGTTTCAGGCTGGAAGCCAGTCACTGCCAGTTTTGGGTGTTTCCATTTGGCCTCACCACAGCCCCCAGGGTGTTCAACAAATGTCAAGCAGTAGTGGTAGCTCATGTCCAACTGCAAGGCTTTCAGATATTTCTGTATCTGGATTACTGGCTCCTTACCGCCCCAACCAGGCATCTTATTCTTCGGACCGGGGATTACTTCCTCAACCTAACTTCTACTCTGAGCATAACTTTAAACTAGCAGAAGTCACATTTGGAACCAGTTAAAACTATAGAATTTATAGGGGCACGTCTAGACACAATGATGGCTCACATTTACCTTACATCGAACAGGGTGGTAAATCTGATATCCCATTGTCAGCCAGATCTTGACTGTTCTGAAACTGATTCTATGAGCTTTAGGCTTCATAGCAGCAACCATAACTCTTCTTCCAATGGTACGCTTTCACATGCATATTCTACAGTGGACCCCAGAAGTCTCTTCTCAGAAATCCCTTGAACCTTCCCATCAGACTGTCTCATGTGTGCAAGGATTCTTTCCTTTGATGGCTCCATTCTGTGGTGATTACCCAGGGATGACCATTCATTCTCTGCTCCTCAACTGTCACTTTGACTGCGGACACCTCCCAGTTTGGGTGGGGGGCATTGTCTGGGCCAGATGGTCCAAGGCACGTGGATGTCCCAGGAGACCAAGTTGCATGTCAGTGTTCTAGAGATAAGAGCAGTTCTTCTAGCATTGCAAGAACTAGACAGCTTTCTTCCTCAGGGGAATATTGCTATCCAGACATAAAATATGCCAGTGGTTTGGTACATAAACAAATAGGGAGGAACCAGGTCTTATCCCCTTTGTCGAGAAGCAATGAAGGTTTGGCAGTGGGCAATTTTTTCCAGCCACTTTCTGATAGCAATGCATATACCGAGGGAATCCATCATCCTAGCCGACAAACTCAGCAGAGTGCTACTGTTGCCTCACAAGTGGTCCCTGCATCAGTCCATGGCAGTTGCAATCTTCTAGAAATGGGGTTATTCTTGCTGTGACCTGTTTGCTTCCCCTCTCAGCAACAAATGCGGCAAGTATTTTGCCTTTATCCCTCCTCAGGGACAGCCCCCCAGGGTTGCTGTTGTTCATGCTTGGCCCTCAGGTCTACTATATGCTTTTCCTCCGTTTCCCTTGATTCTCAGGTTCCTGCAGAAAGCTCTCAGGTTGAGAAGCAAAGTGATCCTCATTGCTCCTTCTTGGCTTCAACAAATCTGGTTCATCTTTGTTTGGTCTTATCTGGTTTGTCCCTTGATGAAGTTGGATCTGAGTCCAGATCTACTTTCCCATTGGTCGGGGCATCCACATCCCAACATTCAGACCCTGAAATTAACCACATGGTTTTTCCACTTCCGATGCTGGCAAGATCTCTTCCCAGGTTGTCTTCTTCAGTCCAAGAAATTTTGAGTTCATCACATAGGACTTCAACTCGCAAGATTCACAAAAATATGTGGAAAAGATTCTCCTTTTGGGCGGAACAGAATCAGATAGATCCTTATACAGCCCCAGTTTCAGTAGTACTAGACTTTCTGGCTTCCCTTTTCAAGGAAGGTGCTAGTCATTTTGCAGTCAAGGTGCAGCTTGCTGCCATTTCTAACTTCCACTTTGGTTTTGATTCAGCATCTTTAGCTCTTCAAAGTTATGCAAGGCCTTTCTTAGGGACACCTTTCTGCTACGGCCTCCAGTCAAGGGGCTTGCTCCTCCCTGGTATCTTACTATGATTTTACAAGCTTTGGTCCATCCCCCATTTGAACTCTTGACCACTGTAGATCTAAAATTCCTCTCCTGGCAAACTCTTTTCCTAGTGGCGATTACCTCAGACATGAGAGTGTCTGAGCTGCAGGCTCTTTCCACAAAATTTCCAAACTTAGTTTTTCATAAAGACAGAGTTACCCCATGTATGAATCCCTCTTTTTTACCCAAGGTGGCTAAAGAGACCAACATTAATCAATCTTCCAGTGTTTCTTTCCTCAGTATCAGAACAAAGTGGAGTACACTTTACACATGCTTGATGTACATAGACAACTTCGTTTTTACATCCATAGAACTAAATCCTTCAGGAAGTATGATTAGCTGTTTGTTTCTTTTTTGAATGTTAAAAAAAAAAAAGTAAAGCAGTGACCAAAGTTATTTGGCCAGATGACTGAAAGACTGTATTACATTTATTTACTCCTCTCAAGGTATTCCCTTACCAGGTCCTGTAAGAGCACACTCTACAAGGTCCATGGCTGAGTCTCAAGCCTTTTGGTCCAGAGTTTCTATTGAGGACATTGGTGCTGCTGCTACTTGGTCAAACCCCCATAGTTTTGTCACTCATTACAAGTTGGACATTGTATCCAGAAGTAGAAGTGCTTTTGGTTCTGCTGTACTCTGGAATATCTTTCCTTAATGGCCACCCTGGATTATGGTAGCTGGGGACTCTGTACTAACAAGTTATGTTCTTGCCATAGTGTTCCGGCCACCCTGGATTATGGTAGCTGGGGACTCTGTACTAACAAGTTATGTTCTTGCCATAGTGTTCCATCTATGTTGTTCAGCTTCATTCCATTAACCTTCTCGCTTCCCTTCCTCTTTTCCAAAAGTTTATTCGGGAAGCCAAGTAGAAGTTTCCAGGAATTCTATTCCTTTGGTTGAGTTCCTCATGTTCTGTTACGAGGGGATCTGTTTATATTTTGATCTCTTACCTTTGTATTATAGTTAGTGTTTTAGGAACACTATGATGTTTATCGTGTTACACTGCTGCAGTCATTACATTTGGTTATCCTGCCGTCAGGCGGTCCTGCAGTCGGCCAGAGTTCCAAAGTCTTGGTCTGGCATCGGTTGCTGTCGCTTCTTCCCTGACGTCAGTGTGCCAGGGGTATATAAGATGCATTTGACCCATTTTCTTCAGTGTTTCTTGCCGCATGGTGCCCGAAGCAGAAGCTGTTCGCAAGTGCCGGTCGGCTGACTCCGGAGATTTTCGACGTCGAATTTCAGATCTGAAGTCTTCAATAAAGCTAAGTACCCCGTTGAGGAAATTTTTTTCTTGCCTCAGACCGATGTCAGAAAAAGTTAATAATTGTATTTCTTGTGGGAAGTAAATACCTCATAAGGACTTCCACTCTTACTGTAGTCCATGCCTAGGCCCTGATCACGACGTCACTAGTTGTCGGTTTTGTGCTAGATTTAACAAACGCACTATAAAAAGATGTTTTGATTTTGCTTTGCACTACTTTGACCGAAGGTTCAATTATACAATGCCGTCAGATCAACCGATGACCTCAATACTGAAAAAATGCAAAGACAAGGATAAAGACAGGCATCCTAGGTCCAAAACCGACGACGAAACCTCTTATAGGCCAGTTGCCGGTTCTCAGTGAGGTGCTTTCGCAGCCCCTGTCACCCGCTACCTCAGAGCCACAGGTCGCTTCCGACTCCCACGTGGAGACAACTAGGCCTCTGGAAACTCAAGGTATTGGGCCTACAGAAACTAATCCCTCAGATGGGTCCGGAGCCGCTGAGCAGGCACCGGCTTCTGAGGGTATTTTCAGACCTTCACAACTTACCATTAAAACAACAGCCAAGACAAAGGTACCATTAAAGACAAAGAAACAAGTACAGCATTCTCCTGGACAGTCCTCCATGCCTAAGAAACAGATGCTTAAAATGGCCGAAGACCTCATTACTCTAATCAGGGGTTCCCATCCCCCTCCTGAGAAAAGGCCTAGGCAGGATACAGACTATGATTCCTCTGATCAGGTTTCTATTTCCTCTGATTCCTCTTCAGACCAGGGATACTCTCTACCCCCCTATGAGGGCTCTGATGCTGAAGAATCTATCCCTTCAGCCTCTCCTCCTGAGGATTATTCTTTTGGGGAAACTTTAAATACCACGAAGGAGCATTTCCATTGGAAAAGTCAGGATTACTCAGAATCCAAGAAAAGGCTCAGAGATTTCCTTTTATTGCCTCAGCACAGGTCGCTGCCTATTCCGCCTGTGCTAGACATTTTGGATGATGTGTTCTCTGAATCCAGCTTATCTCCTGATTCTTTGTCCCCTGCTCCAGCGAAGCCATTCAGGTATTATAGTGTCCCTGACTCTCACAAGTATTTTCAAAAACCCTTCTGCTGATCCAGAAACTATTTCCCAGGGTCCAAAAGGGGTTAAGGCTTCCATTGCAAAAAGTCCAGTACCCTCTGACAGAGATTCCAGAGCTTTGGATAGATGGGGGAAGAAAGTATACACTTCTGCAACTTTAGCAGTAAGAGCTTTAAATTGCCAGTTTCACATGCTTAAGTACCAACAATATTTAATGGCTCAGTTAAAACAGAAAATGCTTGCAAGCTCAGAAGCTCCTGATTGTAAGGAAATGCAGGATTTATTGCATGCAGTTGAACAGGTGGAAAAACATACTCTGCAATGTGGTTTTGATTCTTTAGAGGCCTCTTGTAGAGCCACAGTTACAGGTACTGTGATTCGAAGACATACTTGGTTAAAAGAACAGAGTTTACCTGATCATGTTAAGGCAAAATTATTGGATGCTCCTTTACAGCATGATACCTTGTTTGGTGTTAAGGCAGAAGAGGTGTTAAAGAAAATGGAGGATAAAGCTAAATCTATGCAAACAGTCAAGGATTTCTTACAGGTACAGCCACCTCGGTTTAGCAGAAATTGGCCAAAAGGAATTGGTCCTTTCCAGTGTCAGACAGGCCACAGAGAGGAAGATACAGATGCCCAAGAGGCAGATCTCAACCCCAAGGCTCAGACAGACAACGATAGTGGGGCACCTCAACCCCAAAAGGAGGTGAGGACAAGTCTCAACCTTACAGGAAACAGTCACAATGACTTTCCCTTTTGGAAGCCCCCTTAGGGGGAAAACTAGCACTTTTTTCTCAAAACTGGCAAACAATCACCCAAGACAAATGGGTTCTGAATATTGTGTCTCAAGGTTACAGGTTCCACTTTCATACTTTACCGAGGCTAAAAGGAATGCCAGACCTGCCACAAAATCAATGGACAGAGGCACAAAAACAAATTTCAGCCCTCATGGACATGAGAGCTATTCAAAAAGTACCACAACAGGAACAAGGACAAGGATTTTACTCAAGACTCTTCCTGGTCCCCAGCAAGGACAAGGCCTGGAGGCCCATACTAGACCTTTCAATTCTGAATACTTACCTGGATATTCCAAAATTTAAAATGTTGACATTACAGCAGCTTCTACCCATGCTGGGCAAGAAGGCTTGGCTTGTTACTCTGGACCTCAAAGAGGCATACCTGCTTGTCCCTATCAAACAAAATTGCAGAAGATACCTCAGATTCAAAGCTGGTACAATGCACTACCAATTCTCTGCACTGCCCTTTGGCTTATCTACTGCGCCCAGGGTGTTCACAAAGTGCCTGGCACCAGTAATTGCATTTTGCAGACAAAAAGGAATTCAAATATATCCATACCTGGACAACTGCCTCATTCAAGCAGAGACAAAGGACATTCTCCTACAGCATCTGGCATTTGCAGAAAGGTTGCTAATTTCTCTAGGGTACACAGTAAATGAAAAGAAGTCAAAACTAGTGCCCTCGCAACAGATTATATTCCTGGGTGCCAGCTTAAATACAATGGCCCAGATGGCGTACCTCACACCAGACAAACAAGTTCAACTAACTCAATATTTTCAATTACTGGCAAAAAAGTCCCATCTCCCTGCAAGAAAAATTCTGCAGGCCCTGGGATTCATGGCATCCTGCATTCTACTAATACCATATGCCAGACTGCATATGAGGAAATTACAATGGTACTTAAAAATGTTTGGACTCAACACTCTCACAGTTTAGAAGCAGTAATACCAATGATTCCCTGCCTACAACAGGAGTTTCGATGGTGGGCACAGGCATGTCACCTAAACAAGGGTCATCCTTTTACCCAACCCACAGCCAGGCAAACTCTAACAACAGATGCTTCGGATTATGCCTGGGGAGCACAGATAGCAGGAAAATGCATTCAGGGCAAGTGGACCACAGACCAGATGCATCTTCACATCTATCAAAAAGAGATGTTGGCTGTTCAGAATGCCCTAACAGCTTTCAAGGACCTTCTGCATCCAGGACAATTATTACTAAAGACAGACAACACCACAGTAATGTGGTACATAAACAAGCAAGGGGGCACTCATTCTTATCCCCTATGCAGGCAAGCCATGACCTTGTGGAACACCACTCTAAGAGTCTCAGAGCTACAGGCATTAATGGCAGTGGAACCTTTTATAATTTTTCATCATGACAGGGTTTCTTTAAGGACAAACCCTACCTTTATGCCAAAGGTGATATCTAGTGTGGCTCTTAACCAAACCATCCATTTGCCAACTTTTTATCCAAACCCCCAGAATAAAGGGAAGAAACTTTTGCATTCTTTGGACATACACAGGCAGCTACACTTCTACTTGGACAAAGCAAAAGCTTTCAGGAAAACTGAGCAACTGTTTGTAGCATATGCTGCAGGATCCACAGGGCAAAGCTATCTCAAAGCAGACTATATCCAAATGGATAGAACACTGTATTCATTACTGCTACACACAGCATGGAAAATCAGTCCCAATTACCATTAGGCCACATTCCACCAGGGCAACAGCCACTTCAACAGCTTTTCTCAGAGGAGTACCTACCAAGGAAATTTCGGAGGCTGCAACTTGGAGTTCAGTGCACACCTTTACCAAGCATTACCACCTGCCTCTTTACTCTAAATCCAGAGCAGGATTTGCCACTGCAATTCTGAAGGGCCTCATAGCCAATCCTAGCTCTTTATAGACCAGCCACCCAACCTTAGCTTTGGGGTTCTACCCAAGTGTAATGACTGCAGCAGTGTAACATGAACATAGTACAGTTTTGTACCTACCATAAATGTAGATGTTCGAGTGTTCACACTGCTGCAGTCCAGGTTACCCTCCCTCCATCCCCTCTGAACTAGCTAGACTTATCTATACCTTTCTATCCTATACAACCTTTGTGGTGTATTTGCTTGTAACTGAAGGTATTGTTTTTATTTTTTATATATATTTTTTATTAGCAATATGTATTGCCTACCTATTGGGGGCACCTGACATCTGGGGCAAGAAAAACTGAAGAAAATGGCATCGGATGCATCTTATATACCCCTGGCGCACTGACGTCAGTGAAGAAGTGACAGCAACCGACGCCGGACCAAGACTTTGGAACTCTGGCCGACTGCGGGACCGCCTGATGGCAGGATAACCCAAGTGTAATGACTGCAGCAGTGTGAACACTCGAACATCTACATTTATGGTAGGTAAAAACCTGTACTTTATTGTTGGAAAAGTAGTAACATGGGGAGAGTGAGGTCCTTATGGGTAGGTAGGAGGAACTCTAGTCTGAAGTGTCGAGCTGTAGGAAGGCGGATGGTCGGTTCCAAGTGTTGGAACTGTGTCCCCACAGGTTAATTGAATGACGTTAGACAACATAGATGGAACATTATGGTAAGAACATAACTTATTTTTTGCACTGCTTTAACTGTGAGAATCCTCTGGTCAGTAGGTAAAACATCAGTAAGATCATCTTCCGTTCTCTAAACTAATAATTTATGAAAGTAAAACCTCCAGCTTTAAAGCACATATCACTTAAGATCAATCTAAACAAATGTGCCTGACTGTGCATATCTCTGCAGTAGCATACAATAACTAACAGAAGTGAATGCAATGACCGACAGAAATGAACACAACTCAATAGTGCAGATTTAGAGAGCCCACATATGAGGAGTGGCCTTCAGCAATGACACAGGTTTATGTCACTTTCATTATTTAGGGAGCAAAACCAAGAACTGTTATGTTCTACTTGTGTGTGTGTTTGTATACACATTCAACATGCTGCTGCAGTGCTGCAGTATCACCTGATAACCAGGTACATTGGTGTACCAAACAGACCAAAAATTGCCACCTCTACCACCAACCTAAATAACCACTCAAAATACTGGGAACAAAAATCCTCCTGCATCTACCATTATACAACAACAAACTGATCTAACATGCTCAAACTGCACATTTGCCACAAAAATTGAAGGCACTAACATTCACCAGAACCTGTGTCACTTGCCTGGTGCAAATTTGGTGGCTTGCCATATACTGCTTAATACTGATTTGTTCCGCTAAAAGAAATAATTTTCTCATGTTTCATTTGTTAGGAGCAGCCCAAGGCAAATGGACAAAAGCAATCTGCCTTCTGATAAAAGTAAATGCAGCTCATTCTTAGTACTGCACATGACTTATAACATACTTCTGACTTGTTTTTCATCTAAGGAGAAAATACAGCTGTGTAAAATCTTACATAACAGTAGATGTCCTTCTCTTCACTGCTGTAGTATTCTTCACTAAAGGAATTCTTTGCAAAGGGGTAGCCCAATGTCCAGCTAGTGTACCAAAGCCTTAGGATTTCCAGGACATTGTACATCACACACATGCTTCCCTCTTATGGCATAGGACATAAAAGTGACATATGGATGTACATATCTCAGAACTGAATAGCTCCAGAACAAACAGTAGTCCAAGTTGCGAAGGAGGAACATGCGCATCCAGAAGGAAAAAGGAAATAGGAGAAGAGAAAAGGGGGAGGTGGGAGGGAGTGAATGCTGCAAAGGTGAAGAGGAGGATAACTACTGTTGTAGTAAGATTTTATACAACTGTACTCTGTCCTTCCATATCACTGTTGCAGTATTCTTCACTAAAGGACAAGTACAACAGCTGAAGAGGGAACTTAGTAGAAGGAAGGCCCAGAGAAACCCTCCAGAAAGCCATGCAGCATAGCCCTGACAAAGCCACTTATTGCGCTGGAAATAACATCCAGTTTGTAATGCTTAGTGAAGGTATGGGCAGAGGGTCAACTAGTAGCCTCAAGGATGGGAGTGTTATCCAAGCCTTTGAAAAAAGCACCAGAGGAAGACACAGCACAGCCCCGGTAGAATGAGCCTTTACCAAAGCAGAAAGGCTTTTCCCGTAAAAGGAGTAACAAAACGAAATGGCCTTAGAGATCTGTGAAGAAATTATCTGCTTAGAAACAGCCAAACCTAGAGATCTGTAATGAAAAGAAATAAAAAAGTTGCTCAGACTTGCAAATGTCCTTAGTTTTTTCCAAATAATACCTGAGCTATTTGTGGAGATCCAAGGTGTGAAGAACCTTCTCACTAGCAGACTGCGGAGAATGAAGAAATGTGGGAAATTTGACTAAGAGAAAACTCATTATCCACACTGGGCAGAAGTGAAGGATTAGTACGAAGAGATACACTGTCCCTATGAAAAACTAAAAAAAAGACGAACAGCCATAAGGACCTGAAGCTCAGACACTCACTTAGTTGAAGCAAGGGTGAAAAGAAGAACAGTTTTCCATGTACAATGGCTGCATGTTGCAGGCTCAGAAAGAGCCTGAGTCAATTCTTCAAGAACAAAATTAAGGACCCAGGAAGGGTGAATAGGTTTCCTGTGAGGCCAAATATGAAGGACACCTTTAAGAAATTGTTTCACCTCAAACCTAGAGGCCAAAGGAGGAGGCAAAGGCAGACAAGCAGAAATAGCAGAAAGGTGAGCTTTAAGTGAACAATATGCCAACTCAGCATGGAACAATTCACATAAGTAAGAGAGAACCAGAGGATTCTCCACAGAAAGTAAATCCTGGTAACAAGCAAGGCACAAGACAGAAAATCTCTTCCATTTGGACACACAGGATTTCCTGGTAGTGGGTCTCCTGGCATCCTGCAGAACTTGAAGCATGTCCATAGAAAAAAGGTGCATAAAAGGAATCAAAGCCCCATCACGCACAGTATCAGTTGAAGAATGAACAAGTGAGGATGGGTGAGTGACCCCTTGTCTTGTGTAAGTAGGTCCATTCTGTGAAGAAACTTGTGGTGATTGCCCTTGGCTAGGTGCAGAAGAAGAGGGAACCATTGCTCTCTTGAGAAGGACCCTCGGTATGAGAGGAGGTGGGTGGAATAGAGAAACATCTCCTTCCAAGAAAAAGAGAGGAAGTCCCGGGGTGAGAGACAACTAATCAGTCCACCACTGAAACTCTAGCTTGAGGCATGGAGTAAGAGGAACTAGAAAGTCTAGAGGATGACAGTGTTGGAGCCAGACTGACTTTAGGAACCACTATAACTTTCTCATATCAAGTTTGGCTAGAGATAGCAGAGGAATGGTGGAAAAAATGAATCCCAGAGCCCTTAGAAATTCCCTGTAAGGGAAGGGATTGAAAAAAGGCAATTAAAGCAAGAGCCTTGGCTGTTGGCAGTGTAGCCAGGATAGGGATGGTCTGGAGTCTGAAACCGAGAAAAACATGATCCTGAGAAGGAGTCGTGATGGATTTCTTGAAATTTATCATAAACCCTAGGCTCTGCAAAAGGTAAATAGCATAGTGAAGGTGCTGAAGCAAGGTGTCTGGGGAGGAAGGCTGAATGAGCAGGTTGCCCAGGTAGGGAAAGATTTGTATCCCCCTCATCCTGCAAAAGGCAATCACTGGAGCAAGGAATTTGGTGAAAACCCTTGGGGTAGTAGAGAGGCCAAAGGGCAAAGCAGAGAACTAAAAATGCATGGAAGAAACGGAGAAACACAAATATTTCCTGAAACAGGGATGAATAGGGATGTGAAGATAAGCATTCCTGAGATCCAGACAGACCAGAAAAGCCTGAGGAATAAGGAGAGGAAACAGGGTCTGGAGGGGCAGCATCCAAAAAAAAGAGATCTTACAGAAAGGTGTTGAGCTGAGAAAGGTCCAGAATGAGCTCCAGGTGTCTTCTTTCCTGGGAACCAAAAACATTCTGGAATAAAACCCCTTCACCTCATGGAGCGTGGGAGCTGCTTGGATGGTGCCTGGAAACAAAAGACATTGAAGCACATCCAGAAAGAAAGGCAGCTATTCCTGAAGAGGATGAAGACTACCCAGAAAAGAAGGAAGAGAGTCCTGTACCATGAAGCATTCCTGATGGATGATGGGCAGAACCCAAGAATCCTGAGTGATCCTTAATCAATTGGGAAGGGACAAGGAAAGATGAAGAGATAATGGGACCTGCCTTAGAAAGGAAGAATGGAAGTAGTCAGACAGAACCTGGCTTATTTGGAAAAGGAAGCTTCTGAGCATCAGGAGTCTGAGTAGACTTGGCAAATGGAGCCCGTCCAGAGCCTCTTTTACCTTTGGGCGGAGGGTGAGACTGCCTACAAACAGAAGCAGACTTAGAGGGATAATTACTCTGAAATTTAGGAATAGGAGAAATAAAAATATGCTTCAATTCCTGCAAGGCCTTGTCCTTGTCTTGTAGGGACTTAAAAGCTAGTCAGCTTTAGAAAGAAAGAGATTTTTATTATCAAGGGGAGCATCCAAAATGTAGCCTTAATATTATCACCTTTTCATTCCTTATACCTCTTTACTCTCAATTCTTCACTTCTATAAAATTATCTTCCCTGACTCTCTAAATATACCATAAGCCTGTTTTTCCTTCACTTCAAATTACAATTCTTGTTTATAGTAGACCAACTTACCTTTAATTTCTCTAAAAACTGTCTAACATTTCTCTAAATATTAAATGATTGTCATATAACTTTTGATTATTAACCATTTTTGTATTATGTCTAATTTATTATTATTATTATTATTATTTAAACTGCAGATGCTTTTGTATTATTTTTTAAGATTTTAAAATTATTCTTAAAATATTTTGTAATAATTTGGAGCTTTTCTCCCTGGGCCGCCACTGAAAATGGGCTTCTACCCAGTCTGTCAATAAATAAAGTAAGTAAATCAGGGAAAGGCTGGAGGCAGAACCAAAAGTAGCATCTCAACGCAGTCCCAAAAGCAGCAGCTCTAGAGGAAACATCAGCTTCATCATAACTACATTTAATAGAATAGCGAGCCGCTTGAGAAGAGGAGCCCAACAAACAGAGGGCTGAAACCTTCCCCTCAGAATCAGGAAAGTCAGAGACAACCTGAGAGGCCTGAGAAAGAAAAACTAAGACATACCTCTTCATATTGGTCTGATAATTAATAACCTGGAAGGCCAAGGTCGCAGCAATATACACCTTTTTGCACAGCCGCTCCATGACCCCACTGTCCTTGTCAGAACGAAGCAATTTAGTAGAAGGCAAGAGCTTAGAAGGTTTGTTTGAACAGACAGATACAACAGAGAGGACAGCATAGGGACATTTGTAAAGAAACATTTGTCAGGCACTTATAAAACCTGTCAGGCTTTTTAGGAGTTGGAGGCTGGGAATTAGGAGCCTGAGAAGCCATTGAAAAAGTATCCAACAGGGTAACCAGGATTGGAGGAACAGCAGAGGGCTTTGGGGACTCCATCTGGAGGAGATCTTAATACCTTTGCTGGACATCAGAAACCTGAGAACAGTTCCATTTAAATAATTTCTTCACACGAGAAACAGTAATTCCTCAGTGGGTGAATCTGGGCTAGTGGAATCTTCCTCCTCAGAACCAAAGTCCAGTGGAGAAGGAATCTGAGAGGAGTATGCCAAGGACTCTTCCCACGAGTCCAAATCTGCATAAGAACAGTCCTTCTCCCTAGACCTCTTAAGTGGAGTGGATGACCAAGGGGGAGCAGGGACAGAAATTTCCTGGGGAGACTTCAAGGCCATGAGTGCATTGAGCAACCCCTATGGAAAATCCTGCCATTCACGCTGTGGATCTTTGGGAGCAGAAGAGATGTGCTTAGTTTTTTGCTTCTTCTTTAGAGAGACATCAGCCTTAAAGACCTTAGGAGGTTTGGACCCTTGTCGACACTCAATCAGTGTTGTGGGAATCTCCTCCTGAACAAGAATCTGCGGAATGCTCCTCAGTCCGTCAGATATGATCATCCGAGGTTCCCCCTCAACATTCACAAAAGATATCTGCAGAGCCTCTGAGGACGTGCAAGAAGCTGGATTCATGCTGGCTTCAGATGCAGTCATGGTAGAAGAATCAGACAGAACAACCAGACAGTCCTCCGGGCTTCAGCTAGCCTTGAGAGAGATGTCTGGGGGAGGCAGTACAGCAGCAGAATCCGACCTAACTTTCTTGGTTTTCTTTTTGGCAGACACTGACCCTCAGGACGGGATGATTCACATTAGCACTCTGTGCCAACAACTTAAAATGTTGGTTCTCCAGGTAGATAGACAAAGAGGAGAGATGACTACAAAGGGCCTTAGAGACAAACGCTTGATAAACTGAGCACTTAGTATGGTCGTGAGAAGCACCCAAGCAAAAAAGACACTGCTTGTGATGGTTCTTATGGGGAATCTGTCTCCTGCACTGACATTTTCCCTTTCTGGATGACATGTAAACCTCCAACAAAAAAAAAGAAGAGATAAGAAGAAACCCCCAACAGGGCATTTATTTGAAAACGGCTTGGTAACCAGAACAAACGAAGGAGTGTTCAGACCGACTATTGAAGATGGCGTTCAGACTGGCAAGAAAGAAGTTATGAGATATGTCTGTCCATGCATCATCTTTATGCCCTACACTGTGGGTAGGGAACTTGCATGTAATGTATGACATCCTGGAAACCCTAAGGCGTTGGAATGGTGGCCATATGTTGGGCTATCCTTGTCAGGGTATCCCTTTAGTGAAGAATACTGCAACAGTGATATGGAAGGACATCAAAAGTGATGCACTTAGGAGTATGTGGAAATCAAGTCAATCATCCTAACTAAACTTAGAGTAGATCTAGAACCTAACAAGTTTGAGAATGTGGTTTGTCTAACAGTAAGAGAGAAGAAATTAAGATATTTAACTGATGAACGGCAGTCTTAGAAAACAGTCCATTCCTCCTGTTGCTGTCAGCAAAGGTGTATTTGTAACTGCTGTATCTGCATTATACTGCCTTGCACTGAGCTCCGTGTCCATGCCATGTACATCCTGCATTAGTCTGCAGCAGGTTGTCTGTAGCCACTATTATCAAGTGAGGCTGAACAAGTGGAAAAGGACTTCTTATTCATCAAGTGAGGCTGAACAAGGGGGAAAGGATCAAATATTCAAATGGAGACTTCCTTTTAACTTAAAATCTCACAAGCACACATATAATAGGTTCATAGGTAGGTACTAGGCTGTCGGCCCAAGGGCCTATGTAAGCCTAGCCAACAAGGTTCCCTGGCTTATGCCGCCCAAGAAAGTTATTTTCCTGTGCCACTGTCGAGCAGAGACACAGAAGTGATCCTCGGGGTGTATTTCCTATTTCCCATCCACTCATCAAGATTTTTCTTGAAGAGTGCTAATGAAGAACTTTGCTTGACATAGATGGGTAGCCTGTTCCAGAGTATGGGAAGTCTCTGGGACAGGAATCTATCCCTCCAGCATGTCCTGTTTATTGTGGTGACAAGGTTTAGGTCCCTTGAGCATGTAGCTCAGAGGGATTGGGATTTCTTTAGGTGTAGCATGTCCAACAGCTCTGGGTTTGACATAGCTTTATATGTTAGGCAGAGATCACCTCAGAGTAGGCGATATGCTACGGAGTAACCCACTTTGTGTGACATGCTGTCCTGCTTGTCATT
This sequence comes from Protopterus annectens, assembly GCF_019279795.1. Lineage (NCBI taxonomy): Eukaryota > Metazoa > Chordata > Ceratodontiformes > Protopteridae > Protopterus > Protopterus annectens. The sequence goes on from NC_056734.1 coordinate 186,760,463, forward strand.
TTGTACAGTAAATTTCTCACTAGAGCACAGCAGTATACTTATGCATACTGTTTTGCGAGAGTAATTAACTCAGACTCTCGCAAAACAGTATGCATAAGTATACTGCTGTGCTGTAGTGAGAAATTTACTGTACAAAATGACAAGCAGGACAGCATGTCACACAAAGTGGGTGACTTGGGTAATGCGTAACATGAAGAGATGAATCCTTTTCTACTGAATGTTAAAACATATTAAGAGATTTTTTACAAATGATTCTTTCTGAACTTTGCATACAGAAATATATTTCTGTAATAGGTCACTGAATCATGTATCAAGCAGCAATGGCAAACTCTACAGTGAGTGTGTATATGCGTGCGCGAGTCTGTTTCATTTCTGAGATCCGCTCTGCAGATCAGTTTTACTGCAGGTCACAATGAAAACTAGGATACTGACTGATGTGCTGCACTTGTGAAAATTCTAATGGGGTTTTCATGACAGACAGTTATTGATGTTGGCTCATACTTTATATTTCCTGCAAAATGTTGCATCGAGAAAGTCAACACTGACTTCATTAGTTAACAGGGAAAACTGTGAATTAACTTGCTATTGAAGAATTGCATGTTTAGGGCAAGTCTTAGCAGAGTATATCTGAGTGAGTGCTAGTACCAAGTGTCACCTGTGCAAAACAATGCCACCTCGTGGGCAAACCAATGTGTGACTGCACATATGCGCAATTCATCACAAAAAATGTTACCAGTAGACACATTTAACATTCATTATTCAATCCACTCCAGTTTTAACATCAGTGAAGGAAACACTGCATATCCAGAAGAATTGATATGTCTTACCAAGAATGGTAAGAACAAAAAATACAAAACAGAAGGCGTCTGTCAAGGGAAGGGGTGAAAAATGACTATTGCTGTGGTGGAACTCTTAGCAAAAGATATGACAAAGTAGACAACAATGTAAAGAAAGTAATAGCATCTGGAAAATGAAACCCCAGCAAATAATACAGAGTTGTAAAGATGGTGGGAAAGCTACAGCAACAACTGCAAGGGGCTGACAGAGGCTAAGGACGTATTATATCTAAAAAGGGGACTAACAGAGGCTAAAACATGTAGTATCAGCCAATGAAGCTGAGAAAATGACAACAGCAAATCACTGTATTTCTGTTATAAAAAGGTATTCTACACACAAGACTCGTTTTAGTCTTATCACTGCACAGAAAATTGTGCTCAAACCATTACTGCCTGCTTTTGAAGCATACAGTGTTAAACAAGGTGACTTCTGTTGTAGACATTTTCATTTGTTTTTATTACACTAAACAATAGCCCATCTGCTTTAATGCAATGGTGGCTTGCCCTTACTTGCTCAAGGCACACAAATTCAATATAAAAAAGCATAACTTGAAAAACAAACACACACAAAAAAAATCTGTTTTATGAGGGGTGGCAGCAAATCCCCTGTACCCCCCAAGGTGGAGACTGCCCACCTACACCTTTCTCCAGCTTATATATCCCATCTCCATTCTCAGACTGCAGTTGGGGAAATGAAAAAAAAAAACCTAAATGAAAGTGCACCACCTTCCTGTACATTCCAGTACAGTGCAAAAAAGCAAAGTGTAATATTCAACATTCAAAGAAAAGATCAGTCTCACACGCTGCAGTTAAATTTAGGACAGAGTGAGTGAATCATTTTGTGGCTATCCTCTGCAAAATGAAACAGGTTAGAAAATATGTTCAGTACACTATCACAATCCAGATAAACAAGATCCTCATTGTTCTTCCTGATAATTGCAGTCGTAACTCAGGCCAACAATGTATCGATTCCAAATTAACCTTCTTGCATTCTTTAATTCATACTGCTACTTCAGTTTATAAAATGTTGCATGGTAAAACATACAGGGTGAGAAGCACAGTCAAATTATAGAAAGGATGTTGTACAGATCACTGATGTTATAAGTATAGGGTCTGATACTGACCAAGTATTGTGCTACTTTCTGTACTTAAAAGGCTGCATGTTTAGTTAATTATACTGCATGGACAGCTCATCTGGCTGACCATATGTCCTTTTTCCAAGAACGAATCCAAATGTCATCTTTATGCCTAAGTTCATTTTAGATGCAGAGTAAAGTAGTTTTATAAGCTTGGTATTCATTTACGCAGCATACTTTCTTCTGTTCAGCATCACTGTTTGTCTTTCGGGTTTTCCCGGTTAGGGGTCGCTACAACGGCACTCCGATCCGCTAATGATTGGCAGTGGATTTTTATGGTGCCGAGTTGCCAGCCCGATGCCCACCCATTCACGCACACACCTACCTGCATGTCTTTAAACGTTACTCGACCGTGAGGAGGACATGCAGACTCCACACAGAAGGCGCTCCAGTCGAGAATCGAACGGGAGAACCTCTTGCTGTGAGGTGACCACGCTAAACACTGCAAAACTATGCTAACATTTTTAGAACTACAGAACAATAATTATAATATTTGTTCAATGGGTTCTGTCCAGAAAGTCAATGATGAAAATGCATATGACTAAAAAAATAAACCTGTAAGTCTGACTCTCGTAATCTATTCTAACCAAAATATTACACAACCTCATGTCCAGGAAAAGGGACATATACTTTTCTGTTATGGAAGTATGACTCAGAATCAAGTACAAAGGGGGGCATTAAGGCTTGCCTGCTGCAAAAATGCCATTTTTATACTTTTTGTCTGTATTACAATGGTCAAGATTCTGCTTTTAAATTTGTTTTCATCCATCTAGAAGTCAGCATTCTAAATGAGTTTCTGAATGACAAGCTTGGTCAATATGCATTGATGAACTGTCATGTTATGTATGATGTACAGTAAGCCATATATTTCATTTTCCTGGAGGAAATACACCAATGAATTTCAAAGGAAAGGCCACATGGTTGTACAGAAGATGAATAATTCAAGTGGAGATGCCTTATAAGAAGAAAAAGTCTGTTCATTTCAGCAACTGAGGTGAGGGAGTCCGTATGTAAATTAAAAGATGGATGAAGGTGAAAAGGGTACACATTTTTTCTAACTGAAACATTGAAAACCTTATGACATTACCACTTAGTACATGAAGCATGTATTTATTTTCTGATCATCAGCTTACTCTGTACAAGGATCATGGAGGAGGCAGAACTTATCCTGGCAAGCAAGGTTTTGAAGGCAAAAAAAAAATCACAAATCCCTCACAAGACACACACACACACACACACACACACACACACACACACACACACACACACACACACACACACACACACACACACACACACAGACACACACTTTTTGTGATGGGCCGGACTATGTTCAACACTGGTTTCATGGTTTTGTGACGACCTGAAAGTAATTCACAACTTACAATATCCAGGAAAACATTAGCAAGAGAAACATATAGATACATTCCATAAGTGTTATCATACACCTCAACCTGAAAACATCAAAACTCTGGGTAAAGGCCCATGAAAAGTAAGTACAACTGGCCATACCTCTCAACTTCCAGATCAGAGAATCAGGGACAAAGGCCCTTAAAATCAAGGACAGTCAGGGACACCTAATTAACATAAATTATGCATATTTAAATAAGTGTTTCAGTGGACACGCCCACACCTACATTTGCACAAAGACAGGTCTAAACCCTTACCCAGCACATTAGCTGCAAATATTGTTGTTACAAACTTAGAAAGTTGCTAGAATAACAGGTTTTGCATTTGCATGAATTTTCTGAAGTGTATGAAGTTTGAAAGGCAAATATCTGTCATTATATTCTAACTTCAAACTTTAATGATTTGCCTTTAATCTGTCAGAAAAACATAGTTTTATGAAAAATGTGCTAAAAATATGAGAAAAAAATCAAAACATGCTGTGAAAATCTGCATAGTTGAGAGGTATGCACCCAGTCACGGTCTAAACCCTTGCCCAGCAATTAACCTGCAAATGTTGCTCTTACAAACTTAGAAAGTTTTATTTATTACATTTGTTAACCGGGTTATGTCTGACTGGGCCTGGCCAGAAGCACGTTTTCAGTGGAGGCCCAGGGAGAAAAGCTCCACAAGCAGCAACAAAACTTACATTAGTTATAATTAATATAATACAGTAGACAGCATAGAATACAAACAATAGTACACATGTATACAGACTCTGTAAGCTTAAACAGAAATACTAATTACAAAGACTATTAAGTTAGAAAGTGTGCACAAAATAAAATACAATCCAAGACAGTATGTGTATATATTAACAGTGATGAAAGGCATGGCGTTAACTGTGCCTTTCATCACTGTTAATATATATATAAAACAGAGTGCAAGCTGTTATGGGTCAGCAGAGTTAGAGCAAAGGTGGAGGGAGTATAGTTAATGTCTGTCATTATTTTCTAACTTCAGATTATAATGACTTGCCATTAATGTGTCAGAAAAACAAAGTTTTATGAAAAACAGAATAAAAATATGAGGCAAAAATCAGGAAGTGCTGAGAAAATATGTACAGTTGAGAGGTATGTCCCCAACCTCGGTCTACGTTCTTGCCCAGCACATAACCTGGCCCTAGCCTGCACTTAGAACTTACCTACCTAGAAAAAAAAATAAAATCCTTGATCGCAATATACCACTGTTAACCTCCACTCAGACTTCCTGGGAATCTACATCCACACCAGCTGAGGCTTGAAAAACTGCCAAAACAAACTCCTCCTCAAGTTTGGATCCACGGCCACAACTCAGTTCACTCCCTTCAGTCTCTCCCTCAGCTCAGTCAACGATAATGATGCCCCTCAGTTCTCCAGATGATCCAACGAAAACTGCTGTGACCTCTCCAGCTTCTCCAACTCGACCATTAGCTCAGCCATGCCGATGCTGGCTTGATAAACGGACTAAGTGGACCTGATTGAGCACTTGAACCACACCAGGTCTGCCACAGCCACTTCCGCACAACTCAAGAAATGAAGCAGGCCAGCTGCATGCAAAATAGGCATAGTAAAGCAATGCGCTGATTGGCTAAAACATGTACAGCCAGAGCAGAGCTTGCTTTACCATAAATCTGGGGTGTACTTGGACCCAAATCGGGCACTTGGAGAAAGTAAGCTAATTTCAGCTTAAAAATGGGTGTTCCCTTTTAATTTGGGATGATTGAGAGCTATACAACGGCCAAAGATTGGGACACTGATTAACATAAAATGTGCATGCATAATCATGTATCCCCACCCAGTCCAATGGAATTGTGGGATACCAACATGAAGATTAAGTCACTAAGTAATAATAAATAATAGCAGACATTTGAATTACAAACTTCATATCCCTCAGAAAATACATAACAATGCAAAACCTGTTATTCTAGCAACTATCTGAGTTTACAGGAGCAGAATTTGAAACCTGTCCCTATTTTTGGTCCTTTGTCCCACCATTATTTTGGCTTTGTCCAGCTTTCTTGTTCTGAGAGATTGACAGGTATCTGTCTAGCCATGGTTTACATATAATTTATTCATTTTTTTTTATTTTACATTTGTTGATCGGGATAGTCCGACTGGATGTTTGTCCATTTTCAGCGGAGGCCCGGGGAGAAAAGCTCCAAGGGTAAGCAGATACAGCATTATATAATACCAGCATTACATATTACAAACAGACTATTTACAGAGATTACATAAATAAGCAAGTTAAACAAAGTTCCACAGGTTACAGTTAATCCTGAGCACAAATCAGGATTAAATTAAATTACACAGTAAACTGGTTAACAGATTTTTACTCATTCTAGAGAGAGTTAGCCAGGCTTGATACATTGACATAGCCAGTTAAGTGACAAATGTTGTTTGAGTCTAGTGTTAAATTGACCTAAGGTGGACAGTAGGGTAATATCAGCTGGAAGTGAGTTCCAGGATCTACTTACAGAGTTTGCAAAGAGAGAATCACCAGCTGTGTTATTAATTTTGCTAGTCTGGATTAGTAGTTTGTTAGAGGATCGAAGCCGTCTAGGATAGTTATAGGGGGTGATAATATTTTTAAGTGCAGGAGTATTGTGAAGTATTGTGTGTATTGTGATAATGAGAATTGTCACGACAGATAAATACAGTAAACAAAACAAAATAAGTAGTTTATTAAACATCCTAAAATCTGCAAGGGAAAAAGAAAATACTAGCGGCATTATATTTATTCTGCGATCATAACAAATATTGCTTTCCAAACTGCAGCCTTTGAAGTATTGCATGGAATTAGTAAACCTGTATAAAAAGTCTAGAGTCATTGTGTTAATACAGGATTTCCCCTGCCGGCTCTTTCAATAAAATTAGTATATCTTATGTATTTAGCCTAAGCCTCAGCACAAGAACTGAATAAGTAAAACCATCATGATGCACATAATCAGAATGGGGTTTAAGATTATAAACTATGTAAGACTTTTAAAAAAAATTATATAAGACTTTTGAAAAACGGATGTCTGAGATGATCATTTGTTTTAAAAACACAGACTTTGGTAAAATATAATGTGGTGTATATAGAATGCTAATAAATAATTATGTGCTTATGCTAATATGCAGGGTAACATAATCAGTCCAAATTCCATTCTCATGGAATAATTAATAGCCACGGTCTGACCAAAACAGGAAAGCTGTGGCATAACTCTTCGCACCTACTCTCTACTTTGATAAATGACTGACTCACTGTTGACACAGAACACACACACCAGTCTGCTCCTTATGTTGTGCCACTACATTTTTTAGTTTAGAATAATTATTTCCCATAGCTGCAGAATTACAGACATCTTCACTTGATTTTAATCAGAAGTGAATGGACTTGATATTCTCTTTCCCAGGACCTCACTCCACCTGTCAACTCGAGTTACCCATTAACTGTGCAGTTGCATCTGATAATCAGCATTTAATATGTTCTAACATCTAGTATCCCTTTTCAGTCCGACCAGACACAGCCGTTCTGAGTACACACTGGAGTCCAAGATTAAGGTATGTGTTATTCTAGAGTTTATGATTGCAAACTGCCATAAATTAAAATCAACATTTGCAATGTTTTTCTGTAACACCAGGTTTGTTTCTGAGTCCATCCTTTGGGTAGTTTTTTTTTTTTTTTTTTTTAATGAATTCCACAGAGAATCGCCATCCTTCACACTTCTAGTAAGCTTGAAAATCTGTAGGGCAATCAGTAAAAATGGTAATAGTACACTCTCATAATTCTGGCTAATGCTGGCAACTTCTTTCTTTCTTTGGAAGTTGAGGCAGTGTACAGCCTTCTCTTCTCATCACACGAGTTTTACTTTTTCTCAGCCAAATACAGAATTATGTGTAATCTACTATGATCAGCTTAATTCTCTGTCAAATCTGTATTCTGTTATTTGCATGAAAATGCGTGGATGAACCTTAACGAAAACACATGCATTTGTCAGAGAATTTCCTTAAATTATTAGTATATACTAATTATTTTCATTTTTGTGCTTCGATGTTTGGTTCTCGGTGCTGTTTCTGTGGAAGCTTTGAAAATTAGCTGGCGTTACTAAACATATACAACTTCATTTTTGTGACTTACTGATCCCAATGTCTGTTTGCAAACATCTGTGTTGAGAACGTGAATCCAGATTCAAACCATGTCCAAACAATTAGCTTACATTGTGCCTTTGTCTCAGTTATCTTTTACACTGGGCCCAGTTGAGAATACAATCACCACAAAATGAACAGTTTGAGGTAGAATCTGAATTAAAACTCAGCTGCACAAATATGTTACAAAAAGAATTATTCATGACTAAAATATCTTACCTATTCAATGTTTTTGTATTTCCTGAGTTCATTTATATAACCCAACCCTTAAGAGCTACTTGTGATGTAGTATGCCACAGATGCTAAGTGGTAATATTTGTAAATGTTTGTAAAACTTGTCTTTTGTGGAACTGCAACACTTCTTTAATGCAATGAAAAATGAACATTTAAGGATTCCTGTCCATTTTAATACCGGATGCGGAAGCTACTCAATAAAACAGTCAGCGGTCCCAGTACCTCTCTGATCTGAGGTGTTTACAGAACAGCATTAGGCTCATACCTCTTTTACCAAGTGCTCACATTTTTGTTTTTCCCCCAGCAGCACAGTGCTGATGTCTGGCTGGGTATGCAGTCAGCTAAGTTGTGCAGCCTTTGGTCATCTGTTCTGCTTTAACTTTTCTAAGTTAAATATTAAAAAAGATACAACGATCCAGTGTAGTAGCTGTGCAGGGCAGTTTGGTTATTTGTCCCCCCAGAGTATCGGTACTCTAGGGTGCTGAAAACAGGATTGGTGCTAGTATTCAATGCATACAGAACTGTGCAAACTTCTGCTTAATCTAAAGCCAGAACCCCCCCCCCCCCCACCACACACACACACACACACACACACACACACACACACACACACACACATGCTTTTTTTTTCTTGTCTAGATTAGACAGTGACTGGAGCTGTTTTGGGCAGCTGTGCAGAAGGACTGCCAAACAAAGCTGAACACTGATGCTAGGATGATAGTGACAAAGCATACACCTGCTAATTGACTTGATAACCATGCTCCAGCAAAGTGTGTGTGTGTGTGTGGTATTATTGATGGATTGTAATTATTAGTGTTTCACGAGGAAATCAAAAACATTATGAGGAACATGTGAGGATACCAGGTGAAGATAGGAATGTTCTGCAAAATCATTAACAGTTTAGTGGTGTGCGTTTGTTGTAAAATGTGCATTAAAAACTTTGTCTGATTATCACATTTTCTCTCTTTTACTAGATCAAGCAGACAAAACAGAAATTCTCTGAGAAGTAGCTTAGCCACAGGGATCAATAAGTGGCCTCTTAAGCCATCACTTCTGACACCAGGAGATGAAGCTTGTAACCTTATTTAGTACCTTTCATGTAGATTTAAATGGAAGTTGTAGATGTTCTTCGTGTTTCACTGTTGCAGTCATAACTGTAGGGTACTCCTGCCAGCAGGCAGCCCGAGGTCGGCCAGAATATCAAAGTCTGGGTCCAGCGTCGGCTGTATCAGCAAGAACCCTGACGTCAGAACGCATGGGTATAAAGCTGACAGCCGACGCCATCTTCCCCAGTCTTTCTTGCCGTGCAGTGCAAAGCAGTTCGCTAGTTGTTGGTTGGCGTTTTCAAGACAACATGGTGTGTTTGTCGTCGGTCCGAAGTTTTCTACTTCTCTTCTCAAAGCTAAGTACCCCGTTGGGGAAACCTTTTTCTTGCTCCTCCGATGTCAGAAAAAGTTAATAATTGTGTATCGTGTGGAAAACAAATACCTCATAAAGATTTCCACTCTTACTGTCTACCTTGCTTAGGCCCTGACCACGACGTTTCTTGCTGTCGGTTCTGTGCCAGGTTTAATTCTCACACTATCAAGCGTAGGTACGATTGGGTCTTGAATTACTTTGGTAGACGATTTAATTATAGGATGTCGTCGGATACTTCACCGACTACCGGAATACAGAAGAAACGCAAAGACAAGGACAGGCCTCTGAGGTCCAAACAGGATACTTTGCAGCCGGAGCCAGCTTCGGGTTCGGCGGTCGTCAGTGAGGCACTTTTGCAGCCCCTGTCATCTGCCACTTCAGAACCGATGGCCGACACGGACTCCCATGGGGAGCCATCTAGGCCTAGTAATTTGTCTGCTGTAGGACCTTCGGACGTCACTCCTTCAGATGGGTCCGGAACCGCTGTGCAGGTACCAGCTTCTGAGGGGGTCTTCAGGCCTTCACATATTACTATTTCCACAAAGACAAAGGCTAAGTCAAAGACTCCTGTTAAACCCAGACTTTCTGCTCAAGCTTTTTCGGATTCAGCTCCTAAGACTCAGAAGCAATTACTACGGATGGCTGAGGATTTATTAACTATGATTAGGGGCTCTCACCCTCCTCCTGAGAAAAGGCCTAGACAGGATATCCCTTATGATTCCTCTGATCAGGCTTCTGTATCTTCTGTTTCTTCCTCTGATCAGGATTACTCTTTTCCTCCTTATGAGGATTCGGATGCAGGGGATTCTGTTCCCTCTGCTTCCCCCCCTGAGGATTTCTCTTTTGGGGAAACCTTGCATGAGATGAGGGAGCATTTTCATTGGGAAGGTCAGGATTATTCTGCTTCCAAAAAGAGACTTAGGGAATTTCTTCTTCTCCCTCAACACAGGCCTTTAGCTATTCCTCCTGTACTTGACATTGTGGATGATGCCTTCTCTGAAGCTAACTTGAATCCTGATTCCATGCCGCCTGCTCCTTCTAAGCCTGATAGATTTTACAGGGTCCCCGATTCCCATCAATTCTTATTTAAGAACCCTTCTGCTGATCCTGAAACTATTTTGCAGGGTTCCAAGGCTGCTAAGGCCGCCTCCTCTAAGAATCCTATCCCCTCTGAAAAGGATTCTCGTGCCTTGGACAGGTGGGGCAAAAAGGTTTATACCTACCCTTTCTATTAGAGCTTTAAATTGCCAGTTTCACATGTTTAAGTATCAACAGTTTCTTTTATCTGTTTTAAAACAAAGGCTTTCTACCTTTCCTGCATGTGCTGAGGACAAGAAATTACAGAATGTGTTGCATACAACTGAACAAGTTAGCAAACATAGTTTACATTGTGGTTTTGATGCCTTAGAGGCTTCTTGCAGGGCGGCTGCCTCTGGTACTGTTATCAGGAGACATGCTTGGCTTCGTGAGCAGAATTTACCTGAACAAGTTAAGGCTAAATTGCTAGATGCCCCTGTTCAGCATGATGTCTTATTTGGATCTAAGGCTGAGGAGGTTATTAAAAAGATGGAAGAAAAAGCCAAGTCTATGCAGACTGTAAAAGATTTTTTGCAAGTGCAGCCTCCTAGATTTTCCAGAAATTGGCCCCCCAAAAATTGGTCTTTTCCCACTTCTGACAGGCCTCAAAGGGGAAGATATAGACGCTCCAGAGGTCGGGCGCAGGCTCAGGCCTCTTACAGATCTAGACAGTGGACTGCTTCTTCACCTAGAAGGGGAGAAGACAGACCTCAAACCCAAAGAAAGCAGACCCAATGACTCCCTCTATTGGGCTTCAGGTCCTCCTTCCCTGGATGCCCCTCTCGGAGGAAAACTTTCTCTTTTTTACCAAAATTGGACTCACATTACTCAGGACAAATGGGTGTTAGACGTGATTTTGAAAGGCTACAGATTCCACTTTCACACTCTGCCAAGGCCTTCCGGCTGGCCAGATCTGCCAAAACATCAATGGACAGAGGCCTTAAATCAAGTACCTCAGATTCAAGGCAGGCTCGAGACACTTCCAATTCTCTGTATTGCCATTTGGCTTATCTACTGCGCCCAGAGTTTTTACCAAATGCCTGGCTCCAGTAGTAGCTTACTGCAGACTTCAGGGGATTCAGATTTACCCCTATCTGGACGACTGTCTAATTCAGGCAGACAGCAAAGACCTTCTACTTCAACACCTGCATTTTGTTCAACGTCTTCTCCTACTACTGGGATTCTCAGTGAACACAAAAAAGTCACATTTGATTCCTTCTCAACGAATGACCTTCTTGGGAGCTCTTCTAGACACAAGTTTACAGATGGCCTTCCTTACTCCAGAAAAACAGTTACAGCTGGCTTCAATCTTCAAGACCTTGGCAACATTGACTCAGCTCACTGCAAGGAAATTCCTGCAGGCTTTGGGCTACATGGCCTCTTGCATCCTGTTGATTCCAAATGCGAGGCTTCACATGAGGAAACTTCAATGGTACCTAAAGAGTGTATGGTCTCAGCATTGCCACAGTCTGGATACAATGATTCCACTGATTCCCTGCCTCCAGAAGGAATTCCTTTGGTGGTCCAGGGCGTGTGTTTTGAATGAAGGAAGCCCTTTCGTCTTCCTCAACCTACTCAGATCATAACCACGGACGCCTCGGATTATGCTTGGGGAGCTCATTTTCTAGACAAATGCCAACAGGGTTCTTGGACAAACAAACACCTTCTATGGCACATCAACTTGAAAGAAATGTTAGCAGTCCAAAATGCTCTTCTAGCCTTCCAGACTCTTTTGAAGCCAGGACCTCTGCTAATTCGAACAGACAATACCACAGTCATGTGGTACATAAACAAGCAAGGGGGCTTGCCATGACCTTATGGGACACAGCCCTAAATTTGAATCTGGATCTTCAGGCACAGTTCATTCCAGGAAATCAGAATCTCTTAGCAGACAGCCTAAGCAGAAACATTTTGGATCCTCACGAATGGATGTTGGACCCCAACTTATTCAGCAAGATAACTGCAGTTTGGGGCTGTCCTCAGATAGATCTGTTTGCATCCCATCTCAACCATCAGCTGCCTCTCTTTTGCACCAGGTCCTTCCACAAGACAGCTTGGAAAGTGGATGCCCTGTCCTTCAGCTGGAGGAATCTTTCGGGATATGCCTTCCCTCCTCTTCCTCTTCTGCCTCGGGTATTGCTAAAGATAAAGCTGGACAAACCCAGACTGATCATTTTGATAGCTCTGAATTGGCCTCGTCAGTTTTGGTACCCTACTCTACTGCACCTTTGCTTGGAACCCCCTTGGAGTCTTCCTCTGACCCATTCTCTACTGTCCCAGCATCAGGGTCAGGTATTTCACTCTCAAATCAAGACTCTCTGCCTGGCAGCTTGGCTCATCAAAGGCAATTGATTCCTTCTTCTCTTCCTAAACAAGTTTTGGATATTCTTTTGGAAGCTAGGCGTCCTAGTACAAGGAAATCTTATGCTTCTAAATGGAAAAGATTTTGTATTTGGATGCAGGATCATGGCTCTGATCCTTTAATTCCTGATATTCCCTCTATTTTACTTTATCTCTCAGACCTTTTGATTAAAGGTCTTTCCTTTTCTTCCATTAAAATTCATGCCTCTGCTATTTCGGCTCATTTCAATTGTGATCCTCCCATTTTTTCCCACCAGCTGGTTAGACAATTTCTGAGAGGAGCTAAGAATTTAAGACCTCCTAGATCTCCTCCTGTCCCTCCTTGGGATCTCAACTATGTCTTGGAAAAGCTTACTCTGCCTCCTTTTGAGCCTGCTGCCTCTGCGGATATTAAGTTCTTATCCTGGAAGACAGCTATCTTGTTGGCCTTGACTTCTGCCAGAAGGGTGTCTGAGTTGCAAGCCCTCATGGCCGTGGAACCATACCTCATCTTCCATCAGGACAGAGTTTCCTTGAGGACCAATCCTACTTTTATGCCTAAGGTAGTTTCTAGAGTGGCTCTAAATCAGACTATTCACCTTCCCACCTTTTTCCCAAAACCCCAAAATAGGGGGAAAAGGATTTTGCATTCATTGGACGTACACAGGCAACTACGTTTTTACCTGGACAAAACTAAAGATTTCAGAAAATCAGATCAATTGCTTATCTCATTTGCTTCCAGTTCTCTAGGTAAAGCTATTTCTAAGCAAACTATTTCTAAATGGATTTCTCATGGAATAAGATATTGTTACTCTTTTTATGGAAAACAGATTCCAGGTACTGTCAGGACTCATTCTACTAGAACAGCTGCTACTTCAGCAGCCTTCGTCAGAGGAGTTCCTACTAAGGACATTCTGGAGGCTGCTACTTGGAGCTCTGTGCATACCTTTTCCAAGCACTATAACCTCCCTTTGTACTCTAAATCTAGGGCAGGCTTTGCCTCTGCTGTTTTGCAGGGTCTTCTAGCTGCTCCTTCTTCTTCATAACCTCCTCCCATGTTCTCAGCTTTGGGATTCTACCCTACAGTTATGACTGCAACAGTGAAACATGAAGAACATAGTACAGTTGTGTATACCTACCATAAATGTAGATGTTCGAGTGTCTTCACTGTTGCAGTCGGTGTTTCCCTCCCTCCAGACGCCTCTTGTTTCTTTTTTGCTTACTTTGTTTCCTTTCCAACAACCTTTCTGGTGTATTTGCGTTTCCCTTGGGACACCTTTTGGTTTTATGGGGGCTTCTGACATCAGGGGCAAGAAAGGATGGAGAAGATGGCGTCGGCTGTCAGCTTTATACCCATGCGTTCTGACGTCAGAGTTCTTGCTGATACAGCAGACGCCGGACCCAGACTTTGATATTCTGGCCGACCTCGGGCTGCCTGCCGGCAGGAGTACCCTACAGTTGTGACTGCAACAGTGAAGACACTCGAACATCTACATTTATGGTAGGTATACACAACTGTACTTTCTCATTTGCCTCAACCACGATCGGCAGCAGAGAACTACGATTTCCATTAAGTTTGCATTAAAGACACTAAATAATTTTGATGCTGGATTTGCTCGTATAAATGAAAACTGAACTTACTGACCCCACTGTTTTGGCTGAAATTACTTGTGTGTCTGACTGTGTACTTTGTCTAAAAAACAATCAAGTGCATGCATTACTCACTGGTATGACTTAAATCTTGCAAAAACTGAATGAGCTAACGTTTTCGCTTGCGCAGGATAATACTGCAAGAAAATCACAAAATAAAGCAACAATATTCCAAAAAAGGTATGAAACTGTATTAATATTTGAGGGTAGGCATAAACCTATCCCACAATCCATCTTTGAGGATTCATAGGTTGGTGCTAGGCTATTGGCACCAGGGCCTATACAAGCCTAGCCATAACAAATCCTTGGCTGCTTCTTCCCACAGTATTTACTTCCCTGGACCCCTGTCTAGCAGGGCGACTGAAGTGATCCCGGGGTGAATTTCCTATCTCCCATCCAATCATCAAGGTTCCTTTTGAAGAGGGCCAAAGAGGCGCTCTGCTTGACTTGTATGGGCAAGTCTGTTCCAGAGTCTGGGGAGTATCTGGGTCAGGAACCTATCCCTCCAGCATGTTTTGTTCATTGTGATGACAAGGTTTAGATCCCTGGAGCATGTGTCTCTGAGGGATTGAGATTTCTTTAAGTGTAGTATGTCCAACAGCTCTGGGTTTGACATGGCCTTGTATGTTAAGCAGAGATCGTCTCTTGAGTAGACAATATGTGAGAGAGTATAGGTGGAGTTTTTTTAGACGGTCAACGTAGGGCATCTGCTTTAGGCTTGTGATTCTTTTAGTGAGGTATTTCTGTGGCCTTTCCAGTTGTTGCAAATGTCTTGAGAGGTACATACCAAACGGGGCATTGTATTCTATAATGGGTCTAATGAGGGATGAGTACAGTAGGACAATGACCTCCTTTTTTCTAGATGAAAAGCCCTTAGTGATGAGGTGTGCCACATAGAAGGATTTCCTGACTGTTGTGGCAATGTGTTTATCGAAGGTGAGACCACTGTCCACCTATGTCCCTAAGTCTCTTACCACACTTTTGGTGTTTAGTGTACTGCCACCTATGTGGTAATTCACGGGTACATGTTTTTTCCTAAAGGGGATAACTGTACATTTCTTGGCACTGAGCTTGAGCCTATGGCTCTGGCACCAAGCATCTGTTTCTGTAAGGTCCTTTTGTAGAAAATCCACATCATTTGGGGATTCAGTAATGGCCCCCAGTTTGCAGTCATCTGCGAACTTCGTTAGCCAGAGTCCCTTAGTGTTGGCCTGTACTTCGGAGAAGTAGATGCCAAACAAGAGCAGTCCTAGGACTGAACCCTGAGGTACTCCACTTGTCTGGAGCTGGATTTGGAGTCGGCTACTTTTATAGTGTGAGCTCTGTCAGTAAGCCAGTTGGCAACCCATTGAGTGACATAGGGATTAATGCCCAGCTTAGTAAGTTTATCTATGATTCCAGAGTGGGGAATGGTGTCGAAGGCCTTGATGAGGTCCAGATAGGCTGTGTGGGCCACCTTACCCTTGTCCACAGCTCTTGAGACTGATTCGAAGAAGTCAGTCAGGTTCAGGAGACAAGATTGGCCCTTCACGAACCCAAACTGCGTGGGGTCCAGTGTTTGAAGGTTGCCATTGTCTTTGTTTATAAGTTCCATGATAATACGTTCCATGGCCTTGCAGATCAGGCTCGTCAGACTGATGGGGCTGTAGTTCCCGGGATCCAAGGTGGATCCCCCCTTGTGGAGTGGGATAACTCTAGCTGTGTGCCACTCAGTGGGCATGAAGCCTGAGGTGAAGCTGTGATTAAACATGACACTTAGGTGAGGTACCAGTTCATTTTGTTGCTCATGTACACTGTCTGGGATGTCATCTGGTCCCATGGAAGCTGTATTCTTAGCTTTAGAGAATGCGTTTTTTATCTGTGTGGCCGTTATTACAGGAATTTGGCAATATTTCGGTATTGAGATGGGCCCTTTAGGGGGTGAGAGGGGGGTGAAGTTTGAACTGAATCGATCTGCCAGGATATTGGCAATATCCTTGGGATCAGTATATTTAATGCCATTCTGTTGTAGCTCAGAGCATACCTCTAAAGTGTACCTCATTATGAGGAGTGTACCTCATCTGGGGTCTTAAAAAGTTCATGTTCCTCGAAGTTTCTCAAAGTTCAACATTGAAAGAGTCTGTCACACATTCAGTGTTAGGAATTTTTTTAAGTGAAATCCATGGTAAATAGAAATTAATCATATTGATTTCATTAAATGATCTTCTTTATATAAGTACAACCAGCATAGTTTAAACATCCTATGACCTTCCTAGTTGAAGTTGTTAGTAAGCCATTAGTTTGTGTTCCACATTTTGCCCATTTGTTCCACATTATGAAGGGGAGTGTTCCTCATTTTGGCGATGGAAGGTTGAGAGCTGTGGCTCAGAGAAGATATGAGCATTGCCATTTAGATTCTTGACATAGCTATAGAATGCCGTGTGGTTGTCTTTGGAATATTTGGCAATTTTATTTTCGTAACTAGCTTTGGAGAATTTTATGAGGTATCTCAGCTTCTTACTGAGGCTGCTAAGGGAGTGTTTTGCATCCTGGGATTTTCCTCTTTTCTGCAACATTTTCTTCCTTTTGTTGTAAAGTTTGTTTATGGCATGGGAGCACCAGATTGGCTTTCTTTTTTTGGAGGAGAGCATCTTGGTTCTGTTGGGGATGGCACGATTCATGCACGAGTGGATGTGCTTGTACAGTGCCTTAGTGTAGGATTCAGCAGTTGAATTTTCAGTTCCCGTCTGCATGGATGTCATGAAGTTTGTCACTTCTGACTTGAGTAGCATGAAGTTGGCTTTGGAGATGTTTTTTACAGAGGTTTCCTTACGGGGGGTGGGGGTGGGATGTGGATATCAAGGGTGATTAGCTTATGGTCAGACCTGACCAACGAGGGGATGACCATAGGTGTGGAGCATCGATTTCCCATGTTGGTAATGACCAGGTGTCGGATATTGGAGCCCTTAGTGGGACTAAGGATTAGTTGATCCAGGGCGTTAGAATTTATGAATTCCAAGAACCATTGGGCAAAGGTGTTTGGTACACGAGTAGTTTTCACAGTTAATGGCAGGGTAGTTGAAATCACCCAGTATTAGGCTAGTTGAAATCACCCAGTATTAGGGTGTTTAGCTGTGTCTTAATATTTTCCAGTATGTTTAGAAAAGGTGTAGCGAGAATCTTGGGGCATGGTAAGGGATCTGTAGCAAGCTACAATTTGGATTGCAGTCTTACCTAGTGCTAGTTGCACCTGGAGAATTTCAGACGCATTGTGTTGGATAACTAGCCTGGTGTTGTGAATATCCTTAATCCTTGGTGAATGTGGACACTCCTCCACCTTTAGTGTTTCGGTCCTGGTTTGGTGGTAAGAGTTGTAACCTGATATTGCAGGGTACTCTCTGGAGCCTTGAACCAGGTCTCAGTTACTGCACAGATATCGATGTTCTCCATTTTTAGGAGCGCCTCGAGAGAGTGCATTTTGAGGTTTAGACTTCTTATGTATTTGGTGCCAGTTCGGTTCTCTTTAGGGTTACCACCTGTCCCACTTTGCGAGGGACAGTCCCTCTTTGGGCAGTTGTGTCCTGACAAAAAATTTAAAAAATGGCAAATGTCCTGAGATTTTAGGAAAAAATTATTTCCTATATTTTATGTAATAGTTGCATAAAACAGTTTTTCTGTATCAAAAATACCTAAATGTTATAAGAAACAGAATAAGCAACTAAAATGCTACAATAATAAGCTTTTATTAGGCAAAAAAGTTAAGTTCTATCCTTTGTACTGACAGTGGGTATGTGTCGGCCTGTAAAATCTGATGTTTGTCCCAAAAATGTCCCACTTTGGCCATTTGAAATGGTGGCAAGCATGGTTCTCTTTCGTTTGCTGCTATAAACAACTTATTTTTTAAAGCTTCCTTACAGGCAGTCAGTGGTTAGGGAAGAGGCACGATCTCACTAAGCTGACGTCATCACAAACGCATTTGTAAGTTGACATTGTGTGATGATGTCAAGATTATTGAAACAATTATAAATAAAAAAAATTGTGATTTGAAGGGACCACCCTGGAATTCGTGGTACCCCATTATTTTAGCCTCAAAACAGTGAAATTCTGAGGATCTTGGTTGAGAGGTATGAGTGTTATGACATCTTACACAATGCAAGACATGAGTGGGACTTCCAAGATGGTTGCATATTGAGTAACAGCTTAATTCTAGCTCTGCCAGTGGACCTATATTTCTGGATAAATTTCAGTAACTGGCTAATAAGTTCACTGCCTGGATGCCAGGAAGAAAGAAGTATAGAGGATGTGAAGGAAAAGTGGCTACAAAAGTTGAAAAAAAAAACACTGACTTGGAAAAGTACTACAACTCTTCAGCAAAAAGGACTGCAAGCTTCAGACATGACTTCTACTAACCTAGAGGAAAGCATAAGACAACTGTGCACAAACCTGACTAAAATAAATGAAATGATGGAGTATCAAATCAAGCAATAAAAGGCTTGTCAAAATGGAAGAAGCTTTAAACGGATTTTCAGATAAGGTGATAAAAGTGCAAAACTCAGAAGTCGAAATGAAGGAAAGGCTGGTTGAATATGAGACTGCACAAGAAGAGATGTATCAAAAATAATAGAATTAGAGGACAGAGCACATAGGGAAAACCTGAGATTTTCTGTTGTACCAGAGAAGCTGGAAGGAACAGACTGTTAATTTTATTAAAGCACAAATAAGCTACTGGACTGGTATTCCACAACATGAATTGTTAATTGAAAGGGCACATTGTGTGTATTTTCCAAACCTGGCTATGAGAAAACAGCCTAGACCTTTAATAGTAAGGACACAATCTTACGAGCAGAAGGAGTTCATTCTGTCAAAACTGTGGCAGACAAAGTACTAAAAGTGGGAGACGGGAGAGTGTTTGTGGAGAATGTCTACTCGTATATCAGGCAGAAGAATAAATGTTTTCCATTATTCCTAGAATGTTGAAAAGCAGGTGTGAGATTCAAACTGCTGTACCCAGCTATCTTCAAAATATTTTTTTCCTGGAGGAACAAAATCATTTTTTTAATGCTGAATATACTAAGAGGGGAATACAAAAGTTTGTACAACAAAAAAGTGTGCTATCAAACAGAAGGCAATTCTACTTCTTGTTTTTCTGCTAATAAAGCCCATAAAGATACTGTGTCAATGAAACCTTTTCCATTGTTTCAAAAGTAAATGTTTGAGAGAGAGAGAGTAAAAAAAAGCACAAGAGTTGAATAGAAGAACCAGGAGGACATTGGAGATGAATCAGAAACTGGATTTGGGAGATGGAGATCAACAGGAAGAAAATCAGCAACTCAGAAACCTGAGTGGGATTACAAAGCATTAATTATGTTTGTGAAGCATGACAGAACAAGAAAACCTGGAAATAATTGGACTTCCTTGATTTTGTTAAACTTGTAGGGGTCTCCAAAGCATGTGCCCTACTTCATGTTATTAATGTTTGCAAGAACATTGTGGCTGACAAAATTTGCAGATGACTGCAAACTGGGCACCATAATTGACACTCCATCAGACACAGACATCCTCCAGAGAGGTCTCATAGAAATGGATAACTGGTGCCAGAGTCATGGCCTTAAGCTAAATGCCAAAAAATGTATAGTCATACCCTTTGGGAAAAACAAGGTAACCCCTAATTACCACATAGGTGGTAATCCATTAAACACGGAAGACGTTATCAGGGACCTGGGGACCCAAGTTGACAGTAACCTCTCTTTTGACACTCACATTGCCAAAGTGGTTAGGAAGACCTTCTACATTGCCCACCTGATCATGAAGGGATTCACATCCAGATCAGGAGAGGTCATTGTACCCCTGTACTCTTCACTTATCAGACCAATGATTGAGTACAACGCCCCATTCGGAATGTACCTTACCCGACACCTGCAGCAGTTGGAAAGACCCCAAATGTTCCTCACCAAAAGGATAAAGGGGCTCAAACATATGTCATACGCTGCCCGACTGAAGAAACTCCAGCTCTATTCAGTCGCATACCGTCTGCTCAGAGGTGATCTGTGCCTGACATACAAGGCCATGTCCAACCCGGACATGCTCCACCTCAAAAAATCCAAATCCACCAGAGCCACGAGAGCAAGAGACTTAAACCTCAACACGGATATAAATAGGACGTGCTGGAGGGACAGATTCATCACCCAGAGACTCCCTACACTATGGAACAGAATCCCAGTCCATGTGAGGCAGAGCCCCTCACTGACTCTGTTCAAGAGAAATCTTGACGAGTGGATGGGAGATCGTAAGTTTACCTCGGGAATCATCTCTGTGTCACTGCTGGACAGAGGCACAGCAAACTAATGGGTATAGTATTCTCATCCTAAGGGGTGGTAAAAGCCACACACACACTTTGGCTAGGCTTATAAATGCCCTAGGGCAGAGAGCCTAGTATGAACCTATGAACCTATGAACCTAATAATATTTAGGAGAGGGAAAGAGTTAATTGTAAGTAAAACAAAATTTTGCCCCTAACAGTAGTATTTTTGTAATGCATGACATAACCTGCATGATGTAAAGTAAAGCTTTATCAGTTATTTCAGAGTGTAGTAGGATACTAAACTAAACAGAAGCCCATGCTTTTTTCCTTATTTCTTTCTCCTTGTTCTGTTTTAAGGAATGTAGGCACTGCAGTGTCAAAAGACAAGAAAAGTCTGGACAAAAGGCTTGATACAAGAAAAATTAATATGTTATTTCTTTCTTTTGACATATGGGAGTGACTGGATTAAGGCCCTTGGTTTGTTCTAATAAGTTTTAAGGGGAAGCAAATAAAAATGAACAACGAGTATAATAAAAACATTTCATCTGTCAAATAAATGAGACAAAACTGTGGCAGGAAGGACAAGTACTAAAAGTGAGAGACAGTAGATTGTTTGTGGAAAATGGTTGCTCACTGTACACCAGGTAGAGGGGGAGTAAAGTAGATGCTACTATTTATCTAGTTCTCATGTCTGTATGGAGACAATCTGATAAAGGACCATAAAAACAGAATACTTCTTTCTTTCAATGGCTAGGAAATATTTTATATCAAGTGTTTTTTTTTCCTAATCTGGGGAGGAATAAAGATAAGACAAAAATGGCACTTAGTGGAAGTAGAAGCACAGGCTGTACCATGTGTCTTAGCATAGATGACTTTACTTATAGGTTAATCAAAGTTTGTGAGTATGGCTGTCAGTCTGGGATAATTGCTCTTGTTAGGAGGGTTAACCTTCAGTATTTGAAGATGTATATAGTTTTGTGCATTAGTATTAAGTTAATAGGTTTTAGGGGTGTTCTGGGGGAGGTATTTTTTGAGGGTTATCACTAAACCAAAAAGTTGTGACATAGGTTCAAGTAGATATAACAAGAAACAACTGTATGAAAAGTCAACCTGTCAAACATTAGTTTATGCCTGTAACACAAAAGCTGAAACTAGACATTTAAAAAAAGCTGTTATATACAACAGGTGGGAGTAATAACTTCTTAACATAATGACAGCACATTGTATATTGTCTTTAAATATGAATGGTCTCACAGATATATACAAAAAAGAAAGCGTAGTGAACTATATTAAAAGATGCAGAGTGCAAATAGCTATGGTACAGGTGACACATTGGGAAAGAATTGAGCATGTGAATTTGATAACGAAAGGATTTCAGGATGGTTATTCAGTGGAATGTCTGGGACAAATAAAAAGAGGAGTACTAATATTAATTGCAAAAGGGGCTCCGATATTGATAGTAGAAAAAAAAGAAGAGGTAATAATGGTAGATTTGTAGTACAAAGGGGCTACTGGCAAGGGAGGAGGATTATACTGGCATATAATGAATGCTATAATGGAGCTTAAGATAATCATGGAATAAATCAGTTTTCAGCAAGGAATGTTGCATTTAGGTGGGGACTGGAATTTGATTTGCAGCAGTGAGGATGTATCGGGGGGGGGGGGGCAGAAGGAAAATAAAACAATAATAATAATAAAACAAAAGAGGGTAGTTTTTTGAAGACATTCTTGAAAGTATTTGGCATGGAAAATGTGAATTTACATATAATTCCCCAAGATGCAAAAAGTATGCTAGGCCAGACAGAAATGATGTTACACAGGAACATGTGCATTTAATTGAAAGTTTTGATATGCACCCAATAACTATTTCAGATCACATACCAGTAATAACTAAAATGAAAAGGCAGGGTAATTAAATAAAAATGAGACACTGACCCTTTCCCACCTACCTATTAAAGGAGAGGAATTTAAGGAATGGGTAGTAGAAATTATTCGGGAGTTATTAGAGAAGATAGAAATTTCTTCTGAAAATATAGCTAGGAGTGGGATAAAGTTAAAGTGGAGTTTTAAAATAGGGTGGAAATAAAAAAAGAGAGAGGTATGTTTAAGAAGTAACAAGAATTATTTAGAAGGACTGACAAAGGTTAAAGCATTGCAGAATAGCAGGAATCTTGCAGCAAGAAGAAGAGCGATTACAGAATGCAAAACAGAAAATAAGGGATTACTTCAATAATATGCATGAATTTAGAATGACTGCTATTAAGCAACTGATTTTTTTGATAACTCTAGAGCAGAAAACTTAACACAATGACTCAGCCAATAGAAAGTAGTAAGGGTTGTCACCGAGCTGAGGGAGCCTATAACAAGCAAGATAACCAGAGATCCTGTAGAGGTATTAGAATATTTTGGAAATTGCTTGAAAATCTATATAAAGGAGAGAAATATGGAAGTCAAGAAAAGGTAGAAATGGAAATGTTTATTTAAGAATTAAATGTGCTAAGATTAGAGGTAGGTGAGGCTCAATTGCTAACAGTTGGATAGGAGGAGAGGAGATAAAAATGGTGACATACAACTTATCTACAGGAAAATCTCCAGGAATAAATGGTACTCCTGTGGAAGTTACGAAGCTTGGAGGGGAAGAAACTGATACAGATTTCTAATGTTTTGTTTAGCAGTGTTTTAAAAGGAGGAGAAGCACAAACATCCTAGAAGAAAGTGGTGGCGGCTGTAATACCTAAAGATGGTAAAGACCTACCAGATCCAGCTTTATATAGGCCCATGGCATTTCTAAACTATGATTATAATGTATTTATGTCTGTAATGGCTAAAAGAATGGCAAAGGTCATGCAAAGCTGATAGAATATGGATCAGTGTGGTTTTGTCGAGGGGCGGCAAACATTTGACAACATTTATAGAACAGTGATGATCCAGAGAGAAGAAGAATGTAAGAAAATACCACTGTTGCTGGTGGGTGTTTATGCAGGAAAGCATTCAACAGAGTTAGCTGGGATTTTTTGAGTAGGGCAATAGAAGCATTTGCATTCCCTGATAAAATTGTAACATTGATTAGGAGGATGCATGAGTTATTGGAGACAAAAATGAAAGTGTCTATAGGGGATCTTCTCTGATAAGTTATGTTTGAGCAGATAAATTAGGCAAGAATGTCCTCTTTCCCATTTGTTATTTGCGTTATATTTAGAACTATTGGCAAGGAAAATAAGGGAGTCAGAAAATGGTATGGTAGTTGAGAAAAGCTGGCTTCATTTGCAGATTATATTATTTTATACCTGATAAAACTAGACAAGGACATTTCAGTGTTGTGGAACAATTTGAGACAGTTTTAAATCTTTTCAGGATACAAAATTAATGAAGATAAAGGCAATAACTGTAAACTATGTACCCCCATATGAATTGGTTCAGCAATGCCCATGTTTATGGGGACATGATAAAAAGAAGTACTTAAGGAGTGTGGATTAAAAAGGATTATGTTATGGCAGCTAAGGATGTGGGAAGAGACTAAATAAAAGATAATACAAAAAAATGCGAAATTGGAAGCTCTGTTTTTAAGGATATGGATGGCAAGATACAAGCAGTCAAAATGTTTTTAGTCCCTTTAGTTTTATACACAGATCAGGCATATTTTTTTATCAATGAGAAGAGACATTGTTGATAGCAATTAATAAAGAGTTGACGGATTTTATCTGGGAGGGGAATGAGGCAAGAGTCAAGTGAGATAAGCAGATCCTTCCAAGTGGAACAAGGTGGTTTGGAATTACCTGATTTGAATGGGGTATTTCAGAGCTGCACAGTTAAGGCTTCTGTACATAGCACAAGCAGAAACCTAAAATTCATAGTGGGATGGAATGAAGATGAAATGGGGGGAAACTTAAGAAACAATGAGAAACTGTGTTTTTGGATCCAAATATTTAAGGAGAATAAAAATAACCAAATAGAATATTATATTCATAAAGTAGCAGAAGGTATTCTAAGAACTAAGCCAACATGGGACTGGAAAAAGATTCTATCGATAGGGATGAGTACAGTTGAGGATACAGACAAAATAGGCAAGACGGACTGGAATTTGCTAGAGAAAACTAGCAAAGGAACCAAGGTATTGGGAGGAAATAATTAGAGAGAGAAAGGTAATAAGAGTGGGACAAGGCCAAGAATTTATTTGGACTGCAGTACAGAGATTGCCTTCCCTATCAAGGATTGATGTCAAAGTAAAGATAGAGAGAAAGGAATGGTTGGATCCTGAGCAAAAGACCAGCACTGGTAGAGTTTTTGGTAGAATTTAGAATAGAAGCTGCTGTTAAAAAAAGGATAATTAGTAGAGCATATAAAATATTGCATGATAACTATAAGAAACAATTAGAGGAGGTTCTAAAGGATTGAGAAGAGAGATTGGATAAACAATTCAGAAAGAAACAGTAGGGGGAATATAAGTTTGACTCACAAGTATGCAACTAAGTCTAGAAGATTTAGGATTTTTGCTTGGAAGTGTCTACACAAGTATTTTATACCTCAAGTAGAGTTCAAAGAACTTTTCCTCATGTAGATAGCAAATGCTGGAGGTGTGATGTGGAGGGAAAGAGGTAATTAGGAACATATTTTTTGGAGTATAATGAGTTGGTAGATTTTAAAAACTCCATGCAGACTACACTATTGGAAATACTGGGTGATCAAATTTGTATAACTAAGGAAACTATTTTTTGAGCTATGATACAGAATTGGAATCGCCTAGAAATAGTAAGTCCTTGCCAAGTCTAATTATGGTGGTTGCCAAAAAGCAATTACTAGAAAATGGAAATCAAAGTCCACACCAAATGTACTAGAAGTAGTGAATATAGTAACAGAGGTAAAACAACTGGAAATGGGATTTTTAGAAAATGGTAGGAACAAATTACATATAAAAAAGGAATTGTATGAATAATACATGCAGAATAATGTTTTAGAGAAGGAATGATGTTTAAAAGAATGCAGGGTTTGAACGAGGTATGTAATGTTTGACAAACACTGGATAGATTATAAGTGATGTATAATGTTAGCAACTGAAAATATGTCAGTATGCTTTATTTTCGTTTATATAAATGTGTGATTGTCTATGTCATAAGTGGTAATTTAATAAAAATGTTTCTTTTTTTTTTTTTTTTTTAATCTAAATGCTTTGATTCTGCACTTGCATAAAAAACTGACTTCTTTCTTTCTTTCCCCTCTCCTGAGGCTATAAACCTGTTAAACATTTTATAGACTAAAGATGAATAAAACTGATAAGCACAGACAGCAACTTCACTGAATTGCTGAGATTTGCATACCAAGAAAATTAATACTCTGGCCAACAGAACTCAAAATATCACTTTTTTAAAAAGTCAAAGTTATCAATTACTTCAGTAACTTTTTATATATGACCAGTCACATATGTAGGAACTGAGTCACTGCATAAAAGTCACTGACCTTTTTATTGAGGATTCTCAAACTTGACATTATTTCTCACTTTAGCCATTTTAAGTGAATGAGACTGTGATCTGACAACACAGAGTTTGACATTGTAATCTCATCAGCTGCACCCTTACAGTGCATTTTGGGCAAGAATTAGCTTTCCCAGAAAACAAGATCATGTCAGCATTTATGCCCCCATGAGGGCATTCAGGTTTAGGGAAAAATGCTGGCGTAACAGAAACAAGGCACCACAGGGTTTGCTTCTTACTTTTGGGAAATTGACTAGGCTTAAAATGACCCAGCAGGGCAGCTAGGCATAGTACTTATGAACCTTAAGTAATTATTATGGTGCTGATAGGTTTGAGTTGTTCAGAAATTCATGGTGGGATAAAAAATATACATTCTTTCAGTTTTTGCACAAAGTGATCCTTTACTAAGAGATTGCTCAGACATCTTT